>NC_090928.1:1265765070-1266069514 GCF_040938575.1 Ambystoma mexicanum
CCCACCAAAAGTGGAACAAAGGGCTCAACCTTTGGTTTAGGAGTCACAGAGAGGAACACAGACGCCATTTTAAAAACCGACTTCTGGCAGAAAATACCAACCGATAGATTTATTCAAGATAAATAAACCGGTGGTATGTTAGAGATTAACGAGAAAAAGTATTAACCTCCAACAATGGGAAGAATCCCATAGGATTATATTCGGGGTCGAATATAACAAGTAGTTTCCACTGCCACCAGCCAAAACTCGACGAGGGGGGACGGGGCAGTGCCCCCTCGAATAACAGACCCAGGGGTAATCGAATTACCCCTACCAGTATGTCCACAATAGGATGGTTTGTACTAGTTCTGTTAGTAAATTTAGGCCTAGTAAAGCCAATGGTGACTTTACATGCCCGGGGAGACAGTAGTCAGTCCCCGGGTATGGAGTCTATGGTGGGGGTCCTCTAGGACGCCCCGGTGTTACGGCACGGAGGGTGTGTTGTAACACACATAGCAAAACATATGAGACCCTATGGAGTAAAAGACCCCATAGCCCATAGAACACATTGACATTCACAGGAATTAACCACATTCATGTCCAAGAGTGGGAGAAAAGAGTCTCACTCTTGGCAGGATGGAAAAAAACAAACTCCAGAAATCCAGCAAAGCTGCTGGGGGACTCACTAGGTTAGGAAATTCAGCCTAAACAGAGAATTCTCCCTAACAGCGACAGTAGAATTTTGCCTTCTATTGGCGCGGTTTTGGGTCTTGTTTTTTCCTCTAAACTTTAAGGTTTGACGTTTTCGCACATGACTGTAGAGATTTGCCTTTCTATTGGCGCACTTTTGGGGATTGTTTTTTCCTTTGATCTTAAATCGGGTGATGCTTTCTCCTCTTTATTTCCTCGGGCTATTAGTTCCGTTAATACGAACCCCAACTGTTTAATTTCCTGGAAGGCTCGGCTGTCGATGTTGCTAAGTGCTTCCTCTTTCACGTGTAAATATGCTTTGGCTAGGTTTCTGGATCAGATCTGATGTTCCTTAAGGCTCTTGTTTTTTCCATGAGATGAATTACTGTTGAGCGGTTAAGAATGAGGTGGTTTTTTCCTTCTTTCTGTTGCTCCAATTTGAACGCCCGTGCCGCTCTCTTTTCGTTTGAGTACTGGAAGTCGGTCCTGCTTCTCCATTTCCTCTTTGATTTTTCGTGGTCCTTTTGCGGGATGTACCTTCGTTCTTTCGGAGTCGTGATAGTGAGCTGATCTTGACTTTTTTCGCTGTTTGTTTCCAAGCGATGAGGCTATGGTGTTTTTGTTATTGAGTCCCCTCTATTTGGGCTTATTTTGCTTGGGGTCGTAGAGGTGCTATCCTCGTCTGTGCACGTTGATGCGTTTATATGTTGGGATATGTCCATTAGGACATTGTCAAGCAAGAAATCTTCTGTGGTTCTAGGTGAGTTGATGATTATTATTTCTTCTGTTTGTTTATCCGTCTTCTGCGTGGTCGGCAGTTTGTTTGTAGGAACAAAGTGTGTCGATTCGTTCCTTACTTTGTCGGGAGCCAACCTTCCGCTTTGTGGCGCTTTGGTTTGAGTTTGGTCCGCCTTCGGGTTTGCGCGATGGTTTGAAATACTATTTGCCGGCTGTACCTGGGCCGGCTGCGGCCTTGTTGGCCCATCCCGGAACGTCTGTAGGGTTACTGAGAGCCCTTCCATTGTGGCGATCTTTTTTCCAGTTCTTCTATTCTTGCGTTCCTTAGTTGGTTTTGTTCAGTTTTCTGCGCTTCCATCCCGTTTAGGTAGCTCTCTACATGTGAAATTTTTGTAATCATGTTGTAAAGTGTTGCCGTATTGTCTCGTAGATCTTCTTTTATTGCCTCGTAGAGTTTGCAAAAAGGTGCTAGTACGACTGACATAGCTGACATGATTGTAATCATGTCTGGTTTTTCGTTTGTTGAGGCTTTCTGTAGTCCTACTGCTATGTCACTCAGACGGCGGCTCTTAGGGGTGAAAAGAGTGTTATCAGACCTTTTTTGTGGAAGCAGGGGTTCTTGATTTAATATTTCCGGTAAGGCGTTCTGGTCGAGCTTGTCTAAATTTTGGCTTTTGGATCTTCCTTGTTTAGTTGATTCTGGGCTCCGATGGTTACCTTCCCCTTCCCTTGATGTTTCAGACGGGGTTTTTAATGAGCCAGTAGCCAAGTGTGGTTTTGTCCATGCGTATCTCTGCTCGTTTGTTCCATTTGAACCTTTAAGGGTTTGGTCATTTTTTGGGCTTGCGTTGGGCGTGCTGCTCGTCGTTGCTTGGGTTTTTGGAGGTGACTTTTCGTGCGGTGACTGGTCTATCGTTTGTGGCCTTGCTGGTTCTGTACTGTCCTTCTCTTCTTCCAGCGTTTTCTTTAAGATCTCGCTGTTTTTGGTAGGTCTCTTTTTTGCGTCCAAATAGAGTCTGTGATTTTCTGCTTGCCGCCCATCGATTGCTCGTGCACTATTTCAAGCATTTCCGCGTCGGAGACTTCTTATTCTGAAGTTAACTTTCTTTTGAATTGTTTGGTAAAGAAGGCCTTTAGGGGGCATGAGAGTAAGGGATTTGGTAGAGTTTCCTTTTGCTTTCTTCTCCTTTTTATGACTTTAAAGAGTTCAAATTCTCTCACGTTGGATTCAGGTTCTTCTTCCCTATTTTCTAACCCTTTGACTCCTTGTTGTTTTTTTGAATTTTCGGTTTATTTATTTTTTATTTTTATTGGCTTGCTTTTCTTTTTCCCAACTTTTTTGGGCAATAGGATCTGATCTTCCTCGAGATTGGTTGCTTGATTTCCTGATTTGTTTACAGATTCACAATCGGAAATTTCTTCGATCTCTAGATCTGTAATCTCACAGTTATTCGGTATTCTAGCTGTCAGCTCCTTCGGCTTCTTCTTTACGTTTGTATGCACAGAGGATGGAGACTTCTCGTGCGTTGGAAGTGGCACCAAGTATCCCTTAACTATTTCGTAAAGGTGAAGTTGTGGTTTTGTAGTTTGGCCCGTTCGGGGCAAGTCTATACTGGTCAGTTTCAATACTGGGTTAGCTGTGGGATCCGTCGGTTTGCCAGGTGGAGTGGCCTCCCTGGGTCTCGGTGGTGATTGCCTTGTGCTCGTTTCCTCTCCGCACTTTCCCTTAGATTTTTCAGGGTGGGAGGGCTCGATGGCGCTGTCCGTTGTCCCGCTGTCTTTTTCAGTTGAGGTGCCTTGTGTGGAGGCGTCCTCTGTGGTGTTTTTTGCGATGGCTGGAGTGACTTCTTTCGTCGGTGTGATTGATATTCCCGCTCCGCCCGCCGTTTCGGATTTGCCTCGGGCAGGGGCTGTCCTCCGACCGCTCCTGCGCCAGGGTCTCTCGCCCGAGGGGCGGCAGGAACACGGCTTGCGGCAGCAGGGAGTAAGTGGGCCGACTCTTCCATCGCGTCACCGGTCCTCGCTGGTCTCGGTCCGCGGTCCAGCCCACCCGTGGCGGGTTCCCGCGGATGTTCGGGCGCTGGGTCCGCCTCTCTAGGATCGTCAGCTTCCTCAGCTGCTGTGGCGGGCCCAGGAACTCCCTCGCTGGACGCAATGGGCTTACTTGTGTTAAGTCTTGCTTCTCGTTTGGAGGTCTCCGCGTTAAGGGCTTGGTGCTCCCTTATAGTTGGTGTAGGTTGAGTGTTTTCTGAGGTCGTGGGAGTTTTCCCGTGCTGCTCGATCAGCCGTTTGTGCAGGCTAGGAGGCTCTGCACACTTTTCTATAGAGACTATGGATAGTTTACTAGGATGTGTTCGATTCGTGGACTCCATGCTTGGCGTCCTAGCGGATTTCGTTCTAGGACGCACTTCAGGCTCCATTAGTGTCCTGCTCCACGTCTGCAGTGGACTGCGGCAGACTGCTCTCACACTCAGCTCCCAGACTCCGCTCCCCGCTCAGTTTGGGAAGAAAAAGGCTGCTTCCGCAAAAGGACGTTGAGAGGCTGCAAAGACTGCGGCAGACTGCTCTCACACTCAGCTCCCAGACTCCGCTCCATCATCTATCATTTCTAACTCCCAAGAATGTAAAAATCTCAACCACCCCCTCTCCCTCCATATCCACCTGGTTAGTTGTAATAACACTTCTGGCTGCAAGCTTCCCCTCCACCTGTGTACCCAGGGCTTCAACACATTTGCAGTTTAAATCGCCCGACACCACAATACAACCATGATTCATACCACTGTCCCAATTTACAAGCCCAAACACAGTTCCCCCTGGTTCAATGATGAACTCATAGAATTTAGAAGAAAAGAAAAGAGCCTTAGAACATTTATCTAGAAAGACCACTCCCCAGAACTCCTAATCAAACTCCAACAATTCAACAAAACTAGTACTCTCCCATAAAGCCAATTCACTTAACCAACGTATCTCCAATGCGGCGTCAAATACTAAAGAATTATTTACCATCATCAGAGAACTTGAATCTCCTATCTTACCCACCTGCCCAGTCAACACTAGTAAAGCCTGGTGTACCACTATCCAGGATGCTCTCTCCTCTAAAGTGAATACACTCCAAAACAAAATAGCCTTCAAAACAAATTCTTAGAGCTTACAGTCAATCCTCCACACTCTCCAGGCATAGCCACGAGGTCTGATGTACACAAATTCCAATTCACCCAAGTCACCAATGACCAAGTTCTTAAAATAATAGCATCACTCAAACCATCCAACTGCAAAGGCGATAGTTTCCCTGCTAAAACAGTCAAAGACTGCGCCATCACCCTAGCACCTATCATTACTAAATTTGTCAATGCGTCTTTCAACTCTAGTGAAATCCCGGCATCCATAAAAGTAGCGTGGGTTACACCCCATCTCAAAAAACCCTCTCTATACCCCACTATCCCCAGCAATTACAGGCCTATTACAACAGTGCCATTCCTCCTTAAAATCATAGACAAAATAGCATACACCCAAGTACAAACCCACCTAGAAAAAAAAACACCTACTAGGGGACAGACAATTAGGCTTCCGTCTCAGTCAAAGTATTGAGACAGCCCTTCTGGACCTAAAAAAACAGACAGACTCCTTCAGGGACTCGGGTAAACTATGCATTCTATTACTTCTAGACCTCTCTGCGGCTTTCGATTTAGTTGATCATGGCAAATTATGCCAAACCCTAACAACAATTTCCACTTCTATAAGAAAGCTACTACTTGGATAAAATCCTTCCTCTCTGACCGTAACTCCAGAGTCACCATAGGTGACGAGGCAGCTGACCCCATCCCAGTACCATTGGGAGTACCACAAGGATCCCGTCTCTCTCCCACACTCTACAACGCCTACACGAAGTTACTCTTCACAGCCTTAGATGCTATGGGAGTAATTTACACAAATTTTGCTGATGATACACAAATACGTATACCCATTACAGGTAACCTCGAACAGGACACGGCATGCATTAATAAAATCTATTCTCTTATCCAAAACTGGATGGCCAACAACAGTCTATGCCTCAATGGAGGAAAAACGGAGATCCTCATACTCGGCTCCCCAGCCCGCCTTAGCAAGCTCCATCCAGAATACACATCCATTGTCATAGACGGTACCCCTATCACCATATCTCACAAAGTCAAAACACTAGGAGTATACCTTGACTCCAGTCTCACTATGAACAAACATATTAGTGCACTTGCCTCCTCCACGGCACATAGAGCTAAACTTATCACACTAAGCAGGGCTCTTCTCTCTGCAGAAAACTGCCTCACACTTGCCATAGCCCTTATCTTAACTAAGATAGACTATTGCAATATCCTCCTATTAGGCACATCAAAAAAGAATTTAAACAAATTGCAACTCCTACAAAATAAAGCCCTCAGAGCTGCACAGGGCATTAACAGAAAAGAACACATCGCAACACAGAAAAGAAGCTCACTGGATTCCTGTACAAGCAAGAATACTCCATAAAACTCTTACTATCGCCCACAAATGCATCTCAGATAACGCCCCGATCTACCTCTGCCAAAGCATCTCAAGCAAAGCCACGGCCAGAACTCTCAGATCCAGCGCCAACACACACCTCAATATCCCACGCTTTACTACCTCTAGATCAGGGAACGCCAGCTTCCCCATAGCAGCCCTGTGTATTTGGAACTCACTACCCACCTACCTATGTAACAAAACCTCTTTTCCAAAATTCAAGAAATTATTAAAAACTTGGCTGTTTAATAAATTCTAATTCCGCAATACCTATTCACTTCTTTACCTTCTTACCTAGTCTTGCCTCCTTTGCCTTTATGCATCAAACCTTTCTAAGTATACCCGCCTTCTTCCTTCTGTCGATATGTGTAATGAAATTGCTTTTCAAATGGCTATGTAACTGTTCAAGATGCCTATAATTTAACTATTCAAGATGCCTAAAATGATTGTAACCTACGCTGCGATACCTAAGGGTTTGGGCGTATTACCAAATGTAATAAATAAATAAAATAAATGTTTCTTGTACATCTTCCTGCAGTTGTTCCCTGTGAGTGGTGCCCGGTGTATTATATACATTTATAACAAGCAGCTTTTCATAGCCACTTTCCAATGGCATAGTAACCTCCACTGGCAGCATAGTTGCTGATGTAAATATCATTTGGGAGTTTAAAGTATGAAGTACTATATAGGGCAGTGAACCTGTTGGAGTACAGATATGTGGAAATCTCTGGGTATTCCAGGATGTTAGGGTTATAACTCAATGCTTTTGGAGGGCCACAGAAAGGGATTCGACCAGCCATTTCAGCATAGTTTGTATGTCCGTCAGTTGGACCTTGTCTTTTTCCAGTAAGTGGGCCAGCAAGGTTACGTTACTGGATGTTTCACTGGTTGTTAATGATAGTGTTGGATCTTCCATCAGTGGGCCACCGAGGTTACATTACTGGATGTTTCTCTAGTTGTTAAGGATCGTGTTGGATCTTCCATCTCCGGATCTACATCCAGCGCGGTACCACCTTCCCTCAGTTGTGTATTAAAGTTCTGCAACAGCTGTATTGTTGACAAGTATTTACAATGAACCGCTGATACATTGGGGCTAATTCCCCTAAGTGTAAAATCATCTGACACTAGAACCTGTAACTGTAGGATCAGGTGCAGGCGCCCCAGGAAGGCTGTCCACGTCAACCATTTGTTCCTACTATTTTGGTTAAGATTTTTGATGTTACAAATCTTGTTGTTCAGATTGGACTCCAAGGAGGAACATTTTACTGGTAAAGCAGTGGGTGGTATCAGTACTGCTATGCCTGCACCTTTTTCCTATGGGTATTCGAGGGGAAGATACATCTCTCTCTACAGATACAGGCTGTAGCAATAGAGAAGCCAAGCTGGTATCCGGCGCTTCCATTAATACACTGGTGCAGTTTCCTGATTAATCTGCAATCACCCAGCTGGTTAAAGTTCCAGTACCCCTGCTTAGATGTTTCTTATTCTGTACCGCGTTTTCCAGGCTCTCCTTTATTTCTTTCCTGGAATAGTCGTAGCTAAGCGCCGTTGTTTTCTAGAATAGAACGTAACTGAGGAATCTGTTGCTTCGATGATCCCTGGCTCGGGTGTCACCCTTTCCATCTCAGGTAGATTTATTTCTGTTTCGAGTACATCAAGGTTGGAGTCTTCAGGTTGTATGTTCCTTTTCAGGGGTGATTGGAGATTAAAAGCATAAAAGACAGAAGGTCAGCAAACACTGACTGAGTGTTACTCACAGAGTCTTGTAGTAGGGATTCTTCAACCTGAATGTCCCCTTGAGAGTCTTGAATAAAATTAGGTGGCGAGGAAAGGCGAGAGGCAGACGTTGCAGGTGGTGAACTCCCGTCCGGTCTTATCACCTGGGTCTCTAAACCTCCATCACACTCCTTAGGGGTCCTACTGCTGCCATAGCCATACTTTGCTGAATGGAAAGTATAACCAGCAAAGAGTTATTGTCAATATCCTCATAGTTAGAACCATCGAGGGGCAGTCAAGTGGCTTCAGACACCCTTAGCATTTGTTTCCGCCCCAGGCTCCTCAGTACTGGGGGCTCTCCCTGAAAAAAATCCAGGATTGTGCCCCGTTGTGCATTGGTGTTATTCTTATCTGGGACTCTTTTCGCTCCCTTATTAGATCAGGCCCGCACTGGCGAGTCCGTTGTTGTCTCCGCACCTTTTCTAAGTTTATAGCGAGAAATCTGAGGTTTAATCTGAAATGGCATCTTTATATCTCTAGAAGTAGAGAATTAGTCCTCCGTTGGTATATTTCGTTTAGAAGACAACTGAGCAAATAATCATATAAACACTAAACCCACATATCACGTGTCTCTGTTAAGGGGGCAGTCAAATACCCACTGTGGATCTTTAGTACAGTGTTCTGGCATGAGGGCTATCGTAATTAAGTATTACCACACTCCCAAGCAGTCCGGTACAGTACTGTCAGCGAGGGCTATGAGCGACACACTCCCAACGCTGTACGGCACTAGTTACTTTAGGTTTGCATGCACCTTCGGTACTTGCTATTGCAGCATTTTGTTGGGTGGAAGTCTTTAGCCGATGCTCAATACCGCAGTCAACAATAAAAAGAATGACCAGTACATGCAAGACTAGGGATAGGTAGAACAGTTTATCACTCGTGTGGAAATACCTTCAGCCTGGTCCTCCGTTTCCGCAGGAACACGGAAACATACAGTACGCACTGCGCATTCCGCGTGTCTGAGGGTGTTTAAGTCCTACCTCTCAGACCGCAGTGTGCAACTTGATAGAAATGATGAAGACTCCAAATCCAAACGAGTAAAGCATGGGAAAACAGGCAGAAAAGTAATATCCCAGCCACCAGTTTTATACAGAAACACACAGCGCAAACAGTCTAAGTAGACAGTCCGTCAATCAGGCTTCAGGCCACAACACGGAACAGAAACCGCTCTCATAGATCTCAAGGCACAGATAGACGAGTTGAGAGACCAGGGAAAGACAGCATTATTGCTTCTCCTTGATCTCTCTGCGGCCTTCGTTCTGGTCGACCACGAGATCTTATGCAACCACCTACAAACAGCTGCCCACTTCTCTCAAGAAGCAACCAACTGGATCCAATCCTTCCTTAATAACCGTACGATGAGAGTCTTCTCATTATCAGCAGCAGCCGACCCTATCCCTATCACGTGCGGCGTGCCGCAAGGATCTTGCGTCTCCCCTACACTTTATAACATTTTCACGAAGCTCCTTTTTGATGATCTAGACGATCTGGGTATCACCTACACTAATTACGCCGATGATACCCAGATCCTCATCCCGTTGTCGGGGGATTATGACAAGGATTTGGCCTTCGTTAATAAAGTGTACCTCATAATCCAGGCATGGATGGTCTCACATGGTCTATGCCTGAATGATGACAAGACGTAACTTCTCATTCTAGGCTCCAAACACTACCTCAACAAACTGGGCCACAAATACTCATCATTCATAATTGACGATAACAAAACCATGGTAGCTAAGGAGGTTAAAACCCTCGGATTCTATCTAGATTCCACCCTTACCTTCAACAAACAAGTGAACGCAATGGCCTCCGCCACCTCCTACACATGCAAACTCATCAGGGCAGCCAAACCCTTTCTCTCCCCCACCAACTGCACCACCTTGGCCAGGGCACTGATCCTGTCCAAGTTGGACTATTGCAATGCCTTATATGTGGCTGCAACAAATATATCTCCAACAAAATCCAAATCCTCCAAAATAATGCCCTCAGAGCGGCCCTTAGTATCCCGAAGAAAGCCCATATTTCAGAAGATCTGTTAATTGGCTATCCACCAAGGACAAGATATTCCTTAAATCGGTGTCTCTGATTCATAAATGCCTCCACCAAGCAGCCCCCCCAATACCTCATCACCAGATTTACTAGACCTACCCTCTCCCGCCCCTCGAGAACGGCCAACGCTAACCTTCTTCTGGTGCCCAGGTTCAAACGTACTACATCTGGAGGCAATAGCTTTCCAGTAAAAGCAGCGCAATTCTGGAACTCCCTCCCCCCTACTTGTAGGGAGGACCTACCCTACCACCAGTTCAGAGCCAGGACCGTCCACTGGCTCAAATCTCTCGACTCATAACGACTCTTAAGAGACCCAGATTCGCCACTACCATGTGGCTCCTCATTGAATGTAAATATGCTTATAGTATTCCCCTAATGTACATGCTCTACCCCTACTCATTGAATGTAAATCTGGTTATAGTTTTGCCTTTAATGTACATGTTCTACCCTCCTATTTGGCGTGATACGTCCGGCAATGTAACCCTAGCTGGACCGTCACCACACTGTATGTAACAAAGCTTTGCAACCCTCTTGCTGCCTCTGCGCCTGGCTACCCTTGGGTTAGGTGCGCATTACAAATAAATAAAATACTAAAGTACCTCTCATGGTGGTCCTCCACATACACATTCTTAGGTGACATTTAGCACAAGCCTTAAAAAGGCTCGTCTTCTTAGTGTCCGCCATCACGATGGTAGAGGAAGGCCTCAGACCTCGAGAAGAAGATTTCACAAGGTCTGGAAGATCGGTCAATGGTCAGGATCTTCACCGGCAATGGGGACACGTAGCCGGAAGTCACCGGAGTGACAATGGAAAAAAGTTTTCAAAAATAGGACAAAACATCAAGGTTACGACGAGCGTTAAAAATGAGGACTCCCAACAGTTGAACATTTGGTAAACATTTAAAGATGGCCACCAGGAGTGGAGCTAAGGAGGACTAATGTCATTGGCTGAGGCAGTATGACCCAAAGTGACAGCAATAGGCTATGTATGTTACAAGCAGTTTTAAAGCTTTAAAGCAAAGATGCTTTAATACTACTGAGGATTCCCAGCCGGATGACAGGGAATATTAAATGAGCATGTGAATCCATGAAAGATCCAATGCGGGAGAATTTGTTCTTTCCATGGATTCTTCCTGTGAGAAACCCGAGGGTATTCACACACCTACTTCCCTTGGATCCTCTACACAGGTGGCCAGGGAAAGGCCATCGCTTTTGGATCCTGCCTCTGGGGGTGGACAAGCGAGGGAGGACCACCTGGGCTGAGGGTCCTTAGGGATTTGAAGTGGGATGCCCTTTGTTAAGAGGCAGTATTTCACAACTTCCTTCCAGGAAGAAACCCCCATGCCAGAGGTGGTTTTGGGATATTGTGCCCCATGTCCCCGAGAAGGACAGGAGATATTATCCACCCAGAGATACTAGAAAGAGGAGAAGGATTGGGAATGGGGTACCTTTGGATGAGACACAGTATCACCCTTATCTTAGTGGCCATCAGTCTACCCCTCTCCTTGACCTTTATGTGTCACTGTAGAGCAGCTCCCCTTTATTCCCATCTTGGGGTACCTGACAGTACTGAGATGAGGAAACAACAGAGGAGTGAACACTACGCATTCCCCCACTCTAGTACTGAGACGAGGAAGAAGCAACTGAGTAATAAACACCACTTACTCTCACCACTTTGGTACTGGGACGAAGAAGATGCATGCAAGGTATGAAGGTCAGGCATGTCTTAATCAGTCAGACACACTGGGAAATCAGCAGCAGCAGAAGAAGAGAGAGTACCCTGGGGAACGTGGGCAGAGATCAATATAATACCCAGGGAATTCAGAGGAATTGCCATGCTGAGGAGCGAGAAGCCGGGACGCTGACGAAGATCCCCAGAGTTTTGCTGAGGTGCCTGTGTAGGACTGGGAGCCTGTGTGAGGGAAGGTGGACCGCAGGCGCTGCCAAGCAACAGCAGTGGAGCCCAGCACAAAGGCCGGCATGTGCAGAGCGAAGCATGTGGCAAACTGGCGAGTTGGTGGTTCTCCCGCTTGGGGAGGAAACACTGAACGAAGCTGCAGAGACCCAGTAAGTGTCAGAAGACACTATGAACGCGTGTGCGCTGCAAGGGACCTTGGGAATGGTAACGGTCCACGGAAGCAGTGCAATATTGCACTTTTTGAATGCCGTACTGAATCAAAGGTACAGTTTAAGCACCGTACAATTGAAAACTGCTATTATTGGAACAGAATAAAATAGCAAAACTGCTAATATTGAATACTGAACTGATGGCAATAGCAAAACTGCTAATAATAAACAATGAATTAAATGAAGCAGCAAAACTGCTTATATTGAACACTGAACACAATGAAAATAACAAGCCTGCAAATATTGAATACTGAACTGGTGTTTCACCGGCATTGTACACAAACTTAATCGCTCAGTGATCTACTATCTTGGCCTGGAGGCCCTCCATCGCTCTGCATTCTGTGCATTGTGCCTGCCCCAGAACCAAATCGGCACGCACCATCTACAAAGGCCTACCTCGAGCGCGTCAGCGTTAGCCGAGTGCGAGGCTGAGTGTCCCGTGTCTTGTGCCGCGTGGAGTGGGGCTTTCCCCCCCTTTTGCCTGCTTTTCTTCAACTTTAGGTAAGAGTTCACTCCATTTGCTTTCACATTGTCTTATTGACTCCTTGACAAACTATGACTCTCAAAGTGACATTACGCAGCGCTGCTGCCAAAAACAAACGCCCAATAAAGAAAACCAGCGTTAAGGAGGGCACCACTTTTAACATATTGCATACCCCCTTTTCACAATCGGAAATTACTGCCTTTTTTTACTCTAAGCCCACTACCGAGACTCGTCACTCATCGATAATAATAAATGAATCTTCAGAACAGTCCCTATCACATGCCATTGACAACAACAACTCACTGTTGAAACTGGTTGTCAAAAAAAATTTGGGAGGAGAACAGATTCTGACCGATCAAAATATCCTGGATAACATTATCGACATTAATTTGCCTGATTCTCCATAAATGGCTGCTTTCGCCTCTCTTTCTGAATCTGTGGTTACTGATGAGTCAAGCAGCGATGGTGACAGGTCTACCTCAAACGCTACGATCTTTATGGCCGAAGTGAACTTAAAAACAACATCAACGAATTAGCATCAAAGAATGAAGCACAGACGTCTTTCCTTGCCACTCTGGTGAAGGAGCAACGTGAAGCAAAAGCTACCTTGTTACAAGTGATATAAATTGTTGCAGCATCTGCCAAGAAAGTGCCAGATATAACTGATTAACAAATAACAAAAGAGCCAAAAGGAATCCACAGAGAGACTGCAAGTAATCCCTGCAATTATGCCACCAAGCAGGCTGAAGAAAAAAAAAAAAACACTGCAACCTCTGGAAAAAAGTAAGAAAGCAATCTCTGTGGGAAGGGACTTAGAGGAAATTCATATCCCTCCCCCTACGGAGTTAGAAAATGCTCTAAAAAAACAAACCGCATCCTCAGGACTAACAGTCTCCTTTCCAAAGCCTAAGGGCCGCTGACATAACAGTGAAAGTGGAGCTCTTCTTACCAACAAAGATAGCCCCTTAAAGCGCACCCTAGTGGAAAAACGTGCATCTGACGGCTGTATTCAACAGGCATTGAAGAGGGAAGGTCAGAATACGCCTCCTGTCCTGGAAGACCCTCGAACAGGAAGAAGCACCAAAGACAATATGGCCGCCGATCGAACACTACCCAGAGTGGATAAAGACGCACAAGAGGGAGACAGAGACAGTTATATGGAGAGAATCGACTAAGGCGCAGAGAAGACATGCCTCAAGTTGTTAGAGACACCATGATGACTTAGCTACGTCAGACATGAAGCACACGTGCCATCAGCACACTCTGGGTACTCTCACACCCAACTACACGAAGAACACATGCGTACAGTTCTATACGTTAGAGGACAGTGACATGTACATACTGTCTGCACGTTTATTATTTTTTGCCATTAGCTTGCCGCAGCAAAGCAGGAACGCAAGAAGCAGGAAGGGCATGTGAAAATGTTTGCAGATGCTTACATGCAAATAACCCTATGGAATGGCAGGAGCACTCGAGGGACCTGACCATCATAACATACTAACCTATGGATACTATGGAAGGCGCATACAGTAAAGGCCGGACCATGGCTTAGGAAATTCTAGTAGGCCATGATCATCTTAGAAAACCTGAAGCCACACAGAATGCTGTGCAAGCAGAACTACCGCGGTGAGAGCGAAGCCACTGCCAAGGTCGTAATGTTGCAAGTGACATTCCTCACCCTGAACCAAAGTAACACAAGCTGCAAAGGAGCCCATTCCCCGTAAAATACAGGATTCAGAGCTCTTGAGCTCACAAACGTGGTATCCAAGCATGTGATCCGGCCGAGCTGATGAGGAGCCAAGATTTGGTGGCTGGGAAGAGCAAACTGTCTCACAGACCAGACAATGATTGCAACAAATTTGTTACACTCTACAGTTCTGTGCTGGGAACGGAGCACGCTCACAGCAATGATGGTCCACACATTGTTATGATAGCGCCTAGACGCCAGTTGCGCTTTATACATTTTAAATATAAATATATGCTGACAAATAGTTGCACCTCAAGGACACATAATTGAACATGCACAGTGAACAGGTGTCTTGTGGGCTGGGAACGGAGGTTGTCCCAGGTTTGGGGGCCCGCGGTTCAACCAATCAAAATCTACGGCCCTAGGGGTTGGTAGCTGGGATCACCAAGCAATCATGGGATCCGCACACTCTAACAATCATATGGGGGAACTACCACTCAACAACCTATGCAGGGTGGAGTTAGGTTTTTAGAGAAGGGCCCGGAATTTGATGTAAGTTGTGACGCCATTCGTTACCAAAACTGACCTGCGAGCCAGATTCACTGAGGTGCCCGGAATCTGCACCGTGAATTTGATCCCTGTGGTTTGTTGGCTGTAATAAACTTCAGTTATACCTTGCTACTTGTCTGGACCTTACGTTCTTTTGGACTCGGAAGGAGTTAGGCCTTCCATGAGTTCTGCATTCGCGGACTCCTAGAAAAAGGGTCTGCCTGCCTGGGAGTTCACCGTAACAGCATATCTACACAGCCCACTTAAGAATGGAGGGAAAAGACTGCCCGAAAATCACTCACATGGGCAGGCTTCACGAAACAAGGAACTGGAGAAGAACAAGTTACTTTCTTACCTGGTAACGTTCTTTCGATGGGATGGTCCGACGACATATTCCATATCTATGACAGGTAATCACCACAGCTGTGCTGCTTCGGAAACTTTTTTCGGCGTCTGCGTCCTGCGTCGATGACGTTGATGCGCCGTCGTCGAGGACCTCCTCCGACGTTCAACGTCATCCGATGTGATAAGTAGGACGCACGACGCCCGTAGCCTCAGTTGTAGTTTTCCCCCCCCAGAACGTGTGACATTAGTTAACTGCCAGTCAGACACAAAGCCTTGCGGAACGTAAGCTGCAATCGCAAAAGAAATTCTGCAGCGGGGAAGGCAGGGAGGGAGCGATATGGAATACGTCGTCGGACCATCCCATCGAAAGAACGTTACCAGGTAAGAAAGTAACTTGTTCTTCGAGGGGATTGGGTCCTCCGACATATTCCATATCTATGACAGACTCCCAAAGCAGTACCAGAGCAAGGAGGAGGGAAAGAATTTAGAATCAAAATTTAGAATTGCCAATCAAATAGCAGAGCAAAGGACGGCCTTGCCAAAGGCCAGATCCTGTCCTCGGATGGAATCAAGGGAATAGTGACGCACAAATATATGTACAGAAGCCCAGGTGGCTGCATCACAGATGTTGCGAATAGAAACACCCCTCTGCAGGGCAGTAGATGCAGCCATACCCCTGGTAGAATGGGCCCGCAAGCCAGCCGGCGGGTCCTTGCCCGCCAAGCGGTAACACTCCGAAATGGCCAAAATAATCCAGTGAGACAGTCTGTTTCGTCACAGCCTGTCCCAAACGCTTTCTAGCGTAACCAATAAAGAGTTGATCGTCCACTCTGACCCGGGACAGGCATGAAACATAAAAGCTTAAAGCTCTCCTAGGATCAAGCCTATGGAGCCTCTCCTCTTCCTTACCAGGATGCGGAGGAGGATAGAATGCCGGAAGAACAACCTTCTGGGCCAAATGAAATTCCGAAACCACCTTCGGAAGAAAAGAAGGACGAACTCTAAGGACAACCCTGTCCTTGTGAAATACAGTGAAGGGTGGCTTAACTGAAAGTGCCTGTAACTCACTCACTCTGCGAGCGGAAGTAACCGCAACCAAAAACACAGTTTTCAGAGTTAACAGCCTCAAAGGGCAAGAATGCAAAGGCTCAAACGGAGCACCCATAAGAAACTTAAGAACAAGGTTCAAATCCCAACCGGGCACCAGGAAAGGTGACGGAGGGAACACATTAGTGAGCCCTTTCAGAAACTGTGAAATTAAAGGGATTTTAAAGTAGGAACACTCAACAGACGAGCGCTTAAAGATGGACAGCGCCGCCAGGTAACCTTTAATGGTACCCACTTGCAAGCCCCTGTGGGCCAAAAAAATTAAAAAGGACAGAACCATGGGGATGTCACATGCCAAAGGATCCACATTCTGAACTCTGCACCAGTCGCAGAACTTACGCCAACGGTACAGAGACTTTGTTGCTGGCCGTCGGGCCGAGAGCAACACCTCCATCACGTCTTCAGGGAGGTCCCAATCCTTATACCTCAACCTTTCAGAAGCCAAGCGTGAAGGTTGAGGGATCTGACCTCTGGATGGAGAACCTGACCCCCCTCCCGTGAGAGCAGATCGTCTCGGGAAGGGAAGACGACGCAGAGGGCAGATGGACAAGTCGAGAAGGTCCGGGTACCACGTCCTCCGAGCCCACGGCGGAGCAATGAGGATCATCCGGGAACCGAACTTCCGTAACCTCCGCAGCACTTGCGGGATGACGGGAACTGGAGGAAACGCGTACAGCAGCGGGAATGACCACTCCACCACGAACGCGTCTCCTAAGGCTCCTTTTGGAGGAAATTCCCATGAGCCTCTCGCACTTCCGGTTGACACTGGAGGCGAAGAGATCCACTTGAGGAGTACCCCAAACGGCGAAGATCTCCAAGAGAATCTCCTGAGCCAACTCCCACTCGTGAGAGATTGTGCTCTGCCTGCTCAGAGCATTCGCCGTCACGTTTTCGTCTCTGGCCAGATGAACTGCCGAGATCGAAACTTCCTGCTGGATGGCCCAGAACTCGAGCTGCATCGCCTCCCTGCACAGAGGAAGTGACCCTGCCCCCCCCTTTTTGTTGAGGTAGTGCATGGCCACTGTGTTGTCCGTCAGGATCAGGACATTCTTTCCTCTCACAGTTGGCAGAAAAGCCTTCAGGGCTAGCCTGACGGCCCTCAGCTCCAACAGATTGATTTGGAGTCTGGACTCCGACGGAGACCAACGACCGCTGACTGTCAGCTCGTTGGCATGAGCTCCCCATCCCGTGAGGGATGCATCCATCACGATCGTCACCTCTGGCCAGGGAAGCCAAAATGGAGCCCCCTTCATCAAGTTGCCTTCGACGGCCCACCACAGATGGTCCCGGGCGACCGAGGGCGGCACCTGAACCGGGTCCGACATCCTGCCGGAGCACTGCAACCATTGCATCTTGAGTGCCCACTGCAAAGATCTCATCCGCAGGCGAGCCTCTGGCACCAGAAGAATGCAGGATGCCATGAGGCCGAGCAACCTCAAGAACTCGAACGCTGGGAGCGTCTGGGCATGCTGAAACTTGTGAACCATCTGCTGAATGTGAAGAGCCCTCACCTGGGGAGGAAAACACTGCCCCAGGGAAGTGTCGAGCACTGCTCCGATGTACTGGAGCCGCTGTGTTGGCGTCAAATGAGACTTCTTTAAATTGAGGGAGAAGCCCAGCCTGTGAAGGGAGTGGCAGGTGACGGACAGATGATCCAGGACTTGCTCGGGAGAGCTCCCCCTGATCAACCAATCGTCCAGGTAGGGGTAGACGTGAATCCCCCCTTGCCTGAGATGCGCTGCCACCACCACCATGAGCTTGGTAAAAACCCTCGGGCGGAGGTCAATCCGAACGGCAGGACCTGAAACTGCAAGTGCGAGTCGCCAACCGCGAACCTCAGGTACTTCTTGTGCTTGGGATGGATCGGCACATGGAAGTAAGCATCCTTGAGGTCGAGAGACACCAACCAGTCCTGAAGCTGAAGGGCCTGGAGGACTTGAGAGAGAGTAACCATCTTGAACTTGTCCTTCCTGAGGAGTTTGTTCAAACCGCGCAAGTCCATGATGGGTCTCAATCCCCCGTCTTTCTTCGAAATCAAAAAATAAGGGGAATACCAACCCTTGTTCCTCTCCGCTACAGGCACCAGTTCTATGGCGCCTTTCTCCAGCAGGGCTTGAATTTCCTGCGCAAGGAGCGGATCCGGA
Organism: Ambystoma mexicanum; assembly: GCF_040938575.1. Classification (NCBI taxonomy): domain Eukaryota; kingdom Metazoa; phylum Chordata; class Amphibia; order Caudata; family Ambystomatidae; genus Ambystoma; species Ambystoma mexicanum. Next base: position 1,265,783,260 of record NC_090928.1, read on the forward strand.
CTCTGCAAAGAGAGGTTCCCCGGTGGATTGTCGCGAGGCCTCTGCCGAAAGGGAAGACAGTAGCCGTGGGTTATGATCTCCAGAACCCACACATCTGAAGTAATGGCACGCCACTCTACAAGATGCTGCGCCAGCCTTCCCCCAACCGGCGACATGGCCTCATGACTGAGTGGTAGCGGCTGCGGCGTTACCTGAGGGCAAAGAGGCAACTGCCCGAGCGGCCTTGGCACCACGGGTACCCTGTCGTCCACCTCTGGTACCCCTGCGTTGGCCTCTTTGACTGCCAGCTCCTCTCGCTTTACTGAAGGAAGAGTAATAGCGAAAGGAACCACCCCTCCATTGCTGTCCCCTAGGACGAAAAGGCCGAGGTTGGCGAACTGCAGCGCCCAACGACCTCGCTGCAGCTTTGGAGGTCTGCAACCTCTCAAGACTCTCGTCAGCCTTGCTGCCAAAAAGGTGTTCACCGTCAAAGGGCATGTTGAGGAGCCGGGACTGCACATCAGGAGCAAACCCCGACTTCCGCAACCACGCAAACCTGCGTATCACGGTGCTCGCCGCCATGGACCTGCTGACGCATTCAGCCATGTCCAAACCCGACTGAACAGACTCTCACATGGCATCCTTACCATCCTGGACCATAGCAAGGAAACCATCCCGTTCGTCCCCTTCGGGAATATGTTCAGCCGCTAACGCAACACAGTTCCACAGAGTGTGTGTGAAACGAGACAAGGCACAAATGTAGTTGGCCTCCTGAAGCGCCATACCCCCAGAAGAAAACACTTTCTTCGCCCAGCCATCAAAACGTTTGTCGTCCCTATCAGGAGGGATGGTAGGGTACGACGCCTGCTTTGCCGGGGCCGTGGCCGCCTGCACCACAAAAATCTCCGGAGTGGGGTGCCTGGTCAAGTAGCAGGGGTCGCTACTGGCTGGACGGTATTTTCGCGACAAGGACCTGCTCACCGCCGGGAGACTCTCAGGAGCAGTCCAAGCCGCCGCCGCCGCCACCCTTCTCTGTAGAGCCATATGAAACGGCAGTACCGGGTCAGTTGGGGGACCAACATCAAGGATGTCCGTGAGATCATCCTGCACAAACTCCCCTGGGGGAGCAGACCATCCCAAGTACTCGGAAACCCTAGCCATAAGGCGCCGGTACGAGGAATCGGCATGAGAGCCAGGCTCAGGCCTACAAAACTCCACCTCCGGAGAGGTGTCCAGTCTAAGGCCCGAGACCATTTCATCTGGAACCTGACTAGGAACCAGGCCATCAGAATCCTCATCCACCTCTGAAATATATTCCAGGTGGCGAAAAGAAGGCACCCGAGAGTGCTTGCTTTTAACCAGAGCCTTCCTAGGGGTTACCCCTGTGCCACGGGGTACCTCCGACACCCCGGCCTCGAAAGGCGTCGAGTGAATCGGCGCTGGCGTCGAGAGAACAGGCATCGGCGCAGAGAGGATCGGCGTCGAGTAAATCGGCGTCGACGTCAGATGCAGCGCTGCCAGCATCGACGGCGTCGACACAGTCCTCGAAGCCGGAGCTCCGAGCGTGTCTTTCGACGACCTGAGCATCGACGGCTTCGACGACTTCCTCGGAGCCGGAGCCTCGAGAAAGCCTGTCGACGCCCTCGACGCCTCAGACGTCTATGTCTTCCTTGAAGACATCACAGGTGCACACGGTCTCGAACGCGTCGAGGACCGGGACCTGGAACGGGTATGTCGAGAACGAGTCCCCTTGTCCGAACGGGACCTCTCCCGTGACTCGTGCCGACCACTCTTGCGAGCGGCGTCTCTCGACCTCTCACGGCCGACCCCACTCGGGGGCGCGGACGGCTTAGTACCCTGCGACTCGAGAATCGCCAGCATTTTCTTCCCGAAGGAAGCCCATTCCTCTGGCGTTGCACGGCTGGTGGGGTAAGCGACGTGCCGGGCAGAGTTCTCAGAAGAGGACCTGAAAGACGACCGCTGTCGGCGCTTCCGAGAATGTCTCGAAGAGGCCGAGGAGTGGCGAGACCGACTCCTAGAAGGAGACCCACGAGACTTCCGACGACGACGCAGAGAGTCACCTCTCGAATCATCCGTCGAAAGCCCCGCAGACTTCGACTTCCGGGGCTTGGACACCCGACCTACCGACAATTTCTTCTTACGTTCACGTAAGGCTTTGGACATGAGCGACTGGCAGTCGATACAGTCATCCGTGTCGTGGGCCTCCCCGAGGCACCAGAGGCAGGCGTTGTGCGAGTCCGTCACCGACATCTTGGACCCACACTCCCCGCACTTCTTGAAGCCCGGACGCGGGGTCGAAGACGAAGTAGAAGACATCTTCACACGAAGGATTTTCTCACAAAAACGACCAGGTTCGAAGAACCTAGAAGAACAGAACTCCAAAGAGTCGAGGCGTTAACCGAGATTCACGAAGCAACACGTTCGCGGAAAAAACGGAACTGAGGCTACGGGCGTCGTGTATCCTACTTATCACATCGGCTGACGTTCGACGTGTTCCTCGACGACGGCGCATCGACGCAGGACACAGACGCCGAAAAAAGTTTCCGAAGCAGCACAGCTGTGGTGATTACCTGTCATAGATATGGAATACGTCGGAGGACCCAATCCCCTCGAATAAACACATTGTCACTGTGGCACACAACCTGCCCTCTATCGTCACTAGAGCAGTCACAAATGTGCTGGAACCAAAACTAAAATTACAAATGGAGTCATCAACAGCTAGGCCTCACATCAACATACTGATTACCCATCTAAACACCCTAAAAGACATGGGCAAATTGATTATTCTTGAGGAGAATTATCTAACTGCCATCAGCCAATTTTTAAATAGGACTGCTCTCTTGACTATTTTCCACCAGCTACCTTAATTTGATGTAATTCAATCTTCTGATATCGTGAAAATCGAATTGCTGGAATAGAACCTCACGCAGACCTACTCAATCAGTTGGGCTATACTTTGATAGCCTGTAGAAAGGTTAAAAGAAGTATTACAACCTCTTCAGAACACAAGTCTCAGTTGCACAGCCACTCTGCCTCTCAAAACTATGAACGTGAGGCGCTTCGGGCCCTACAAACCCAAAGTGCTAGAGCTAAAGAACATGTGCCTGACATTGAAAAATGGATTCATGTGTGTCCTCAAAATGGGGCAAATTGACCAACTGCTCCCTCAAACCGTCTACAGTGGATGTCATGGAATACTAGGGGGTTTCGCTCTTTCTTGATGCACTAAGAAGGCCAAATAACATTAGAGGCCGCAGATATTTTTATTTTACAAGAAACCTGAAGCACTAAACCAATCTCCATTGATGGTTTCCAAATCCTGTCACAAAATGCAATCCCCTCAATGAAAAGGTGAACAAGCGGTGGTCTGGCTATAGCTGCTAAAACACATTTAAATCTGTCTCCATTTCCACATTTGCCAAACTCTTCTTATGTGATGATAGGAGACTTGCAACCCTTTTCTCTTGAATCTGAGGGAACGTTAATTATTAATATATACAATCCCCTGGGTGACTCTCAGACGAGATCCATTCAGGGTATTTTGAACCACTCCATCTCCCATTGGCTTGAAATTTCACCAGCAGGCCATGTTTTGATAGCGGTTGATTTCAATAAAAGGGATCTATATCTACATTTGGCAGCCACGTCTGGACCTTGGTTATCCAATCTTTGGCTTAAATTAATGGAATTCTTTGATTTAAAATTCCTTAATCCCCACCCTCCCACCTCCACATGCTCATACGTCCAACTTCACCTGGTCGAATGGCATTAAATCCCACATTGACTATGCGATAACAAGTTCTACTCTGAGCACTTGGTGTAGCCACCTTACAATTACACATAATAGGTTGAGTGACCGTGGGTCCTCGGTTGGCACATGGAACTGAAAAGTGTTTTTCTGCCTATTAAGAAAACTTACGTTGAATTCTAACTAGCAAGGCCTTCATTGGTCATCCCCAATGGCAGGCACAATGGGGGTTCACTTCCAAGTAGCTGTTGCATTGATATTGGAATGCTACGTAAATGGAAGTGGAATGGCCTTCTGCTGTATATAAGGAAATTCAGTTTTTTCAAGCTGTCTCTAATTTAAGAGACAGGCAGTTGGACAAAGAAATTGTACTTTAAATGTCCAAAGTGTAACTTAGCCTCACAAATGCTGAATTTTTTTATTTAATTGCAAACAGTTGCTTTATGTTTTTTTGCATTCTGTCTTATCTTCTGTACTCTATATGACCATCCTTCAGGTCACCCACACCGTTTCGACACTGGCTCTTGTCTATTCAACAACCTATACTGTCTTTTCATTTTAGTGTGGTCTGTTCACACTTATGATATAGATTAACATTTCCAGAGTATGACACATGGATTTATAGTTGTTTCTACTGTGTATTGATCAAGATTTACATTATTGAATGAATTACTTTATATTTTGTGCCTTTGTCCACATTTATCATTTTTATTTGGAACAATAATAATTCCCATTTTTATATAACCACAGGCTGTGGCTTTGTGTTATTTGGCATATAACATATGTTCCGATTGGGATTTGTTTCTGTTCAAACCCACTGGTTGATATCTTATGACTTTGCAACATAGCAGCACTTTAGCTATCAGCACATAGCAGTAGTTTTCTCCTTTTGATAGATCTCCATTGGTCATTTGACAATATTAAATACACAAACGAGATCCTACACCATGATTTACCTAGGATGATTGATGCTTTAGCTGCTGTTGATTGGGATCTGTGAAAAAACTGCCAAAATACAGCCACTGCCAAAAAAGATGTGGAAAACTAGAAATAATAATATTACTACAAATTCCACTCCTTTCGATTACATTATAGATGAAAAAAGGGTCACATCGAAAGGAACGTGCTGCTGTTAGAGCCAATCTAAATCTAAATATTCAGGAAAAACAAAGTCCTTGGAAACCTGTCAACCAAATATAATAATTGGCCCAAACAGCACAGGTTTTCCATCAGAGGTGCATATTGGCAGAGGCTGTTTTATTGGATAAAAACCCATGATGTAAGTACATTTTTAGCAAGATTACAATGACCTTCTTAAGACTTTATCCCTGCAAGAATTTACATCTCAGGAGGCCTGGATTATGCATATTCAGGATTTATATCATACTCCATTTAAGTCGTCCTCTAATTCTATGTTCGATGGATACAGAGCCTTCTTGGCTACCATAATTACGTCACAGTGTCTTTCTAACCTAGACATTGAAGAGGGAAAGTTAGTGAGATTAATTTGTAAATCCAAAGCATCACGGGCCCATGGCCCAGATGGAATTCTGAACAGACTTCAAAGAAAATCCGACTCTTTGGCCAAAAGCACTGCAAGTCCTTTTTCTTCATATTGTTCAGACTAGCATTATTCCAGAAAACTGGCAGAAATCTATACTGGTGCCTATTTTTAAATAAGGAAATAGACTAGAGCCATCAAATTATCAACTCTTGGCAATGATGGACTCTAGCCAAAAGCTTTTTGCCAACATATTGTTTGAAAAACTTACCATCTGGTTAAAAGCTAAAAACATTCTTAGTATTTTCCGAACAGGTTTCAGAAAAACCTTAAGCACCATAACCAATATTGCCACACTTCTATTCCTCCTTTCAAATTGTTCTAATAGGAAGGAGTGTGGCCTGTATTACTGTTATGTGGACTTCACCAAGGCCTTCGACCTGGTTTCTAGACCCAAACATTGGGAAAAATTGAAAAAATTGGGAATTGATCCACTATTGCTTTACTTTATACAGCGCTTATATTCTAACACCTCAATTTGTATCCGGCTCAGCTCCAAAGGATATTATTCCAATTATTCTCAAACATATCGGGGCCTAAAGCAGGGGTGTGTACTGGGCCCCATTCTTTACAATGCTTATACAGCAGATTTGGAACCCTCCTTGCATCTTGTACGAAATTCTCCACTGCAGATAAACTGTACTAAGATTGTCCGTATGTCTTTACTGACGATATTATTCTTTTTGATCAGACCCATATCGGTTTACAGCGGTCAATCACTGCGCTCGCGAATTACGCAATGGAAAAGGACATGATTATTATTAAATCAAAGTCATGGACGGTGTGCCTTGGTCGTAACCACACAGCTATAGAAAAATGTAAATGCTGCATGGACAATACTGTTTTGGAACACACACAGGAATTAACATATCTGCGCTTCCCAGTTAAAATTCGATCATCTCCTTATTACGAAGCATTTTCTCACGAGAAAATCAGGAAAGAATGGCTTGTTATTAAGAACTTACAGGAGTATCGGAGAGGTGGGCACCACAAGTTTTTTTCTTCTCTTTCTTTCTTTGCTTAAATTGAATATATAAATTTCACCTTCAGTGTCAGATAAAATTGATTTTTAACCTGGAGCTGCCAGTTTAAACCTAGTCCTATAGCACAAGGACCTTGATAAACTCAAAATGAAGAAACAAGGCAACTCTGCCTTATTAAAACTGGCGCATCTCAGTTGGCCCTTCTATAGGGCTGCAAATTTTCAAAAAGTTCGATTTCTTCTTCTTTTTTTAATGTATTCCCGACCACCCCTATCCCTTATATGCACTTCCCCACCACCCTATACTTTCCGAAAAAGTTTCATTAAAAAAACCATTGAAAAAACGTCAGTCTAAGAATGGTATACACTTTTTGTTACATATTGAATCTGTTGTCTGCGTCTCCTTCTATGATGCCAACCTCGCATTCCTCCAAGTGATTCCTCATCTAAAATATACTCCCACAACAGTACCTTGATCTGGAGGAGGGAGGAGAGCGAGAACACCACCTAAATTGGAAAACTCTGAAGGGCTGCTCTACTAAAATGTGCATGCAGTACTGACTGGGAATCCAAGCAGTAAATGCTTTGCAAACGTGTGCCGAGATGTCCACGTAGCATCCTGGAAAATGTCATAACAGGGACCTCCACGCTGCAGAGCAGAAGTGGCTGCCAGTTCTCTGGTCTGATGAGCCCTGAGACCTTCAGACACTTCCTTAACAGCCAGTCCTGCCCAGGTGAATGTCCAAGACCACAACGATAAACCAGATGATTGGGACAGCAAAGCCAGGGACTTCTTGAAGTTCAGGGAAAAGCCCAAGCTATACAACAAGCTGCACGTGCGGACCAGATGTGCTGCTGCATGGACTGGGGAATGTGTTCAGATGAACCAGTCCAGATAGGGAAAGACATGAATGACTTCTCTTCTAAGGCGAGATGTTACCACTGTCAGGAGCTTAGTAAAGACTGCGACGAATCGGAGGATGTCGTCCCTTCTTCCCTAGGGGGAGACCTTTCCCATGGAGCCAATGGGATGCAGCCACAGTACAATAATCCCCCTGGGGGTGGTGCACCGAGGGAGGATCACATGGGGAGGGAATCCCCTATGGGATTGGGGATGACCATCACCAGAGAAAGCAGTATCCACCCAGTCTATTACCTCCAACCCCTCCTCCAACTTTAAATCCTCCTTCCTTCCCCCTTCTTAGACAGAGCTGATATATTGTGTTGTCGATTCAGTCCGCCGAATCTAAATGATAATACTGAAAACTCGACTAATACAAATGTTCTTGAATGTAGCTCTGGAACTTACTTGCATGACAATACTGAGGGACCAGATAATGCAACATTTTGTGCATGTAGCCAAACCAACCTTCATGACAATATTGGAAACCCAGACAACACAAAGTATTATGCATATAGCCAAACTGACCTGCACAATAACACTGAAAAACCAGATAATATAAAGTATTGTACATGTTGTTTGAAAGATGGTATTGTAATTAAGAAGATGGCCAGGAGTACAAAGATCACTTGCGAGTAACCAAATAAGCAGTCTGGTTTCCAAAGGCAAGTGATTGGCTTTAAGGAATACATCAGTCCAACGCAGGAGCTCCAATGGAGTTCAAGCTAAGGCTCACACAAGCGTTGGAGAGACGCGATAGAGGAAGAGCTGTCCCCCAAAGAGGAAGAGCGGGATCCAGAACCGTAGCGTGGAAGGAACAGAATGCGCAGCAGGAGAGAAGCCTCAGTCTGCAGGAATGTTGCAGACCCTGCAGGACGCCCGAATGCCATCGGAGCCTTCTGGAAGGAGACAGATGCTTGAGGACCGCTGATACCGCCAAGAAGGAAGCAAACAGGCTGGCGGGTCATCCAGGAGCTGTGAGAGCTCCGTGGAAGCACATGGGTGAGCTAAAGAGCTGGAGAAAGAGGGACTGGGCCCTACACCAAACAAGACAGTTGTATACTTGGCAGGAGGGTGAACCAAGGGGGATACAACTGAGCGGTGCGAGTCTGGGACACGCACCCAAGAGAGAGAGTTTCTGGGACCCTAATAACAGAGAGGGTCTCAGACCCTGAAGTGAATAAGATACAGTTGTACATGTGGCAGGAGAGTGAACCAAACTGATACAATGCAACTGTGCGAGTCTAGGACCCGAACTCAAAACTAAGAGGGTCTGGGACTCTGAAGAAAGAGTCTCAGACCCTGAAACAAGTGAAAAAGAGTTGCATACTTGGCAGGCGAGTGCACCAAGTGGATGCAACACAATATTGTGAGGTTGGGACCCACACCCACACCCACATGTAAAAACAAAGTTCAAAGCCAAGAGGGTCTGGGACCCTGACAGAGGCGAAAGATAAAAAGGTCAAGGACCCCAAGACTGGAAACAGAGGAATCCTATGCTGGTAGGATACAGGAACTGTGAGCTAAACAGTTCCTCGTAAGTTATTCAGAGACTTAACATAAGAAAGAAGCTAAGGGAAAGGAACACAACCATAGCAATGGGATCTTGCATTTTGGAATGTTATTTTGCAGCACTTTTTTCAACCATTTAAACTGGGAATTTTTCTGTTGGTTGGAGGAACAACAAACACTTTTGTTTCGAGAAGAAATCATCCTTGCAGTCATATGAGCTTGTTAGGGACAGAAGTAGGTGTTTGGGACACAACACTGACAGACTTTTTGGTTTGAGGCAGGGAAACCCCTCTTAGCTTTAGGGATAGAGGGGCATTTTCCAACTCACTTATTAATAAAAGTCTATACCCAAAAACATGCCACCATTGTGTCCAAGCCTTACTTCTGCACCCTTAAAAGGCCCAGAGTGCCGAAGCTGGACAGAACGGCAGGATCTTGAATTGGTAGTGGCAGTGCTCCACTGTGAACCTTGGGTACTTCCTGTGACTTCTAGTCACACATATTTAGGCATCCTGGAGAACCAGGGAGACTAGCCAATCTTGGGTAACCATCTTAAACATGTCCATGCGCAAGTTCAGCTTCAAGAGACAGACACAGAATGGGACTTAAGCATGTGTCTTTCTTCAGCACCAGAAAATAAGTCAACCATGGATAGCCACTGGCCACATCTTCACAGCAACAAGCATTCAGGCAACAGAGATGTGGATTGGGACTAAGCAGTCCAAGCCCCCTTCTCAGGCACAAACAACTAGTGGAATGTCGGGCTCTTTTTGGGCTTTGTCCTTTTAATGCTGGCCAAATATGGTTGTTTCAGATCTATGTACAACAGGACCTTTTCTCCTAAACAAGGCAGGGCTGTACACTGCAGGTCGTCCACTCTCAAAAAAGGTACGCCAAGCACACCAAAAACCTGTCCTTTCAATAAAAGGGAAGACTGTACGGCAAAGGTCTTCTTCCAAGGAAAGCAACATCTGTACATTTTATGACGCTCTTAAGGAAATGTAGGTACGTGTACACACACACACAAACACACACACAAACAAACACCACCCTTCCAGTCAGCATCGGTCTTATGCAAAGGATAGGTAGGTAGATTAGTACACAATAGTACCTCTTGTATTGGGAAAGGCAGGTGTTTAAACTATAGGTTTTCCCTTCCAATGAAAGGTAGTGGTTAATAAACAGAACCCTCTTGGGAAAGAGGGGGGTCTATACACCAGAGGTGTTTGTCCAAAGGAAGGTACCACATAGCCCTTTCCTCATGGTAATGGGTGCTCAATATAGGAGTTCTTCTCTTTAGTAAAGGTTCTAACGTTAAGAAGAAAAATGTAATTGTTTTGTGATAAATTCATGAACCTCAAAGAAATAATTGACAGTTTAGTTTTTTTTTTTTTTTTTAAAAAGAAAAGCCATTTATTTAGTAAATCGAAGTTACCTCACTTCTTGTTCTTTATTCTCCAAGAATGATAAAAGCATTATCTTTGAACAATACCAGCACCCGGAGATGTATATATTTATAATATATATATATTTATATGTATAGTAAATCTTAGAACATCACATCCTCACTGGGGAATTTCAAATATTCCCAGAACGGGGCGAAATAATGTCACACTAACAAAAACAATGGAGATCTGAAATCAACATAAAGTGAGGGCTCGAGCCCGTGACGACGCACTGTTGGCGTAGCACGCTACTGCTGTCGCTTACCAAACATCAACTTAACTTCAAAATTAAAATTCTAACTTCCTTTTAAGGTGCCTTCATTTTGAGGGAGGTGATGCCAGCACCCTAAAATCAGAGTTCAGATTGACACACTTTGGCTTCATCACTTTCCAAGAGCTATTTTTAGAGGACTTAAAAAATGAGTGTCCTTTTCACTTCTCACCTTTCATCTAGAGGCAGCCCAAGAGACTCATCTCCTAAGGAAAGGAGGTTGATCTGTACACAAATGGCCTTGTCCCTAAAACGCAACCTAGATCATTACAATACAGGACCTCTCCTAAAGAACTGTACTACACCCGCATTTCCCTCAGTGACCTGCTGAGGTGTACACGCCTCCTATGTACTTCCTTCATCTTCAAGTGTTCCATCAACCTATTTCCAATGCACTTGCTTGCAGGGTCTGGGGCAATGAGACTGCTTTCAGCATATACTGATGCAAAGCATAGAGATGTTTGGCTCAGTTGTGGGAGGGCCGGGAAACTATGTACTATGGGTATGTAGAAAAGTGCTCGGAAGACTGTTTCCAAATGAGAGGGCTAAGAAGAAACTTCCCAGGGAGAGAAGTAGCAGTAGCACAGAGGAGGCTTCTCAATGCATCTCTGAAACAAAACTCCGAGGCATCTCTTATTACAGATATAAGCACTCTGAGGAGGCATTTTAGTGAAAGGCCAGTGGAGGGGAAGAGAGAAGATATGCATAAGAAAATGCACTGTCCTCTTTTTGGGAGATTTTGTAGAAAACAATAGCCTAGTTAGCCGATATATTTGCTCCACTTTCTAGCAAGAGGTCAAGAAATCCTCCCCAAAGTGCATTTTAAAGGGGCCGTTTGACACATTTTAAATATTAGCCAAGAAGCACTTAACAGAAATAGACATAGGAGAGCCATCACGGGGCATCTTAACGCAAGTGCTCTTAGAAATAGGGGAGAAAGGAGGAGTCATGTGACTAGCAGTCTGGAGGAGGGAGCATTTGCCTGGGGTTTTACAGCAACAATTCATCAAATGTTCATATGGTGCGTGGGACATGAATGCGTGATGTTTTTCTTTCCATGAATCTTCTCTCCGAAGCAGGAGAGTGTTTCATTCGTACACCTCTCCGTCATCATCATCGTCAAAGAAGAATGAATCGCGTTCCAGATTCTCAGACTCATCATCATAAGAGAAGTTGTCGTCATCAATGTCGTCCTCATCGTACTCTTCCTGCCACTCAGGAACATACTCCTCATCATCCTCGTCCTCATCTTCTTGCTCCTTGTTAGCATCCCCTTCGTCTGTATCTGGTGAATCAGAAGCACCGTCAAACTTGAGCCTGAAAGCAAAGCAAAGATGCAGGATTAAAACAGCAGCTCTCACTTAAAGCAACTGTAAAACTAACCTCCAATCACTTGCCAATTGATTCACAAGATGCATAAACATTTCTTTTTATGTAAGAACATTCACAGATATTATGTTCTTTCTGCCTGGCAGATATAAAGGCATCCTACAGTTTCCCTACTTACTTGGTTTCTGATGATCCATGCATTTTAAAGATAGATTTGATATATTATCCATGTACACAGTCTTTAATATATGTTATGTATGCTGTATGAAGAATCTGCCTTTTGCACACAGCTAATGTAAATGTGCCACGTAAATGAAAAATCCACCAAAACTCATTCTTCCCAATAACATGACTCCCGGACTTTACAGCAAGCATCTATCTATCCCAGTCGGTAAACCCATCATCCGCAAACAAAGTGTTCAGAGTCATTTCCTTCCTCTGTTTTCTTCCCTACTTCCTATTGTGTCCATAATAGAAGGCTACATACACACACATTCTTCTATTCCAGACTGTCGCTCCTGGTCCCTACAGTGATTCGCTTACATGCAACAAAAATACTCAAACACCTGGCACTTGTAGTTCCTACTCCCTTGGCACCACACCCATTTCTTTTGTACGTCCTTATACCAGTGATCAGTACTGTCCTACATGTGTGCTATACTTCACAAATGGGAGCTACCCATCTAAACTGGTGGGCTCAACTCCTCACCAAGTGATACTCAGGTAAACAATGCTGGTCAGCACCACTAAAGTGGATAAACTCCAAATCCGAAACACTAATGCAGTTCTAATTGCTCATGCTTATTATCCCCTGTTAGAAGAATCATTGGCTGGGAATCACCTTTAAAGTCAATATACCCGGTTCTGCTTTGTCCAACAAAGATGCATATCATGCAGTGGCAGGTGGTCAGATCATGACTTTAGAGTTCGAATCGTTCCTCTCCTGTATGCGTACTCAGAGGCATTTGAGAATATCACTTAATGAGATTAAGTTAAAGTTATCCAGACTTGACACTGCCAGACTAAGTTCTCTAGTCATAAAGACAGAATGCTTTCTCCATTGGATAAGGGCAACCAGTGCTCTAACAATTTGAGAGTTCAAAGTTCATGCTCAGAATTTCTACAAGAAGCATTCCACTCAATCCAAGGTCTTGCCCACACCTGCCCTTTAGCTATTCTACAGTCATGCCTCTTTCTTTAACTTTGTATGTGGAGAACTTCATGGCTGTGACAGAGTGAAGGGGCTGAAAGGCTATGAATGCAGTAGTTACTACAGTATCTCTTACTTATTCTCATATCACAGCCCTTTCAGACCCACAATCGGAAAGATTACAAGACCTGAACACAGGGAAACGAGACGTTCAATGTGTGAAGTATCAAAACAGAGCAATGGCACTACAACTAGTTTAACAGCGCATACTGCTCATAAAAACTGTGAGGAGTAACCCAAGTGGCTGCCCTGCAGATGACATCAATTGGAACATGCCGGTGCAGGCCGTATCAGCTCTGACTACATTATGTGCATTATGGCGAATGAATTACTAGTAGTGTGCGGGAATCCCTGATGAATAAAACAATCCACCTGGCCATGGATGCTTTTTCAAAGAAATGTTTTTTTCGCAGTGCATTTCACCTTACAGCCGATAGCTCAATGGCTACAAGAAACAGTCTTGAGGTTTCTAACTTCATTTGCAAAGAAGCTATAGGCATAAAGAGCATGAGCACTGTGGTGCGCGTGCGCTCTCTCAACTCCACATCGTAACCTGCAGGGGTAGCAGGCTGTTAGATATGGGGTTGGCCAGACTGCTACCCAATGTGCTTCCCCAAGGGCAGAGGAGATGGGATCCTCCCAGAGACATGGAAACTACAATGAGATCCAAGCAAAGGATGAGGACTCCTGGGGGACTTAAGGGAAAGTGTATTTGGAAAACCACAAACCTACAGCACTTCTCAAACCTCTTAGATGTGCTTTGTTCTGTGCCACAAATTCCCAACATTCAGTAGAGACTGGGACAAAGTTCCCTGACTGCAACTTCATCTGGTGATTATGAGCCAAGCAGCTCAGGGAGTCGGGTACTTGGCAAAACCAACAATAAAGGACAGGGAGGCCATAGTAAAATCTTTAGAGGACAGTAAGACCCTGGGAGAAACCTAAAGACCCCTAGACACCCTCAACACACTTGCCTTCACAACAGTAGCACAGCAGGATATCCTCCACACAAGCAGCCTGTTCAACTTCCCCATGCACCACGAGTTTCAAAATGGTCACCTGGGCTCTTCTAGGTTTTACCCAGCCTCAATCTCCCTATCAGGAAGCAAGAGAGCCCAGCCAATCCCAACTCTCACACCCTTTGGGCTCACAATTACAGAGCATCAGCACTAATTTCAATCTGGGTAGAGTTGGTATGTCGCTGTATAAACCAGGCAGCCCAGTTCAGTGTGGAGGCTGACAGGGGCAGACAGCTCCTCTTTAGAGAAGGCTGGAGAGGGAAGGTTGCTGGAGAGGGAAGGTGCCACAGAATCTTTGGAGAGTGGAGAGTACTGCAGAGGGGGACTGGAGAAGTGGCAGCAGGAGAGAGGAGGTGGTGATCTCTACAGAAAACAAAAATGTGGTGAGAGTTAAAGGGCAGAGAAAGAAAGAAAAGAGGAAGCAAAACCAGGAGTGGGGTGGAAGTCGGTAGTAGTAGCAGAGGAAAAGGAGGACAATGTAAAACCAGGAGTGGCGTGGTAGGAGGAGACAAGAGCAGAGGAAAGGAGCGAGGAAATAAAACCTGGAGTAGAGTTGAAGGAAGGAGTAACATTAAAAGACTGGAGGGAGATATTAAAGCCTGGAGTCGGGTGAAAGGTGGCAACATCAGGCCAAGATGGTAGTAAGGAGACAGGGATGTATAAGCAGGAGGAGGGGTATACGGGAGTGAGGAAGATAAGTCTTTGGAGGATGAGAGTGAAGAAGATGGGGCAGAGGATGACTAGAATTGGAAGAGAAAAAAAAGCAAGAGAGAAAAGATTGGAAGTTTGTTAAGAATTTGAAAAGAGGCGAGGAGCCAGAAGCAGGCTTGTCAGCTAGAGGCCCTCGGTAGGTTTAACAGGAGGGAGGAGGTTCCAGCTGTGGTCAGGGAGCCTGGTGACAGTTGAGAGAGGAGGTGGGGAGAACAGAGTCAGGAAGGAAGGCTAGTAGGGATTTCGGTCTCTCTCGTGACTAACCCCAATGCCATCTCTAAGAAGCCCCTGAGGGACCTGCAGAACATCAAGGACTGGTTTAATCTTGGGGAATGGCACCCTGGAAAGTCTGTAACTAGGCTCAGAGGAGCAGAAGAAAGGTTTTCTATATATTGTAAGGAGGAGTGAGGAAACTCCTGTGGAACAGTAATGGCTGATATGCAAAGGCCCGACCCCTCTGCCTGATATTGGAAAGCCGTTGTAAGAAACATTTGTGAATGAAGGCCATCCTATATTTTGTTATTTCTTTGGGGAACATCCTCTTTATAATTAAGTTGGGATTCAACACTTAAGAGGCATTGCTGTATTTAAGTCTCAGAGCCAATGTGCTGTTTCAGCTACATCAAGATACATACATTGAGCTTGGCTATTAAGAACAAGAATGGTGAACAAGCGTAAGTAGTAGGATGTAGGGGCCAACAGTTAGATCAGTAATGTTTTCATATAGCTGGTATCTCGCTGCTGTCGATTGGCCCAAATTGCTTATGTAAAATGAATTATATCATTGTAATTAATGGTTTTTATTGAGTTTTAAATGCAATCTGTTTTTTAAATGTTCTTACAATTTTTTATTGAAGTCAGTTCTTATGTGGTATTGTTCATATTTCCATGTTTTTGTGGCTTTTATGGTTTTACTGCCGAAATAAAGCATGGACAACAACATAATTAAGTTGATCAACCCATGCACACAGTTCCGAATAAAATTGTTAAACTTTGAGCATGTGGTCTTGGCATACTTCTTGGTCCCAAATGTCCAATGTGTGACAAGACGCAAACGTGTATTACTTGCAGGAAGAAAAGTACATGGAAGTATGCCTGTGTGGCGAGAGCCACTCCGGAGGATCACAGGGCAGACGAACAAGAGAGACAAGGAACCCTTGGAATCCACGTTACGTGATTAGGTCCAAGATGGCAATGACTCCCACACCACCCTTTAATCTTTTGCAGACTCTCAGAGGGAATCGGGGCTATTACACAATTAACCAATAAGCCTCCAACATTCAAACAAAGACAACCAATAGAGGGTGAAGGACGAAAACCAGCCCGGGGAGGAGAATAAAAGGTATTGGGGAGGCCCATTCAAGATGCAGATCTCTGAGGAATAAAGATGTATCTGTACCTTCTCCCTTGATACTAAGGGAGAGCCTGAAGAAGGAATCCGGAGAAACCGCTACTTTTTGAGGTCCTATACGACTTGGAAGAGGTCAATATGTGTCAGGGAGATGAATCGTCCTGAGAAGCCGCCTTCCCTACTGAAGCTGGCAAGAAAGCCACAGAAAGCCTTAGCAACTGACCTGCAGGGAATTAAAGGTGTTACAACATAGGACCTCCACTAGTGATCCTCAGGTGTAAGGGCTGACCCTTAGCAAGTGGGTGTTGCATGTCCTGAGGGATTAAGAAAGAAGGAAGGAGATGGAGTAATACCAGCCTCCCACCTAAACACAGCTAAATTCTAAAGATGTTCTGCTGTTAAAGAGAGATGAAGGCTGTGGCCCAAGATTAAGGGCAGAGTGGGCTAAGAAGTATTCAGAAGCCCCTCCCACTGCCAGAAACAAAACAGGAAGGACAATATCAGCCTTGTATGAGGAATCAGAATCGCCAGTGGGGACTCTGAAATGACAGGCATGGGAACCTATTTTGGTGCCCTTAGATTTAAAACGGCCTTGGGAGAGGCTGCTTCACCCCTGAACAAATATTCCTGGGGAGGAATGTGTAACTCTGAAGTCAACCAAGAACAGGAAAGACTCAACTGGTAACCTTCAGGGAATTGAGGGTGCCAAAGCCCAGGACCTCCAATTGTGACTCAAACTATATGACGTTGGATTCCTGCTGAATTCTAGGGCCGCCGGGCAAACTTCCTGGTGATCTCCATGGGCACTGGGAGAGACGATTTCGTCAGAGGGGCGAGCTGGCTTGAGTGCCTCGAGACTTGAGGCGGGCAGACAGAGCAGGAGCGGAAGAAGAGCCAATCGAAAATCACGGGGTGAACACCAGTAATTGTGTCAGTGTATTACGATGCTTTGTGTTATGTTGTCTGTAACGGGTTGGGGTAAATGTTGGTGTATGAACGCTGAAACTGAAATCTGTTGATACAGGAGGGAAAGCACCCTGCCTAAAGAAGTATTTATCTGAATAAGGAAAAGTAAAAACAGCTGGCCACCGCTGTTTAAAAGCAGCGCATTCATGCTTCCGACAGATTTAAAAAGAACATGAGATAATTGTGCCGGTCAGAGTAGTGTAGTATAGATTAGGGCGAATGTGGTCTTGCAGCGCCTCAAGCCGTGGTGGCTCAGTTCGCTATGGGTTTGCAACCTAAGGTATTAGAAGCAATTAAGGCCGTATTGATTGGATGGGAAGGAAAGGGTTTGGTTGAAGTTTTATTAGCTGCACAGCATTTTCAGGAGAAAATTGAAAATCAAAAGGAAGCCACTGAAGCCAAACTCATGGCATTGCAAACATAGTTTGCAATGCCATAGGGAGGGTTTTGCCCAGTGCCAGCCCCACGCCGGGGGAAGAGGAGCACCCGAATCGAATGTGCCAGGGCTAACTGCTGAAAGGTATTACACAAACATGTATAGTGATCAGTGTAATAACTGTAAAGGGTTCACCCACTGGAAAGCCGAGTGCCCACATCACCCGCAGTATGAGGAATGGCAAGGGCTCCACCTCCACTGCCACCACTTCAGACCGATGGTTATGACTAAGAGGTCTCTTGAGCTTGTTCTACCACTTATATCGATCTATTCTACTGCCCCATATGTTGATTGTATGGTTGCTAATGAAAAGATTTGATGTTTGGTTGATACTGGAGCATCACGCTCCACACTAAAAGCCCCTGAATTTCCACAAACTATGCATTCCCAAGATGTTGTAAACGCTGTAGCCATAAGTGGTGCTCCAATACCTCATCCTGTGTCCACTCCGCTTATGGTCACTATAGGTCCAATTTATGATAAACATGCATTTTCTTTTAGTCGCTGCTCGTCTGTTAATATGTTTGGACTGGATGTATTGTGGAAAATGAGTTGTTTTATTTATTGTTCTCCTGATGGTATGCATCTTGATATCCCCGCTCACAGAGCACAAGGTGCAGGCAGTATTACAGGAAATGACCCATTCTAACTCTGGGGACCGAGCGGACACCTACTGTCTGCAGCAGGGGCTGTTGGACCGAGTCTCAGCCAAATTATAGTCAACTTATGCAAATGACACTGGCTATGGTCAATTTAATGCTGAGCCGGTTAAAATCACTTTGAATCCTGCCAAGCCACTGTCATCTGTACCTCAGTATTCTATTTTCCGAAAGGATGAAGAAGGTATCCGTCCTGTGATAGAATCCCTCCTCCAGCAAGGTGGTATTATACCAACCGCAGTCCCTGTAATACTCCTGTTTTGCCTACTAAGAAACCAGGTAAAGAGATTCATTATTTTACTCAGGATTTGCACACAGTTAATGCCGCTGTGTTGCCGGCTTTTCCGGTAGTCCCCAATCCAGCTACAAATTTGTCATGTATTCCCTACACTGCCAAATACTTTACTGTAGTAGAGTTATGTTCAGCATTTTTCTCCATAACCATACATCCTGACAGTCAATGCCTACTTCCCTTTACCCATAAATCAAAGTATACAGCCTATAGGCCCATTATGTGGTACGTAGAACATCCTACTCTGTTTTCCCAGATCTTGATTTGGTCCAGTTTTCAGGAGAGTCAACGCTGGTGCAGTATGTACATTATCTGCCCTAGCCTCCTCCTCCTTGGAGGCGTGAAAGGAAGGCACACTTATTCTGTTGAAGGTGCTTGCTGAAAAGGGTCACAAGGCATCTGAGGACAAATAACAGTTGTGTCTGTCAAGTGTGTGGTACCTGGGCCACGAGATTTCTGCAGAGGAAAGACATTTGTCTGATCGGATTTCAGCTATCCAGAAAGTACCCAAGCCCCAGACCAAGAAGCAAATGTGGGGATTCCTTGGGATGGTATGTACCTGTGGTTCCATGTCATTTCATTGCGGGATGTTTTTTTGCAGGGTTTTTTACAGCGATTTTTTTTTAAACCCATCTATTTGGGGGGGGGGGCCTCCTCCAAACCCCCATTTTCTAAAAAATTTGATGGGTTTTATCCCAAAAAAATTCACGGTAAAAAACCCAGCGAAAAAACATCTCGCGACGAAAGGATGTCGTACCGTTTCTGTAGGCAGTGGGTCCTGGGATGTGTCCATAGTTAAGCCCCTTCAGAAACGTATGCATGATTCAACCCCCAAGCTCCTACCATGGTTCACAGGAAGCAGAAGATGCCTTTGTCACAATTAAGCAAGCATTCGCAATGGCTACGGATTTAGGTCTGCCAGATTGTAGTAAGCCATTACGGCTATTTTGCGATGCGCACAATGGGTTTGCTCAAGGTGTGTTGACTCAATCACACAGTGATAAGCATCAGCCTTTAGCATATGCTTTAGATCCAGAAGCCTCAGGACTCTGCTTGTCTGCGAGCCGTTGCAGCTGCTGCATTGTCAGTAGAGAAAACAGACTATTTGGTACAAGGGCATTCTGTCACAATTTCAGTTGCCCAGGTGGTATTGTCATTAGTCGCTGTTCAATTCTGAACCCTAACTCCCTATTCCCAACCACTGAGGAGGGGGGGGACCCATGACTGCCAGGTTGTTGTGGAGACACTTTTGTCACCCCGTGTTGATCTATCTATTGTTATTGAAACCTGATTTGATTGTTTTTGTTGACAGACCTTGTATCAGAAACTGGGGAATTGGTTTCTGGATAACCTGTATGTACCCTCCCATGCTGTTCTAGAAGCACATCGATTCAGTCACTGAACTCGTGTCTCTCACCCATGCGTGTGCTCTGGCCTGAGATAGTTCGGCTATGATGTATACCAACTCCAGGTAGGCTCACGGGGTGGTCCACGCATTCAAAATTCTTTGAAAGCAACAGGGATATCCAACCTCCACGGGCACCTCAATATTAAATGTAAAGTTTGTCTCTGCTTTATGGAATGCATTGTTAGTTCCTACAGCTCCAGCCATAGTGACATGTAAGGGACATGATCACCCTCAGTCATTTATAGCCCAAGGAAATGCTTTAGTTGATGGTGCAGCTTGCTCAGCAGCCTTGACAGGGCCTGTGGCTCCTAAAACATTTCTTGTTCACATTGCAGTTCGAATGTCACCTATCCCCTTCCCTTTCCAGTCTGGCAATTCTTCAAGATCAAGCTCCAGAAGCTGAAAAGGTGACTTGGACTAAACGTATTTTGTATTTTATTATATTTATAGAGCGCTCTTTGCCAAAAGCACCAGTACAAAGTGTTAAACAAGGGTACAATCAAAATGAGTAAGCAAACCAGTTAAAACAGAACAAAGAAGCAAACAAAATTAGGTAGTAGAAAGAGCAGATAATAGATGAGCCTTAAGATTAACCTTGAAAATTCGAAGAGAAGAAGAACCGCAAACAGAAAGAGGAAGAGAATTCCAGTATTTGGGTGCCAGAAGAGAAAAAGACCTGAGGCGTAGAGGAAGCACATGGGGGCTAGGGTACAGTGAGAAGAAATTGATTCTGAGAGCGAAGAGAACATGTAGGAGAGTAAAAGAAGACCAATGAAGAGAGATAAGGAGCAGCAACACCATGAGAACATTTGAAGACAACCAGGATAAAATGATAAAGACGAGACTTGAAAGGGAGGAGCTTGATAAGTAGAGCTGAAGTAATTGAGGAACGAGGAGACAAAAAGAAGATTGAAAGAATTATAGATAGAACGAAAAGGAAGAAGATGGGAGGCAGGGAGACCAACAAGAAGAGATGAGCAGTAGTCAACACAGGAGAAGACGAGAGAAAAAAGAAGAAGCTTAGTAGCGTGTAAAGAAAGATAAGGTTAAGCACAATGGCTATTAAAGAGAGTGTAGCGGCAAGAGCGTAGTGGCAAGAAGGTGGGAAGAAGAGAGCAGGAGGGGGAAGGGTTGGGAGGATAGTGGTAGCAAGAAAGAAGTGCGCCTCAGTCCTCGAGTGATTGAGGTGAAGAAAATGAGAGGACATCCAGTTTTGAACAGAAGAAGACAGACAGTAGAATGTATAAAAGGAAGAGAAGGAAAGATTTGAGTATTGTTTGCATAAAGCTGAAACAAAAGATTAAAAGATGAGATAGAGCAGGCAGTGGGGGAGTATAGAGCAAAAAGAGGAGCGGACTAAGAACGTAAATGTAAGATGGGACTTGACTCCCTGTGGCGCGGCCCGGATGGCCACCTCGTGGCCGCCAAAGAACCTGTGCCCCACCTGGTCCATGAAGTCGTGGCGTGGCTCATTCAGTTAAAAACACCATGATTACTTTGTTACATCAAGATTGCATGGCTCCTGGTTTAGCCTCAACGGCCCAGAGTTATTGTGAAAATGATGTTATAAGCTTAACGTGTAATGTTGGGAGAGCAGTGCCTGCGTAGCTGTCCCCATGTCCTGTACCGGAAGGTCCATTTTTACATAAGCAGGCAGATTTCATACAGAGTCCTGTCTGTATGATCTATACATACTGTTTAGTCCTGGTGGATGTTTTGTCTGGGTGGGTGGAGGCATATTATTGTAGAAAAGCAGTCACAGTGGCCATGAAGTTGTTAGCTGAGTTTGTACCTCAGTTTGCATCGCCCCTCAGTATAGACCGCGACCAAGGTACCCATTCTACTGGTCAGGTTATGAAAGAGGTGTGCAAAGCTTTAGGAATAATTCAACAGTTCCATTGCACTCATCATCCTCGATCTAGCGTGCATACAGAACGCAGGAGCGGCAAAAGTTGAGGCGGTATAAAGTGTTCAAACATATAGGGTTGAAATGGCCCCAAGCATTGCCCCTAGTTTTCATAACACTCAGCGTAAGCACAAATTGGCTGCTCATGAAATCCTCACTGGTTGTCCTAAGCGAATGGGAACCGCACCCCTAGGTCGTCCCCACATTCAAGACCTGTCCTTAGAGGATGATACCCCGATTAAAAATGGTCACATGTTGATTAAAATTGGATGTTTTGTCTGGGTGGGTGGAGGCATATTATTGTAGAAAAGCAGTCACAGTGGCCATGAAGTTGTTAGCTGAGTTTGTACCTCAGTTTGCATCGCCCCTCAGTATAGACCGCGACCAAGGTACCCATTCTACTGGTCAGGTTATGAAAGAGGTGTGCAAAGCTTTAGGAATAATTCAACAGTTCCATTGCACTCATCATCCTCGATCTAGCGTGCATACAGAACGCAGGAGCGGCAAAAGTTGAGGCGGTATAAAGTGTTCAAACATATAGGGTTGAAATGGCCCCAAGCATTGCCCCTAGTTTTCATAACACTCAGCGTAAGCACAAATTGGCTGCTCATGAAATCCTCACTGGTTGTCCTAAGCGAATGGGAACCGCACCCCTAGGTCGTCCCCACATTCAAAACCTGTCCTTAGAGGATGATACCCCGATTAAAAATGGTCACATGTTGATTAAAATTGGATGTTTTGTCTGGGTGGGTGGAGGCATATTATTGTAGAAAAGCAGTCACAGTGGCCATGAAGTTGTTAGCTGAGTTTGTAACTCAGTTTGCATCGCCCCTCAGTATAGACCGCGAGCAAGGTACCCATTCTACTGGTCAGGTTATGAAAGAGGTGTGCAAAGCTTTAGGAATAATTCAACAGTTCCATTGCGCTCATCATCCTCGATCTAGCGTGCATACAGAACGCAGGAGCGGCAAAAGTTGAGGCGGTATAAAGTGTTCAAACATATAGGGTTGAAATGGCCCCAAGCATTGCCCCTAGTTTTCATAACACTCAGCGTAAGCACAAATTGGCTGCTCATGAAATCCTCACTGGTTGTCCTAAGCGAATGGGAACTGCACCCCTAGGTCGTCCCCACATTCAAGACCTGTCCTTAGAGGATGATACCCCGATTAAAAATGGTCACATGTTGATTAAAATTGTACGTCTCTTCATGAACTGGCTACTGAACCTGGTCACCCTCTATGGCTAGGACATTGGGTCCTGGTTAAGGTTCACCTGCGGAGGTCTGCGCTCCAGCCGAGTTGGCGTGGCCCCTTCAAGGTTTTATTGACCACGCATTCATAGTGAAGTGTGCAAGTATTCTGGCCTGGATACATGAGGTGCATTGCCACAAAGTTGCCACCCCAGCAGACATCCACGGCGAACGATCTTCCTCGGCTTAGCTCCAGCTCTACTGCTTCCACCGACACCACCATTAGTAACATCTCCAATTGTATGCCGATGTTAGAAATGTTCAGTGTCGCTGGAATGGAGCAGCCAGTATCAGAAGGCGGCGGCACAGCCCCAAGTCAGTCAGTATGTTCACGTGCTGAATCAGGAATCGCAGCATCTGAATCTCTTTCACACAGTAAGGTCCAGAATAAATTACCCTGATTCAGACCTCACTGTTGGCGTACCATTTCCAGTGTCTGGATATCACAATACAACGTGCAAAAGGTATACTTTGTGATCCCAAGGTAGACTTTGTGATCCCACAGAATAGTACCAGAGAGCCAGATGTTCTGAACAAAGTGGCAACTGGCCAAGTCATTCGACACTGGAATCCCCCTGATGTGGCTGTGCATTGGCAAAGAGTAGAGGTCACTGCTGCTGACTCACCAGCTTCTTCAAGTTATGGCCCTTGTTGCTATCATCTTTGGGTCATGCTTTTTGTTACAATGACCCTTATATTTGTGTGGCTCTGGTATCTTAGATATTTGTAGTTTGGACTTTAAGGTGGAACTTTTGATCAGAAAACGCGGGCCACGTATTTCTTTGCACAGCACCTGCAAGGCATAAATTAGTTTTCAAAAATTGATTAACAGAGTTTGCTAATTAAAACTATCTTGATTAGCAAAGACACCTATTTGATTAGCAATGTTGTACTAATAGGGTCTAAAACATCAAATGATCATCAATAAAGCATTTTTGTGTACCGCTGAAGTAATATATTATTGAGACGAATCAGGGCTTGGAAATTCTTTGAAATTCCACGAGACCTTCAGGTTAAGTAATTTAGTTTATCTACTCAACCTAAAAGTAATGCACTCGACCCATAGCAATGGGTGACAAAAAATGTAAATGCGCTTCCTGTAAAATAGTGCCTGTCACCACAAACCCACTTTATGTTTGGCACACTGCTGCCACCCAGAAGCCAGCTATGCACAGTGAAATCTCTGACATTTACTGCAAAAAAAGTAAATGTTACATAAAAGTGTCATACATCCCCTGCGGTATGTATGGTATTATGGTACTCCCTCTTCATAAACTCTACTACACGATGCAGTGGGTGAGTGAACTTTGCAAGCTCTGGCTGAGTGTCTGTAAAAGGTTAGCTACATACATGGACACACAAATAAATAGATGTAATAGAAAGGCTCTGTAAACAGTTTGGCCAGCTCTCTTCCGCAGGGGCTACTATATAATGCATTCATAAACATAGAGGGAAGTGAGCTCTGGAGGCTAACTACAGTGTGTGGGATTGCAGTAGATGTGTTGATGTACAGTCTGGATGGAACAATTGATAATTCTTTTGCATAAACATCTAGTTAGCTTTGTGTATTCATTATGTAAGAGGAAAGAAAGTAAGAGACTGAGTAGTAGGTGTAGCAGGCAGACAACTGGCCAAAGTAGGTGGAATATTGTAGTTCAATTTCAGGGTAACTGATAAAACACTGCTCATGCGTTGAGCACCAGTTGCACAGATAAATGCAACCAGCAGGTAAGGTCACATAAATACATTTTCCCATTAA
The DNA here is from genome assembly GCF_040938575.1 of Ambystoma mexicanum. Taxonomy (NCBI): domain Eukaryota; kingdom Metazoa; phylum Chordata; class Amphibia; order Caudata; family Ambystomatidae; genus Ambystoma; species Ambystoma mexicanum. The sequence goes on from NC_090928.1 coordinate 1,265,807,975, forward strand.
AGGCAGCTGGCTTTGTGATAATGTACATTTTCAAGAGTGTTCACTCATCAATGTGATGCATCTTCCCCAACAAACAAAAATCTAGTTGACACTGAGATTAACATACACTAACCTACACTTTACTGTAAACCATGGAGACAATTCAGTGTTTTACAGAAGCAATACTGTAGTTCTGCATTATGCAACAACTTAAATTGTTAATAATGGAATTGCATGACTTTTTAAAATAAAGTTACACATACTGACTGGTCTTTGCCAAAGAGAATATATCTTTGCCAAAGAGGATATAGTTAGCTTAATAAAAGTATCAGCCAGATTACGTCTGGTTTTCAATTGTTTGAAAAAGAAAGTAAATCTTGCCTAGCACTGCCACACAGGCATTTGGCACTTATGAGTGGAGGAGATGATTACTATTGTACTCTCTTTCAATTAGCCCCTTTGAACTTGCAGTGAACAGAGAAGAGGATGGCGAGATCCCCGAGAGCCAGAAAGGAATTCAGGGTGAGCAATGATTTTATTGAACAGGTAACTTAAATAGCTAACTTAATTAGCAAACCTATAGAATTGCATAGCAAATTGCTATGCAATACTGCTTATTTTATGCCTTGCCGCAGGGTGTTGGTGGAACTTTGGAACATTGATACGTACTTTGCAGTACCTTCACAGAGCCTAACAACTTTGAGATGGAAGTCTGGTCTAGCAGATTCCTTTGCCTGTGTTTTGAATCCTACCTGCTTGGATGAACACAATCTGTTGTCTGCAAACCACAAACATTTGTCCCCAGGCTACGATTTGATTTCAGGACTTGGATATTCGGGGAGTGTATCTGGTGTGCAGAATGTTGAATCACTTTTCTGTGATTGTTGTTATTGCTAGCATACTGATATATTCTTGGTTCACTGCGACAAGCTGGTTACCCAGTCCTAGGGCCATGTAGGGATGCTCACTCCCGTTTGGGTTTTACCGGTCCTCCAAATTTTCCCACCTCAGATCAGGTAGGCACTAAACCAACTGCACTCGCTTTTTCCTCCCCCGCCATTGTTCTCATATGCTACACAAATCCCGGTCTTCTGTTCATAGGGACTAGCAAATGTCCTTATTACCTATACACTGATTCTAGTGAAGTGATTAATAATGTTACATTTGCCTTCATTCTCCCAGTCCGGGTACGCTACATATTCCAGAACTTACTTTATTTGTGGAGTTGGGGAGGGAGTTGTCGCATGGAGTATATTCTGCCTGCAGTGCATCATACTCCTACGTTTCCCACTCAGTCCTGTGCTAGGAGAAGCACTGCCTGAGAAATCATTTTTGCGGGGTGGCCTAATTGATAGCAGCCCATGGGATTTAAATAGAGATGTTCTGTCTTAATTGTCAAGATTAGTAAATGTCACTGCGTTCTCCTTGACTATTATCCTGAGAACAAGTAGCCATTCGGACCTTGGTACTTCAGAATCGTATGGTTCTCGATATTGTTCTGTTCTGCCAAGGCGGCATTTGTAGATTCGTGAAGAGCAACTGCTGTACTTTTATACCAAGTTATGCGAGCAATATTTCGATATTGTCACCCACATTCGTCACACTATAAGCATCCTTTCACACCAGTCCGGAGGCTTCCTGGATCTTGGATTGTATGCCTATTGGGTCCCCTGGGAGCGTCTATTGGTCAGACTTTACTTATAGCACTAGTTGGAGGGGACTGTGAGGGAAAGATTGGGAAATTAACATATAATGTACTCCCCTTACACATTATTGCATCATAATATAGAGTACATACTGCGAACTGCCATGTTTAAGAAATGGTTTCCTGCTTGTGCGAAGTGAGACCTTAGATTTTACTGCGCATGCCTCTGTAAGGAAAGCTTCTTGTCTAGGATGCAGGAATGGTCACTTTCATTTCTCTCTTGCTTCCAACGGGTACCCTTTTTGGCATATGTAAGCATGTTTTAGGCTATCGCTTTCTTAGGAAAAGTGGCATTAGCAGATGGAAGTTATACTGCCAGCGTACTCGCCTGCGTCAGAGCGAGTTTAAATCTTAAAGGAGTATATTTACCTTGACTAAATGTATTACGATATGCTATCCTCCCTGATGACACGAACATGAAAGAGAGCACAGCTGGTATCAAAGGCTTGTATAATGCGGCTTTGTTCTATGCCAGTAACATTGTTTCAGTAGGATTCCTTGCTCCAGTTTGGTCGACCCCTTCCATTGAAATGCACGTGTTCTTTTGGGTATAAGGGAAAGTTGCACAGAGGGGGCTCTTACTTGTGCCAAAGTCTTGTGATGTTGTTGTTTCTGTTTGGTTATTGCTTTTTACTAATAAATTGTTCACCAATCCACCGGAACTGTGAGTGGTCTATTGTTTCCACCACACAGGGGAGGCGAAAATATGTTGCTAGCAGGGAAGGTTGGGGCAGGGTGATTCATAGGACATGCTCATGCTACTTCATGTGTTTCTATGCCCTTTGATAGCAGACCTGGAAATATACAAGTGTAGCTCTGTATTGATTTATTCACATGGCAATGAAAAATATAATGAAGGTATGTAAACAAAAGCTAGGGAAGGACAAAAGAAAACATTACTCACCCTAGTGAGTACTTTGATCTTAGTCAATAGTCCCCTTTCCTCTAAACTTATGGCATGTCCCGAGGAATGGGTAAGGGAATGGAGTGTGTTGTTAAGCAGCAGTGATTTTTTGTGAATTTCCCAGGTATAGATGCGGGTACAGGCAATACTCTGCTTGGGTCTTTCTTCACGCAACTCACCCAACCATCAGTCTCTTTTTCCAGGCATACTTGGTAACTTTTTAAGCTATGATGGGGGAGATTGGATTGAGGAAAGGGGACTATGGACTAAGAATACAGAGGTAATTAAGGTGAGCATGTTTATCTTACACGTACACCCCACCACCTGTCCTCCAAAGTTGTGGGTGATTTCTAAATATCCCTAAAGAGAGAAGGACCGTTGGAACTAATGACATGTCCTAAAAAGTGAATGCAATACTGCCTGACCAAAACTAGCATCGGCTTATGATCTGAAATCAATAGCATAATGTTTCAGAAAGCATGTGCAGTAATCCAGGTGGAAGCCTTGCATAAATCCTCTAGCGGATAAAGATGCTGACTTGGCTCGCAGGTGATGTGCATAGATGCTCTCTAGAGGAGCCTTATTTTGTATCTTGTAGGCTTCATAACGTTAGTCACCAGCCAATGAGCTGGTTGGTTTTGATGCTGCCATACCAAAGGAGCCTCCGCCTAAGGTCACAAAAAGTTGCTTTGGTTTTTACAACTCCTTGGTTCTCCACATATAAAATTTGTAGAGCTCTTGCAACATCCAGCGTTTGTAAAGATGTATCTGCAGCCAAGATGATTTGAAAAGAAAACAGATAAAGGAATTTTGATAACCAGAAAATGTATTGGCATATTTCAACAAGGAGCTTTAAATAGGCTCCAAAAGCACTTGTCTACAGACACGCCTCTCGTGACTAATCATAGGACATTATCCTTCGAAGGCCTTAATAACTGATAACTCTTTGTGGTCATATGGAAATGTGCACTTTACACAACCTCTGGGATTGTTTTCCTTTTTTAAACTTTACCTCCAGAGATTAATGATATGATATAATAGGTTATTTATAACGTGCTTAATACCCAGAAGTTTCTAAGCGCGGACCCGTGGATCGAACCTGTGTTGCTCCGTGTCGTCTTGTTTCCAAGGCGAGCATGTTGCCCTTGAGCTATCCTCCCGAGAGGAGCTTCAACATATCTGTATGTTTGTACTCAACTCACTTGATTTGGGGGCACTGGCCAGTCCACAAGGCTGCCAGTGCAGGGATAGATTTTCTTCCATTTACAATTTCTTGTGTTTCCCTTTTGTAACAAAGTAAAATAAATAAGGTGGGTACCACTCAATTTACCATATTTTCATAACAGCTATAGAAGGTATGTAGTCCATTCCAAAGTGCCCCCTTTTTGGGAAAAATACTAGATTATGATGCTCCTAACACCCTGTAATGAATTGGAAGGACCTTAATTGGACATTACAAGAACAATGTTCCTGATTTTTCAAATCATGCAAGTAAACTTCTACTCGACAGTGTTATGTGTCAAGCATTTTATACGTTGTAAAGCATACGTTGAAAATTGTACAATTGTTCAGTAACACAGGCGAGGATTGCTATTTATCCAATGCATTTCGGATATTCTCCATCCTCAGGGAAACATTCTGCCCGTTTCCCTGCAGAATATGTTAAAAGCCTTCCAATTGTGACTTATGCTGAATTCACAAAAAATGCTTTATACTTGAACCTTGTAATTCTATGCAAAGGTCCTGTGTGGGTACACTCAGACATTTGTATTCTTTGATGCAAGGGTGCAGACCTCCTGTTGCACCTGTCTATGTGGCTGTTTCCAATAGAGCATATTGTCCATTCCCGTGACTTTCTATATAGAAGTTCCTGAATTGGTCCGCTACAAAGCTTATGATTAATGGGAGTATCACGTTAATTCTGTAACAAGCCACCTTCAGTGGTGTGTTAGAGGGACAGTGCCCATTTCTCTTTTTGTCTAGCATAATTTTGGTGGCAGTGAACCTTTTGTACTGTGCTAATACCCATTTTCAGTACCATTTACTCATAATGGCTGCTCCTCATGGTGTACAACCTGCCCTTTTACCATCGTGCTTTTGGCAGTCTTCCTGCTCTCAGTGTTAAGGTGTGAGTCACGTGAATGTTGCGTACCTGTATGTTTGGTTGATCTCGACGGGGCAGCCAGACTGACGAGAAGAATTGGTGACACGAGAAACCAGCCTCTCCTCTACCCAGAATGGGTACTGGGTAAAAGATGGACCGATTCCCAACGTCACAAACTGCTCTCTCCTGATTTCCGTGATGTCGGGACTGTGCAGGCACAGGCAGGAGAGGCTGAGGGAACAAGTCTTTGAAGTGATGAAGCTCCAGAGTCCAAGGATGACAGAGGCGATACCAAGAGAAGACGCTGATGCAGTGGTGCTCAAGAGTCCGAAAAATGGCCGGATATTCACCAGGGAGATGCTGAATACAGAGGAGCTCAAGAGTCCAAGGATGGCTGAGGCGAATACCAGGAGAAGGCACTGGAAGAATGACCACAGAGCTCAGGTTGGCACGAAGCAGGAGAAAAGGGAAAATCAAGGCAGGGATACCTAGCCTGGCTAAGGTGGGGAAACCTGGGAAGATGGGAGAACTGACGTGGACCAGGCTGGGAGAGGAGTCCAGGAAGGCAGGGAACCCCAGCAAACCAAAAGGGAAACACAGGGAAAATCCAAGGGGAACCCGTGGAGAAGCAGGGAGCTGGCAAGGAGAGGACAAGGGAAAGGAGATCCCCAGAAGGGCTGAGCAGAGCAAGGCAGGCGCAGGAACAAAGAGTGAGTGAGTAACACGATCAGGAACAGAACGCGTTGAGACGCGATCTGCTCCCGATCCTCACTCTCCCTTTATGGGCCGCCGGCGCCCGCGAGGCCTGGAACGCAAGCTGATTGTCGCCGGGCGCCGGCGGACCCAGAGCGAGGCTTGGGCAGCAAGCCCCTCCAATCCCGGGTGACCAATCCACGGCGCATGCGCGGAACCGTGATCGCGGTCTCCCGCGCATGTGCAGAGGAGCTGCAGCCCTGGTCCCCGAAGCTCTCCCTCCGGTGCCTCTCCAAGCGCGGAAGCGCGAATAGTGGCGCCAGGAAGGAAAAGCGCGTGTGACGAACCCCGGTCTCCCGGTAAGTGTGACACTCAGGCAGAAACACCCAAATAAAGGCATGCAAGATCCAGCCCTGGATTATCTGTAAAATCTTTGCGTGACTGGTCCTGGCTTAAATGAGAAATTAATGATGCATTCTTCTGTTTTGTGGGATGGGGCAGCCCCCCCCAGTCCAGATTTTAGATAAGGGAAGAGGATCTCAAGGCAAAAGTCTGAAGAAAGGAAATGATCCTCAGGAAGAACTAAAAGACTTCAGCTAAGGGAACCAGCATTGCATGTGCCAGCCACCAGAGACCCTCTGCTTCATCGCCAGAGAACGCATTGTTGGTTCTTCCTGTCCTAGACTGGTGGACCCTACCAGTCCCATGTCCTGCAAACCAGTCCTGTCATCAGTGGACTTCAAAGGTTTCCCTGGAGCATCTTGGGGGCTGACCTTCCAATTGAAGAGGCATCGTCGCTGCACCAGACACCATCTATACTTGAAACTTGAGAATTGGCAGATCCAAAACTTCTGGAACAGGAAAATCAGCTCTCTACCTTGAGCAAGGACCTATCTGGGCCTCTTGTTTACCCCAGCAAGGTTTGAGCCTGCTATTCTGTCTTGTGTTTCTTCAATGACTCACCAAGACTGCAGTGTCCTGGCGGTAGTTTGTCATGGGAGTAGCAGCGTTCATCCTACAAGGTCATTTTTCCTGCACAACTGAGGCCTCTGTGGGAAGTCAGACATAGAGGAGACATTTTTCAACAAAGTGGTTCATTAAAGGAATTCATGTTTTGTCTGTTGCTAGCTCCAAGATGATGGATTACCTACTCTTCAATGAAAATAAACTAGTGCTTGCCAGGATGGCACACAAAAAGTCTGTCCTTTGTCCAAACCTATTGTAACATATAGTCTAGGTTCGCCTAGGCAAGGCTAATCACCCTCTTCTTGGCTTGTGGTGGCTGGTTTCTGACCTCCAGCCAATGGTGGGTTTGGGTTCTTTTTCTGTCCGGTCTCTGCCTGCTGCTACAGATTAAAATAGATCCATAAGTATTTTTCTCTTCCGAGAACCTTTGTGAGCCAGTCTGTTTCCCGTGGGAATGTCTTTTACACCAATTCAGGGTTTCTGGTATTCTGGAATCTGTCTCTTGCTCAGTACTGCAGCGTCTCACCCCATGCTGGTTACTGTGTGCTTTTGCCGCACCCGACTAGGCTTCCTGGCTCTTCAGCCCGGTTTAAATTGTCACCTTTCTCACCCCTTTGTGGGATGCCTGGATTCTCACCAGTGTCTAGGCCAGAAGGCTTCTAAGCCCTTCATGGCTCCTTGTTAGTTTCACCCCCTCCTGGGAGAACTCCTTGCATAACCCTTCATGGGCTATCTGGTTCTCTGGGCTGTATAGTGTATTCACCCCCTCGTGGGGTATCTGGTTGCTCAGCCCTTAGTGGGCTGTTTGGCCTCTCTGACCGTCTGTATTTTGAAGTGGGTTCACCCCCCTTGTGGGGTATTTCGGTGCCTCACAGCCCTCCTCCCGCTCCTCTAGGTCAGCCGCATACCTGGCTCTCGGAAGCGTTGCTTGTAAGTGGGTTCTCAGTTCGGTGCAGAACTGACTGGTCGGGTCTCTCCTTTCCGCTCCTCCTTTCTGCGACTGAGAGGACTGCAGTGTCACTCCTGCTGGACACCGGTGTGCCCCATCGGTGGTGGCTCGGTCTCATGGTCCTCTTAACAGTACAGCGCTCCTCGGGGTGTCTGCCTTCCTGGACTCTGTAGCTTTCTGCAGGCCTCTGGTTTCCTGCACCACCACAAAGTCTCCAGGCTCCTTCTGGAAGGGAGACGTCCCTTGCTTTAAAATCCAGTGCAGGCTTCTATCTCTCCGTCAGGCTGGGGCTTTCACTTACTGCAAGGGTCATGGGTCTTTTATGTTCCTCCACGAAATGAGAGCAAAGACGCTGCTAAAGTCAAAGTAGGTAAAAGGTACCCATTCTTAACTTAGCAGTTATGAGAGGAAACATGAATGACACAATAAGTATCCATCTTTAAAAGGCCCTGTACCTTATTATACTGGTCAATTCCCATATAGCCAACACATACTTGTGAATCTGTGTTGGAGGGAGATATAGAAAAACCTTACTTGGGGATTCCTTGTCCTTAAAGCGGGTGGGTCAACCTCAATGGGATCCCGCCTGCCCTGTCCACTAGGAGGTGATAAGGGTAGCAGGCTCACCTCCCTAGTCCCAAACAGGTGTGGCTCCCCCTTGGGAAGAAGAGATGAAATCCCTGGATTCGTTGTTCCTCTCTGAAACTGGATCTGCTTCAGGGACCGAAACCGCAGCAAGCTGGACCAAAATGAGACCTGCTTCAGCTACTCCACCCGAGACCCCATGACCACCTGGAACAGGATCAACAACGTAAGTAGTTGGCCCCGTCGACCCCCATTTACCTGGGTGTGGTAGTTTCTTTTTTAATGGGAGTCAGGGGTTGAGTGTATATGACACTCTGGGTGCATCCCTCGATCGTCCCATAGGGATTACATGGCCATAAATGCCCACTCCCGAACACTACCCTTATCTGACCATAGGAGGTGGAATCCTGTTTGAGAATTCCTCCTGGGAGAACCCTGTGTGTGTAGTGCATGTTTTTCAGAAACCCAGTTTTCCCAAAGTGTATTTTAAAAATAACTTGCTTGTAGGCTTTTGGCCAAGTCCTGTGAAGGGGGTCCTTTGTAACTTCCTAAACCCCTAGCCAGGCATTTATCTGAAGACTGAGCTCTTTAGAAAACATTGGAACTTTACTTAAGTAGTCCTTCCTTAACCAGGTAAGTAAAGGTAAGTGCTTCGCAATTCTAAAGCATATTCCCACTTTACTTAAAATACTTCTGCTATTCCTTTGCTCGATTGCTTATAACTGTGTAAGTGTAAAAGTGTTGTTTAGTCCCCCTCTGGTACTACCTATTTTGCACATATTTGTGCAGCTATCACTGTGTCCAGTATATATTATCCTTAATTTTTACCTGCAAGTACTTGGGTTCAATGTGTAGAGAATGTTTATAGATCTGTGTGGATCTCTATCTATGTCTAGCTCGAAGTGTTGTTAATTGTACATACCAAGCCGCTGATCTCCTAAGTCACGACTCACCCTGTGCTACTCACGGTTTCCCTCTGACAGTAACAAAAGTAATAACAATGAGCATTCAATTAAACTGTTTGCCCTTCTCCATGGGATCTCTTAGTTACAATTGGATCGATTTCACTTGCTAAAATCCTGACCAAGGCTTGTTTCACACTAATAAGGCTCCCTCTTTTGGGCCTACTGTGTGTACTTCTTCATGACGCCAATTTCTGGTACTATTTCTGTCAACATTTATATTTACAATACAATGGTCTTCATTACGAGTCTGGCAGTAACCCTGCCGGGGTCACCAGTGGGTTGCCACCAGACTTGTAATAATTTACCAGCACCTGACTTCCCGGTGCCACCAGCTCATTACGAGCCCGGTGGCCCGGGAAGTCAAGCGCCAGTAATTTTTAAGTCCCCATAGAGTCCTATATGACTCTATGGGAGTGGGGACACGGAAGCGCCGGCACCGTCGTTAACGGTGCCGGCGCTTCCGTGAAGTGTTTGCCGACCGTGGCCGCTCTGCCTGGCAGGGTCACACCGGTCGGGCACAACGGCCGCGGCAGGCAAACACATAGTTTTCCGGTCTGGGCACAGGGGTGTCAGTGAGTTAACGGCACCTTTGTTTTCGGACCGGCAAACTTAGAATGAGGGCCAATGACTTATTTGCAACCCCATAACTCAGCAGTCATCTTAATTTGGTATTTCACATATGAATATTTCTTTGTACAATGTGTGTTCAATGCGTCTGTCTCCTTTGCAATCTACTGGTGCCAAATGACTTTTAAGTAATGTTATGGTCCTATTTTGTGTTCCCTATCCCGTTTGCAATGGCTCTAACAGATTCCTATATCAGGTATTGTTAGGCATGGAGATGCATTCAAATTCAGCTTGCTGAAGGATTAATATTTTACAACGACTAATAACAAAATCGAGTCGATTTATTTCTGGAAGCTTTAATAATGCCTGAATCCTTTTCCTGACTGACCCACATTACCATACATTAAGTCCTTAGGGATACAGCTGCTAAGCTAAGCGATTAAGGCGGAGAGGTGTAGAAGTACCCACACCCACTGTCAAAGCAGACCGCTCAAGATGCCAGGGAGACTGGATTGTCAAATTCTGAAGGTTCCAAATTCACTTTGCTCGCTTCAAGTGGTGACACCTCGAAACACTACAATACAAGACCTTTGGTTATAGTTATAAGAAAGGTGGAACGGTACAAAGGCGTCAAGACTTGTCCATCCCAGGGAAAAAGGAAGGCATCACCCAAACAATTCCGTTCCCTCTCTTTCCATGACACATATAGAGGACACTTCTTGTTCTGAAAATTTAAAACCTGTCCCAAGAGTCGTGTTGCCCAGTATTTGAAAATGGAGTCCTTTGGTCCACAGGTTCTCGCTTACATTTCCATCTCCTACCAAATGAAACGATCAGTCAAAGGGGGCATTCTAGGCATCAGTTCCAAATTTCCTTTGCCAGAAAACACAGTTTCAGATTGTGTGCCTGTGTGCATTCATGTACATGCCATTGGATTGTCTGTGGATGAAGGGAAGGCAAGAAAGCCTTTATTGGTAGGAATATTAACTTTAACTGGAGACAGTTCATGTGAAAGCTAAATTCCTCTGGGGTCCAAAGATCGTGCACCTACCACAAGCCCATTACCAGTCCTCAGCCCATCAGTGAGTCGGAGGACAGCGTCCTCACTCGGGAGATGTAGGCCAAACAGTCATTCTAATGACGAGTTTCTGTTTGTACATCCACCACAGAAGATCTGTGAGGCAAACGGAATAAGTTCTGGGATGGAGTATCCTGAGATCAATGCCTCAACATTTGTAACCGAGTGTGTCCCATGTGTAATTGCATGAGGAACAACCAGAATACACAATGAAATTAGAGCAGTCAGTCTTTGAAACGTCAGTGCTGACATGGTGGTGGTGTTCAGAAATACTCCACAAATGCATTCTTTCCTGTGAGGGAAGACTTTCTAAACCTTGCAATTCCAGATTAGACCAATTTACAGGATTCTCTGTATAGTAATCCAGGTTGATGTCTCCTGGTGCACAGTGATATCCAGCGTGAATGCCAGTTGGAGAACCTGATAGAGTGCTTGACCTGTGAAGGCGTCAAGACTCGAGTTAGCTAATCGTCCACACAGAACTGGTAAGTGTAATATACTAAGAGGGAGACCGGCAGAGTTTCAAAGCGACAGATGTACAGCAGATGTCCTGGGCAGAGCTGGTCAGCCCACAGGATACCAGGATATTTCTGAAGGCCCCATAGGGCAGGATCAGCTTGCAGAGGTCCGGGATGATTGATCCCACCACCACTCCAAGGATAATGGCATCACAAGGGTCTTCAGGAGATTCATCCAAAGGAACAGGGATTCATCGGACTTGGCTGGACATAATGCTGGAAATTGCAAATGGCCATCCATGGGTTCTTCAGGTGGCTGCAACTCTTCATAGCAGTATTGGCTCCAACTACAATCTGAAGAATGGCTGCAGAAGTTCTCCATTTATCCTAGATTGAAGTCAGGGTAGCTTTCTGTCCCCAAATGGGAAGGATCTGAACCATTTAAACGTACAAGGGCCGTCCTATCCTAAACAGTCTCTTACACCAAAGCTGCGCAGCAACAGACATCCCAATAGCCTGAATGTGGTTGTTACCAAACAGTCCCAGCCCCCACATCCGGCCAGATGCACACAGTGCCAGTTTGCACAGGAAAGCATAGGCTTTGCACAGGAAAGGGTTTTCCTTATATGGTATTTCCTGACCTGAGATGGCAGGAAAAAGGCTAAAGATTAAGACTGCGAAAGGGCTGGGCAAAAAACATGTGGCAAGGCCATTTTGAGTATATGTTACTCAAAGGGGCATTACGTGGTAGAATGCAACAGTGAACGAGTGAAAAACGAAAAGCACGGTAGAAAAATACCCAATGTCAATAGCCTGTGTTGGACAAATAGTGAAAGTAACATCAATGTTACTAAAAGAAAAAGGAAAAGTTATACTACATACCCCTTCTGCACTTTAAGGTGATGTGTGCAGCCTAAAAACAACAAGAAATTGCATAAAGGGAGACAAGGTCCACCTGTACCGGTAGCCTTATGGATTGACCAGTGTCCCCCAAAAAGAGCCGCTAAGCAGGGAAAGTAAAGCAAACAGGCTTTACTTATCTTCAAAAGTCAGGAAAGGAATCAAACAGGAAAAAATAGGGCAGCTGAATGGATGTCAATGGAGGGATAGCTGCAAAAAGGAAATGTTTCCTAACACCTGGTCTGAAAGTTAAGAAAGGCAGGCATTCATTTTAGGCCAGCAGTGGATGCCTGCACCACTAAACCCTTGAGGTAGGGTGTATAAAGAGAGTCAGGATCTGAAGGTGCAGTCCTATATTTCTTTATGAGCTTCTTCGAGGCTGGCGCCAATGGCTTGACATTAACTGTAGGCACCAAAAGACTCTGATGGCCATTTTTAGTCAGAGCAGGGGCTGAGCTTTGGGGAATGTGGTTGCCACTTTTGGAGGTGCCACTGCTGGCTATTGAAGGCGCAGACCTCCCTGGGTCTACCAGCAGTGCCAAGGTAGTGTGTCGAAACCTTGGATGTCGTCCTTTCTCCCCGGGGGGATCCCCTTCCCACGAGGCCAGGGAGGTGAGGCCAGCTCCCCGGGGTGGTACTCAGCAGGTGATCTCATGGGAAGGGATGCACCATGGGACTAGTGATGACTATCTGGGGATAACACGGTATGACCACACTACACCACAACCTCCTTCATCCTCCCAATCTATACAGGACACACATGTTCCCCACACTTTCATGTACTTGTGTAGGGTAGATAATACAGTCCCTCCTGAGAAACACTGAGACCAAGAAGACTAGGGACTACCTACCTGTAGTACATTGGAAGACTGGGACGAGGAAGAGTCCAACTAACCCAGTAGAGATTGACTATGTCAGTACTGTGACAAAGAAGAAATGCAGAGCCATGAGGAATGCCCCACAGAACCAAAGTAAGCGCTCCAGTCAATGTGGACACTGTATGAGCATAAAAAGTGAGGAGGGACTTGAAAGAGTGTTCGACCCTCCCTGGAGGAACCCAGAGTGTAGTCATTCCAGGAGGCGCTGGGCTCATGAGAGCAGGAAAGCAGAGAAGTTTGAAGACGGCATCTGGGATGCTAACCAACCTGCTGGGAAGCCCACTTACTGTTGGCTGAGGTCAGATGGGCCGGAAAGCCACATGAGCCAACCTTCAGATGGCGAAGACCGCTGGACGATGAGGTCAAGGGAAGACATGCTACTGGTGAGAAGCAGAGTGCTGCAGAGCCGCTGGAGCACACAGGAAGGAGAACGAAGACCACAGAGAACGCTTGTTGGGGGCTTTGGAAGACTGAGGGGTACGAAAGTTGGGTCTGGGACCCGCATCTAGTTGAGAAGAGCATCATGATTCCTCTTCTTCGGCACAGTAGCTGGCAGAGGGATGAGCTAGGCAGAGAAACTAGAAAGAGAACTACGGGTCTGGGACCCGCACCCAATTGAGAAGGGCATCACAAATCCTCCTCTTCGGCACAACACCTGGCAGGAGAGTGAACCAGGTTTGCCAAAGGAAATCAACAGAGTCGTAGGGTCTGGAACCCACAATTCCAGTCAAGTAAATCAAGGAGAAAGGAAGACCAGGGGAAGAGAAGCACAGCTCCTGGTGGAGTAGAACTATGAGAATACAGTACCAAGAGAAGAGACATTTTCCCTGGTCCACCAAAGCCAGGGGAAGGGAGCCATTCCCTCTGGCATTTCGAACTGCATTAGAAAGCTTGAGGAGAGCCTGGGGAAGGGAGTCAATCCTCCAGCCTCTGTGTACCTTGATAAAGAGCCTGAGAAGGGCGTGGGAAGGAAATAAATACCCCAGCCTTCGTTAACTGTGGCAAAGAGCCTGAAAGAGACCAGGGGAAGGAACCATACCCCCTTGATGTTGTGTACCACAAAGCACAGAGAGGTCATGGAAATAAAGCCACCCCCCGATCGTGTGTACTGTGAAACTAAGCCAGAGAAGGCCCAGGGAAGGGAGTCATTCCCTGGTCACTGTGATAGCATAGAGAACAAGATACCTGGAGAAGGGAGGCATTCTCCAGGGACCCAATAGTGAAGTTAACTATGGCCAACAAGGAATGAACTTAACCTGTTTAATTTGAACTGAGAACTTTACAACACCACAAGCTGGAACTTGGTTTTGCATCTTGGAAACCTGGAGAAGAGAGCCCCTCTCGCAGGCAAAGTTCCCACCTGCAATTGGAACTATAGAGCATTGTCCAGAGGAAGGGAATCATTCCTCTGGACCAAGATGATCTTTTGCCTCTTTAGGACTAGCTCCAAGTGTGAGGGATAGAAGTAGTCATTTTGACACACGACGTGTCAGTCTAGAAAAATGGATACCTCTACTTTGTGACCGCAAAGGCATTTTGATGGCCGTGGGCCAACCGTCTCATGCACAATATGACAGAATATAGGTTTTCGAGTTTGCCAATGAACGGCCATTTTGATGTAACAAGAATCGCCATTTTGTTTTCTAACCATTGCTCATTGCTTTCTGTTCTTATTGCTTTGCAGTATATTTTCTGCTTACACTGCTCGACTGTAAAACATTGTTGTCTGCACGTAAAAAGGACAAGGCCGCAGGGCTGTGAGGATAACAAGAGTTCGTTGAAACACAACGTAGGCAGCGCCAGGAAGAATGCCTGGCTCCCTCCCGAATGTAGCCTTGAAGCAGAGCTGCAGGCCATTTAATCATTTCGCAGCTGCCAGCCAGTCTCGTTATATGTTAGAATAATACAGCTAAAGGCTTGAATTATGCTTTTCTTACGGCCCCACTTTACTGAGCCCCGTTAGAGCGTGTTGGCTCCCAGGACACGAATAGCACCTCATAGATAGCAAGGTCTGGAATGCAACTCTCCCCCCCCATATGTAGCTCGCTTCCAAGAACAGAAGCGCTGTGTTCTGTTCAACAACTGAAAGATGCCTCTGCACTCACAATTTGCAAATTGTTACTAGAAGAGATGTTTGACGGTGTCATAGTTGTCGAAGATGTCCATCATCACACCAAGTTCAAAGAAACCCAATAAAGGGGGGTGTTAAACATGTCATAGCTGATTGTTTGATATGCATTTTGTATATATGTAACTGATGTATGTAATTCACTCTCTTGCGTCCCTTGAGGTCTAGAGATGCACGTCGCGGGGCGTGAGACTGAGTTGGCCAACTGAGACTTTTGCTTTGCAATAAACCCTAGCTTTGGGAATACAACCTCGTGTCTGGCGTATCTATTGTGTGTGGTGACTCGCCTTGTTTCCATAGACGTTAGGGACCCCTGGGGGCCCCTTTCAAGATGGCGCCCGAATAGGGACCCTCCCCCACTTGTTCCATCGCATAACTTTGTAATTGAGTAAGGCGGAGAACGGTGAGGACGGGACAATCGAGCCGGGATCAAGAGGTGTTCGGGGCGCCCTGTAGAAGTGATGAGACTCCTTTGCAGATCTGCACACATCTGATCCCTGATTGACGTGCCTGGCTAGAGAACAAGGAGGCGAGGGTCCCGAAACGAGGCGGAAGCCAAGAAACGCAGACACGTCGTCATTTGGTGCATCAGTATACGGACAACTTGATTTATCAGGTGAGTCATTCCCCGATTCAAAGTAATCCTGATATTGGTTGAGAGTTGACTTTGCAAAATCAAACACCCTAGGTAAGGTTGATTAACCTGGGGGAAGGTTGAAACATGCCTGGGTATTGTCCACCCTAGCAAGGTTTTTCCGCTGTGGTAGACAATCTTTGGAAGATGGCCAAATTGTACCAACCGGGGGAACGCCGGCGTATGAGATGTATGTGAAGTATGGAGTGGGTGCGATAATATTCTGTGAGACTTGGCATAGGCAAACCAGAAAGCAACAAGACCATCAGTGGCCGATTAATGGTACTTTTGAGATAGCGAGAATAGATAACTTGGAAAGGGTGTTGATAAGAAAAAAAGCGCGTCCTGCCGCATTTGAGACTATTAAAGACTGGAGAAGGGAAGCAATGCTCCGATTTAGAAGTAGAGCGAAGCATGCGCGCAGGCATAAATCGAAAGGTGAAGTAGCGGAAGAGAAAGAAGAGGAGGAGTGGACTGAGAGTCTAAGAAGGGCAGGTAGGCGTGACCAGTTGAATATAGAAAAAATATATCCACAACGAGAATTACACATAGCAGATGAATTGATAGAAAACATATTGACCCATACAAAACAAGGCACAAGATCAGAAGTGAGGCCAGACACGTCAGTAGCTATTGCCTAAACCACCCCGCCCGTAGCCCAAGCTCTCCCTCCGGTAGCTCAAGCCCTCCCACAGCCACAGACCGCGCACGTAACACTTCCTATTAGCCAACCAGGCCCACAACAGACACTCCCTGTTCTCATTGTCCTATCCGCACCTCTCGCCTCAGACACAGACTCGGTACCGTCCGTTCCTCCCGGGGTTGAAGTTGAAACCACGGGGGCAAGAGGCGGGACTGAACAACGGGGATGCACGATGGTAACTCACAGCGCGATCAGCAAAGAAAGGAAGGTGGAATTGCAGCAACAGGCAGAGATGTATATAGACGGGAATGATGGGACAACAACATTGGCTTCGATATATGACTTCTGAAGAAGCAACGAAAGACAGGTAGTGTTGGAATGCATGGGTGAATATTTGGTGGAGAAATGGAAACAGTTAATTGGGAAATTACCACCACAGCGATTGTTAGATTTGAATGCATTAGCACGCTGTAGGGAGGGGGATGAAGAAGTGAGAGAACATGTATATGGACTTTTTGAACTTAAAGATGAATTAGATAATGATTATGCCGAAATGTTTAAGGATATCGGGAGACATCGGAAGGGAAAAAAGGGGTCACATAATAAACGGCAGCAGTTACCATCACCGGGGCAGAAGGAGATAGTGGACGAATTATCGTTGCTAAAACAGATGGGGCAGACTTGAAAGAATTCCTATTGAAAACACAGGTACTACTGCAGCAAGTAGTAGGACATAATGTAGGGAGAGTGAACGCACAAGGAAGGAGTAATTTGAATATGCATGGGGGTACAGTGGGACCAAATCAGTGTGCGTATTGTAAGGAGGAAGGACATTGGCGAGCGCAATGTCCGCATCTGCAGAATAGAAATGGGTCTGGTCAGAGGAGACAGCGTAGAGGACACACCAAGGAGCGAATGGACCAAATACGAATACTATGCAGCAGCACCACAATAACGGAGGTAATCAAAACCAAGGCCAAAAGCAAAATGCCCCAAACCAGAGTCAGGCACAGCAAAACCAACAGCATGGAAACCAGAGTGGGGGAAATAGAGGAAAGAGTGGGAACGTTTTTGATACACAGCCAAACACGTATTACAGTAACAGCAATGATTACACATCGGATGATGTGTTATTTCCCCAATAGGACAGCCCAGGACAGGGGTCGGAACCAGTGAATCAGAGAGGACCCTGCGTAGAAATGAGAGTCGGGAATGAGGAGCACCACTTTCTTGTAGACACAGGAGCGCAGAAGTGTTCAATAGACCACCACTTGGTTCCGGATATACCACTGTCAGGGCAAAAGAATGTTTCCGTAGGGTTCGCAGGTACACCAGTCATAAACCCAGTGTCCAAACCAGTCCCAGTTACTATAGGACCATTTACTGAACATTGTCCTTTCCTTTTAACAGAAAATTGTGGAGAGAACCTGTTGGGATTAAATTTGTTGAAAAAATTAGGTCCCGTTATACATTGCACGGCAGATGGGGTGTTCCCAACGATTTGGCCACACGATGCCCCTGTGTCAGAATTCATGTCCGAAACTTTACCAGGAGAACTGAGTAAAGTGCCAACCTGTATATGGGCAATGCATGACAATGATGTAGGATGCTTAAAGATAGAGCCAGTAAAGATCATTTTGAAAGAAGGTGTTACCCTACCGCGAATTCCCCAATATAGAATTTCGGCTGAAGGTGAGAAAGGATTGAAGAGTATTGTTACAGATTTGGTGAAATTATGGGTAATTGAGGAAATTACAGGCAGTACATGCAACAGCCCGATTCTTCCAGTTAATAAAAAAGGAGGCAATGAAGTACCATACCATTTTATAATTGATTTGTGCGCATTAAACAAGGTAGTAGATCCACAATTTCCTTTAGTGCCAGATGTCACTAAAATATTGACAATCATACCTGTTTCAGCAGAATATTTTAGTGTAGTGGATTTGAAAAACGCGTTCTTCAGCATTCCAGTGGACAAGGACAGCAGACATTTGTTCGCGTTCACATTAGGAGGACGATCATTTACATTCACACAGATTCCGTAAGGTTACACGGAAAGTCCAAGTATTTACAGTAGAGCATTGAAAGAGCAGCTAGACATGCTAGAATTACCAGTGGGTTGTGTACTCTTGCAATGCATAGACGATCTATTGTTAGCTGCAGACACAGGAGATTTGTAAAGAAAGCACTGTATTACTACTGTCACACCTAGCGGCACATGGCCATAAAGCTAGTTTGAAGAAATTTCAATATAATCGAAAGGAGGTGGCCTATTTAGGCTACCTATCTTCGAAAGAAGGGAGAAGGCTAACGCCAGAACGCATAGAAAGTATTTCTTGTATGCCTATTCCAAAGACACAAATAGGAGTCAGAGCCATAATAGGCATGGCTTCATATTGCCGACAATGGATTGGTAATTTTGCATTAATTGTGAAATCGATGGTGAATTTGACTAAAAAAGATGTGGTTATGCCGTTACAGTGGGATGAGGAATGTCAGAAAGCATTTGATCAATTGAAAACTGCATTATGCTCGGCTCCAGTTTTGGGCACGCCGAATTATGAGAAGGTTTTTAGACTGTGTGTGTGAAAGTGAAGGATGTGCATTGGCGGTTTTGACACAGGAACAAGGTGGAAGAAATAGGCCATGCGGCTATTTTTCTACTGCGCTGGACCCTGTAGCGCGCGTACTACCACGATGTTTGCGATCTGTCGCGGCGGCTGCTGCGTCAGTGAAACAAACGGAAGGGATGGTATTGGGGCACACTTTAATTTTGATGGTGCCACATGCCATAGACGTTCTATTAAATAGGACACAGACGCAACACCTCACCTCTGCTAGACTGACAAGATATGAGATTATCTTGTTCGCGCCCCATATCCAAATTATGAGGTGTAGCGCTTTGAATCCTGCAGAATTAATGCCACTACCCTTAAAAGAAATTGGGGAGGATGAATCACCCCCCACGCTTGCTTAATGGTCACTGAGGAAGAAACCAAGGGGAGAGTTGATTTAAGTGATACCCCACAGAAAGAGCCAGATGGAGAGTTATTTTGCGACGGCTCACGTTTTAAATTACCAGATGGCACGACAACTACCGCCTATGCTATCAGTACCCTAGAGAGCGTTGTAGAAAGCAAAATAATCCCCTACAATTCGGCACAAGCCGCAGAGATAATAAGATTAACCAGAGCCTGTGAGATTTCAGAAAATTTGAATGTGAATATATATACAGATAGCCAGTATGCTTTTGGAGTGGTTCATAACTTTGGTCGACTCTGGGCTGAGAGAGGGTTTTTGACATCACATGGTGCCAGAATTCAACATGGCCCTTTGATTGTACGATTACTGTCTGCACTCACGCTTCCAAAACGCCCAGCAACAGAGAAATGCGAGGCACACAAAAAGGTAACATGCAAAGTAGGAGAGGGAAACGCGTTTGCAGACAGAATTGCGAAACAAACTGCCACTGATTTAAATACCAAAATGATGACGGTTCAGACTGAGGAAGTACCCTGTATTATAGAAAATGAAGTTGCCCCTGTCAAAGAAATGCAGGCCGAAGCTACGGCCGATGAAATACAAGGGTGGGCAGAGGGCTCTGCTGAGTTAGATCTGGAAGGTTGTTGGGTGGACAAGGGAACTAGAAACTGTATGTTGCCAAATTCCTATGTGACTGCAATGGTCACAATGGCCCACAGCCCTACCCACATCTGTGCGAAAAAGATAATACAGCACCTATCTACAGTATGGCAGAATGTAAACATAAAAAAGAATGCAGAGAGGTTGGTGCAGAACTGTATCACGTGTTTGCAACACAATGTAGGAAACGGAACAGTGACTCCAATAGGCAGTTTTGGCCCGCCCTCTATGCCATTTGAGGTGATCCATTTTGATTTCATAGAGATGGAGAGATGCCAAAACTTAAAATACGTCTTAGTGGTGATCTGTGCATTCAGTAAGTGGGTGGAGGCATATCCCTTGAAGGACTGCACAGCAATGAGCACGGCAAAAGTAATGCTTAAGGAATACTTTTCCAGATTTGGCTTGCCCCGTGTCCTATGGTCCGATAATGGACCACATTTTGTGGGCGCAGTGGTGTTACAGATATGTGCGGGTCTTCAGATTGATAAGAGATTCCATAGTTCAAGGCATCAGAGTTCAGCCGGTCTTGTGGAGAGGCACACCGGGATTCTCAAATCAAAAATCAGTAAGATATACGCGGAAAGCAAGTTGAGTTGGGTGGATGCATTACCAATAGCACTATTATGCATGCGTACGTCTGTACAGGCTAAAACTGGGCTCTCCCCGTACGAGATCGTAATGGGGAGGCCGGCAAATGTATGGTGCGCACCACAGCCAAAACGCCTTAGTGAGGTAGAACATCCTGTGCTTAGTACTTATTGTGGCCTTTTAATGCAGAAATTGTGTTTGATTCATCAGCAGGTGCAGGAGTCATTACCAGTGACATACACCGGTCCGGGGCACATGCTGGAGCCAGGAGACTGGGTGCTGCTAAAGAATTTTGAAAGAAAGTCATCGTTAGCACCCAGGTGGCGCGGGCCCTATCAAGTACTCTTGGCAACGCAGACAGCAATAAGGGTGGATGGGAGGAAGTCGTGGATCCATGCCACCCATGCCAAAAAGATTCCAACTTCACTGAAAGACTTGCCTGACCCAGATGACCGGAAAGAGACAGCGGTCCCAGAAACTGAAGAAACTGTTGCCAGTAAGCAGCCACCAAATCTGCCAAAACGAGAAGTGAACCTCGAAACAAAGCCTGAGATGATTGACAAAGAGGGGGAAGGGCAAAGAGTGCCCCAACGTTGCCCAGCAGAATCAACATCACTGTTGGCCGACACGAAATCTGCCTTGCAAATACCAGCAGAAACAAACTGTGTACCCCTTTGGCACCCACCAGCACTTGCCAGCACGCCAAAGAACGAATCTGCATCATTGGCGCGGCGCACACCAGCACCTACAGTAGCAAATTGCTGGGTATGTGCCCATTTACCACAGCATGCTGGGAAACGAATAGGGTGGTATGTACAGCCATTACCATTAAGTTCTGCATCTTTAGGTGCAATGATCTATGGGAAATGGAATGAGAGTAGTACGGGTCAATTAGACAGAACCAACATGAATGAGTTTGAGGAGATAATAACGAAGCCTGTGGGTTGTTCCATTTTCCATAAAGCACAAGTAATGGCCCCAGAGCCCACGAGGAAAAGTACACGAAAGATAACATGACAAAATAGACGAGATAGATTGGCCCCACCAGAAAAAACATCTGTAATGACGTTTCGTGTAAGAACAGAAGGGGACAAAGATGCAATCCCCCCATTTTACACGGTAAATTATAGCCCAAGAACTGTCCCTTTTTGTCTAAAAAAGAAAGGCTCTTTTTCAGTCGGAACATATACTGGATGCATGAATACAGTGGTATTAAAATGGGAAATAGAATCAGTATATGTAGGTGATCCAGTTTATTTTATATGCGGAGAGAAAGCATATCCTTGGTTGCCCAGAAACTGGGGAGGTACATGTTAGCTAGGTCTACTGTTCCCAGGAGTATTCCTCTTAGAAACAGAAGACATGGCCAGACTATCCAGAACTAGAGTAAAAAGGACTGACAAGGGTGTTCTGATAGCAACTGATGTAGCAAAATCACTCATTCCATTCTTAGGGCAGATAGTGAACTCCTATAATATAAGCCAGCTGTCCAGATTACTAAAAAATAGCATAAACACAACGACAGATATACTATTTAACATGACGTTGGTAGAAAAAGGAATCAGGTTAATGACGCTGCAAAATAGAATGGCTCTCGATGTAATCCTGGTTGATCGTGGGGGGAATTTGCAAAATAGTGGGATCAGCGTGTTGTGTTATGTCGATGACTATTCCCCTACGATCTTTGAAGCGATAAAGAAAATGCATGTCCTAAGCTCTGAACTCCCTACTGAAGAAGGAGGCTGGGGAATAGGATCTTGGTTTTGGGGAATACTGCGTTCTTGGGGATGGAAGTTGATTTCGATATTAGTAGTGGTGTTTGGAATATTCCTAACGTGCTGTTGTTGCATACATTGCCTACCAATAGTTTGCGCTGAGGTAACTGAGGAATGTACGGAGGGATGTATGCATATGATGAAAAAGAAAAAACAACCTCATGGTCGAGCTGACCAAGACACAAATGAGATGAAAACAGTAAAAGAGTTGATGGGAATAGATATTGATGAAGACGATGATGTTCACGATAGCATGCAAAATTCAGACATAAGTACTTCAGACTCATCATCACTAGAGGAGGTTTCAATAAATAGATGAGACGTTTGGCATACGGCCAAAGGAGGGTTTGTCAGTCTAGAAAAATGGATACCTCTACTTTGTGACTGCAAACGCATTTTGATGGCCGTGGGCCAACCGTCTCATGCACGATATGACAGAATATAGGTTTTCGAGTTTGCCAATGAACGGCCATTTTGATGCAACAAGAATCGCCATTTTGTTTTCTAACCATTGCTCATTGCATTCTGTTCTTATTGCTTTGCAGTATATTTTCTGCTTACACTGCTCGACTGTAAAACATTGTTGTCTGCACGTAAAATGGACAAGGCCGCAGGGCCGTGAGGCTAACAAGAGTTTGTTGAAACACAACGTAGGCAGCGCCAGGAAGAATGCCCGGCTCCCTCCCGAATGTAGCCTTGAAGCAGAGCTGCAGGGCATTTAATCATTTCGCAGCTGCCAGCCAGTCTCGTTATATGGTAGAATATGTTAGAATAATACAGCTAAAGGCTTGAATTATGCTTTTCTTACGGCCCCCATTTGCTGAGCCCCGTTAGAGCGTGTCGGCTCCCAGGACACAGATAGCACCTCATAGATTGCAAGGTCTGGTATGCAACTCTCCCCCCCCGTATGTAGATCGCTTCCAAGAACAGAAGCGCTGTGTTCTATTCAACAACTGAAAGATGCCTCCGCACTCACAAATTGCAAATTGTTACTAGAATAGATGTTTGAAGGAATCATAGTTGTCGAAGATGTCCTTCATCACACCAAGTTCAAAGAAACCCAATAAAGGGGGGTGTTAAACATGTCATAGCGGATTGTTTGATATGCATTTTGTATATATGTAACTGATGTACGTAATTCACTCTCTTGCGTCCCTCGAGGTCTAGAGATACACGTCGCGGGGCGTGAGACCGAGTTGGCCAACTGAGACTTTTGCTTTGCAATAAACCCTGGCTTTGGGAATACAACCTCGTGTCTGGCGTATCTATCGTGTGTGGTGACTCGCCTTGTTTCCATAGACGTTAGGGACCCCTAGGGGCCCCTTTTAGACGGACTCTTTATTTACTTGGACATTCTGACAGAATCCTCAGTTTCTTATTTGAGGCAGGGAAACCCCTCTTACAGTTAGGGAGCGAGAGGATTCCCCTTTATTTTTACTAAATAAAAGTTTATGCCAACAAGCATGCCACTGGTGTGTCAGTCCCCTTCTTCTGCACCCTTACAGTAGGTGCAACTGATGCTGTGTCCTCTGAAAAGTAACATCTCTCATTTGAATAACTAGCACTGCTCAATTAAAGAGTAGTTTGTAGGGAATTTTACCAGCCTTTTTGGTGCAGATTCTGACAAGTTATCTCTGCCCCTCTTTAGTACCATGGAGTGATCCCTCTTTATGCGTGAGGAAGAGGATATGAGGGGGTGATACTCGCGCCTAGAGTGTGATCTCTTCCAATGTTTCTTAACCTTTCAAAGATACAGCTTAGAAGAAAGCCCTTTCTCAGAGCTTTTCAGATTAACAGAGTCCGAAACTCTCCCTTCCTCTGAGGACTTATGTTTGGAGGGGGTTACCCCCGAGGACCTATAAAGCAAGTTTGGCCACCCTCACCCTTTAGGGCCTTCTGGTCCGTGGCCTCATCAGACCTGCCCTCTTTTTATTTGTGCTCAGTCTGTCTGTCCGTCAAACACCAGATGCAAACATTGTGTGGGTCTGAAACTGAACTGACATCTTTGAGTTGAAGTGTCAACAGGGTTTTTAACTAGTGGGTTCAGGGGTTTTGAGCATGGAGCACGCTTTCTGTGACAGCATGCGGAGCGCAGAGAAAAAACGATCAGGGGTCAGTGTGCTCAATGGCGCAGAGGCAAGTCAGCGTAGAGTTGCACTGTGCCCATGCTGAACAAATGTTTTCCAATGACAACTGAATATCTCAGATGAGGACTATGTGGGGATGTAATCCATTCGAAATATATTTTCACAGAATATCTCCCCCCCCCTTTATTTTTTCTACAAAAAACATGTGCAATAATATGACACGTTACTTACCGTAATAGCATTTCTGATGATTGTATCTGACTAGCGAGCAGTACCCACAGTTGGAGGTGGGGTGTGAGAAGGAACAGTAGTATAGAGATGTCTTCGTACGGCTTGTCCTACCTGAGTATCAGACCTAGAGTGTGTATCTAGGCAGTAGTGTTTTGTAAAGGTATGTACAGAACTCCAGGTTGATGCTTTGCAAATGGACTCAAGGGGAACATTTGCAATGAATGCTATGGAAGCCCTAGTGCACCGAGTAGAGTGCTCTAGGCTTGAAGGGCAGATCTCTCTTGGAAAGAGTGTAGCAGAGTGTGATGGAGTTTACAATCCACTTTCAGATGGCGGACAGGGTCCCCTTCTCTACCAGCCACCACTGAAACAAAAAAAATGATTTGTCTTTCTTAGTGGTCTCGTTTTTTACAGATAATATATGACTGCTCCATGCACATCAAGTGTGTGCAGGCTTCTTTCTGCCACGTTAGTGGGGTTCTGGAAGAAGGTGGTCAGTTCCATTGATTGGTTCACATGGAACTTTGAAATTAATTTAGGTGCAAACCTAGAGTGAGTGAGCAAAACCACCTTATCTTTGTGAATTGTGACAAATGAGTCTTGAACTGAAAGCGCCTGTAATTCACTGACTCTAATGGAAGTGACTGCCACTAGGAAGGCAGTCTTGTTAGTGAGAGCCTTAAGGCTAGCCTTATGCATACGTTCAAAGGGAGATCCCATTAGTCTAGTTAATACCAAATTTAGGTCCCCACCCAGGGGCTGGGTTTGAAATAGGGGGATGAAGTATTTTAACCCGTTCCATAAATGCTTTGATCACTGGGATCTTCCACCACAACTCCTTGTTTTGGGACGTAGTGCATGCTGAAAGAGCAGCCAGGTGGACCTTCAGTGAATTAAAAAACAGACCTGAGTCCAGTAGATGAGTCAGGTATAACACAATGTGGGTAGGAGAGCAGTCAATGGGATTGATGCTCTTAGCATGGCACCAGATAAAGCGTTTCCACTTATTGCAGTAGCAATATCTGGTGTTAGGCTTTCTTGCCTCTTTAAGTATGTCCATACATCTCTGAGGAAGTTGGAGGTGCCCGAACTCTATGACCTAAGGAGCCAGGCCGATAAGTTGAGAGTTTGCGGCCAAGGATGGAGTGTCTCCCCTTTGTCTTGTGAGAGCATGTTGTATGGGCAAGGTAGTTTCATCGGAGGAGAGATTGACAGCCCCATCAGATGGGAGAACCAGGGTTGGCGGGCCCACATGGGGGCCACCAGAATCATTGTGACTGGTGTTTGAGAGCCCGCTTCCAAATGTTCTGGGACAGTTTGGATAGCCCTGGAGAGTGTGTGCCCCCCCGGTTTGCTCAGGAAATACATGGCCGTGATGCTGTCCGTGAGGACCAGTACTGTCTTCCCCTGAACTTGCGTCTGAAAAGCTTTCAGGGCCTTGAACACTGCCAACAACTCCAACAGGTTTATGTGTTTGGATGCTACTGCTGGGGACCAAACCCTGTGTGATGAAGGAAGGAGCTCCCCACCCAGTCAGTGATACGTCTGTATTGAGAGTGTCTTGTACTGCGGAGGTGGTGAAGGTCTTCTCATTCAAGAGGTTTTCCCTCGACCACCACAGCAGAGAGAGAACGAGGGCTGCTGAGACAACTACTAGATCGTCCCATTGTCTGCTGGCCTGACACCACTGGCTGTTGAGCCACTCTTGCATGGGGTGCATGCGCAAACGTGCGTGTGGAACCAAGTAAATGCAGGAAGCCATCATCCCCAACAGTCGCATGGCTTTGCGCACAGTAACCTCACGGCTGGCTACATAGTGAGGGATCTGGAACAGCCTGTTTTGAACCCTCTTGTTGGAGAGGAAGATGAGAACGTCTTCTGTGCGAATTAGAGCTCCCCGAAATTGTTTGACTTGGTTGGGGTCTAGACTGGACTTCTCGTTTATTGAGAATCCCAGACTGAAGAGTAGATCTACTGTCTTTTGGGTGTTTGATAGGGTAGGCATGTTCCGTGCGAATCCCCTGTTATTAGCCAGTCTTCGAGGTAAGAATAAACTGGAATGGGATGCCTGCGCAGGTGAGCCGCTACTACCGCCAGTACCTTTGTAAATACCCTTGGGGCTGAGGCTATGCCAAAGGGAAGGACCTTGAACTGATAGTATTTGTCCTCTATCATGAACCTTAGGTATTTTCTGTGCGCTGGCAGTATTGAAATGTGAAAGTATGCATCTTTCATGTTCAATGTTGCCAAGTAATCCCCATGTTGTTCGCAGGGTATAAGTCTACCACTGGGCGCATGGTGAGATAATTTTTGGGTACAAGGATGTACACTGAATAAATACCCTTGTTTACCTGTAGATGACAGGGATGACTTTGATCGCGCCCTTTTCTTGCAGGATCTTGACCTCTTGTAGTATGATCTTCAGATGTTCTGGTGACATTTGCCTAGACGTTGGTGGCCAGCTGAACTCGATACAGTAACCGTGGGTGACTATCTTGAGCACCCACTGGTCTGTGGTAATTCCCACCCGTGCATGGAAGAATGATGTTATCCATCACCCGACTGGGGAGGCATTGGAGGGGACCCGGATCGGTAAGTCATTTTTGATTGACCGGAGAGCCTCTTGGGGTGGTGCTTCTACCCCTTCCTTTGCCACAGTGCTGTCCTCTAGGCTGATATTGGCTCGAGGTAGCTGCCCCCTGTCCTACCCCCTGTCCTGAGGACCATGAAGTATTTCCTGTTCCGTGCTGATTGTGGGGGGAACGTGGGAAAGATTGTCCACGAAAGGAACGGTGAGAGCTACTCCTTCGCTGCTGATAGGGCCTCTGTTTTATCTGACTTCAAGGTCTCATATTCCTTTTTTGCTGTCTCTAAAGCCTCGTACACCGCCTTTCAAAACAGGTTAGATTCTACTACCGGCCTGTTAATGAGGGAAACCTGTGTCTCCGGTTTGAATCCTGAGTTCTTCAACCAGGCGGACCTTTTTAACAAGGTACCTTAGGCCAGTGTTCATCCTGCTGTCTCTGCAGCATCGAGGGTGTTTTAAAAAATGTTTTGATTCACCTGCCTCCCCTCTGACACAACCACCAGCAGGCATGATCGTGTTGGTTCTGGAACTTCCTGCAGGCCTTCCTGGAGCAGGTTCCACTGGACGTCGCTGTAACTAGCTAATAATGTGGTATTGTTAGCTATCCTGGTGGAATAGGCTGTTGCTGTTGTAATGCGCTTCCCCAGGGCATACAACTTCTTGCAGTCCTCGTCAGGCGGTGCTACGGCTGTAGACCAGGGTACTCCTGTTCTTTTCCTAGTTGTTGTTACCACTAGGGAATCGGGAGTGGCATGTCCCCATATGTAGAGTGGATCTGTAGGCGAGGGGCGAAATAGTTTCTCAACCTGTGGGTTTACTGCCCTGGTTTGCGATGGAGTCAGCAAAGAGGGGGCAATATGCCATTTGATGGCGTTTAACATAGGTATCGCCTGACCTGAAGGTGGTTTCTCTTTCAAAATATCTTCTACGAAGTCAGTGTCTTGCACCGCCTCTTGGGTGGCAATCTGAAAGTGTTCTGCTACCTTTTTCAGGATAGCATTGAATGCCATCTGGTCACTGATGGGAGATGCCTGTTTTATAGGGGGTGAAGCGGGAGGATCTGAGCACAAAGTGTCTGGATCCAGAGTAGTGGACAGGGACAGCAATGGGGCTTCGCCCACTGGTTGCTCATCACCCCAATCTGGGTATTGGTCTATGGGATCCTCAAAAGGATCATCTCCCTGCTCATAAGGGTCCGTAGGAATCTCCTCTGGTTCAGTCAGATCAAACACCTCTTCGTGAGGAGTGTGGCTGGATGTTTTTTAAATTTAGGCATAGTAGGATAGTAGTCTTCCTCTGGAGGCCTTTTAGGGGTAATCAACTTGTCTGAAAAGTCCACAAATTTAGAAAGTTTATTCATGTACCCCTCAAACCTGTCCCTGGTCCATAAGGATGACCCAGAGGGGTCTTGAGGGGGGAAGGGCTCTTCTTGGGGACCTGTGTTTCTAGGCCGTCAAGCTTTGTCTGACAGAGTCTTAGACAGGGGCTGGGAACCTTCAGAATATACTTCCTGACTTTCTAGATGTCTGGACGTGTCCTTCAACGTGTCTTTAGGCCTATTTTGCCGCAGAGATGTTTGACAGACTTTTGCGGATCTCTGGCCTATCTGGAAGGGATTTCAACGGCCTTAGCGGCTTCATTGCGGTTTTCGGCGTTGCCAAAGCCTTAGGCACACTCTTAAGAGGCGGCTCAGCGCTCTTATGAATTTTGGTGCAGACGCCCTTGTGACTTGAGTGCCCGGAAGCATGCCGCCTAGACTGCTGCGGGGAGGGCGGTCGACCCTGTGGATTGGTGGGTTCCGTCAAAGGTATCCGCGTACCCGTTGGCGTCTTTGGCCGAGTCTGTCGAGGAGGCCCTGGGGGTTGTGTGCTTTCCTTTGTGTGGTGTGTGTGCATCCCTGTCGCTGGAGTTTACACGCCCCATATCAGAACCGGTGACCTGCCTGCCAGGGAGGGTCAGGGACGGACGCCACAGTTTAGTTTAGTTTCTTTATTTGTACCGCGCGCCAAACCCTGAGGTAACTGGGCGCCAGAGACTTAGAGCAGGTTACAACAAATTATAGACATACATACATGATAATGACAATAAGTGCAAGTGACCGGGTTACATGGTGGTCAGTGGGCAAACATAGGAAGATACAGATACAGTGAGGAGGCAACGGAAGAAGAGTCAGGCAGTGGAAAAGTTCTTGATGGCAAGCCAGGACTTAGTTATGGCTCTGAAGGTCCAAAAGGATGGTTCTGATCTAAGATTCACAGGTAAAGCTTTCCATAGTTTGGCTGCTACGACCAGGAAACTGTACCTGCCTGCTTTTTTTAGGGAGAATTTGGGAATGGAAAGGCAATGAGAGTACAACGTTGGTCTGGCTGAGATATGCTTGCTAAACTTATCTGCCAGATACTTGGGGGCATCATTAGAGAAGCACTTGTGGACGATGACGAGTGATCTGAGAGTGATTCTGTCTCGTACTGGGAGCCAGTGGGCATCTTGTCTGAAGTTGGAGATGAGAGTGCCGCGGGATACTCAGAGCCGCTCTGAGGGCATTGTTCTGTAGCATCTGCAATTTGTTCAAGTTGCGTTCCGAGGTGCCAAGGAAAAGAGTATTGCAGTAATCGATTTATGAGAGTACTAGCGCTCTGGCTAGTGTAATGGAGCTAGACGGCGAGACAAAGACCTTACAGGCATTGATGAGCTTATTTGTGTAGGCCGTGGAGGAGGCTGTGGCGTTCATTTTTTTTTTTTGAGCGAGTGTGTGAAATCCAAGTAAACCCCATAGGTTTCCATTTCTTCGGCCACTGTGATTAGGTTCCCATCTATGTTGATAGAAGCGTAACGGGAGTCCAGTTTGTTTAGCCGTGGTTGGGTTACCCTTGTCCTTCGCCACGTCCATCTGGATTTTTAGGTCCAGAAGGGCTGTCTCGGTTCCGTGCCTTGGCCTAAAGCCAGATTGTCTGAGGCCCAGAAGGTTGTTCTCTTCCAGATGCTTCTGGATTTGCAGGTAGGCCACTCTATCTAGGATCTTTAGGATGTAAGGGACCGTGGTGATTGCCTATAATTAGTTGGGTTGTTAGGGTCAAGATCTTTTACATTTTATTTTAGGAGGGGCATGACGCAGGCTTCCTTGAGGCTGCTAAGGACTGAGCTCGTTTTGAAGGAGGAGTTGATTAGGGCCGTTATGAACGGGCAAGGTCATTGGCGCCTTCCTGAATGATGGAGGCTGGGCAGGAGTCCCATTGGCATCTGGAAGGCTTGAGGCCTTTGATGATGCTTTCCATTTCTTTCATTGAGACAGGGGCGAAAGAAAAGGGGGGGGGTAGGTTGGAGTTTTAGGAGTAGATAGTGATGTAGAGTTTGCTTTTTTGGATAGGCTGGTCTTTTTTTTGCTGTTCGATTCTACATTGTAGCAAGGTCATTTTGTCTGCCAAGGCTTTTTGGATTCTCTCACACCAATCTGCATCTTTCACGCAGATTTCTGTAGGTGTGGAGGGTGAGTCAAGTGCCCTGAGGATAATGAAGAGCTCTTTCGTTCGTGAATTGGCATTGTCGATTCTATTGTCATAAGTCTCCTTTTTGGCCAATAGGATGGCTGTTTTGTAAGTGGAGGCCGCAGTCGTGAATAGGGCTTTGTTGGCCAGGTTGGGGTTTTTTCTCCACCCGTTTGGTGTTCGGTTGGATTTTAAGCACCGGAGTGAACCATTTGTTCAAGTTGGCTGCCGGTTTGGCTTTGGTAAGTTTGATTGGGGCGATGATGTCAATTGCTGATTCAAGCGTATTGTTATAGAGGTCAGCAAGTTGATCCACATCTAAGTTGGTGTAGTTTGCGGGCGGACAAGATATTGTGGATTAGAGGGCGAAGGCTGTACATCGTGATGTTGCAGTTATTCCTGGAGAGGGTTTGTGGGAGGGTCGGCGGTAGGGTGTTCGGCTGCACCTTCCCTTGGATGGAGAAGGAAATTACGTGGTGGTCCAACCAGGCAATTGGTTCATTTTTAAGGATGGAGGTGGTGCAGTTGAGGTGCGCCAACCAATCCAAGGTTCTGCCTTTGTTATGTGTTGGGGATGTAACCCTGTGCTTGAAACCTAGTTGGGAGATAGTATTTTCTAGAGAGAGCGCATTAGTGTTGTTGGGATCGCCCAGGCCTAAGTTTAAGTCCCTAAGTAGGATGATTTGTGATCCTGTTTTAGTATTGTTAGTGAGGTCGTCGGATATTTCTTCCTCAAATGAGGAGATGAGGCCTGGAGGTCTATAGATGAGGTGCATCGGGATAGATTGTGCTACGGAGAGTTGGAATTTAACTGATAGGAGTTCAGCGGACCGGAAGTTGGACTATGGGGTTGCTCTAAAGCCTAGGGATGTTTTGGCGATAAAGGCAACTCCACCTCCTTTACCTAAATCACTGTTGTTCCTTAATATTGAGTAGCCCTCTGGGATGGCAAGGGACAAAGCTGGGCCTGCTGCCTGATGCAGCCAGGTTTCTGTGATAGCCAGGAAGTGAAGGTTGTTAGCGGAGATAAGGTCTGCAATGTCGAGCGCGTGGGCAACTAGAGACCGAGCATTAATGAGAGCACCTCTGATCAAAGGGTGTTCAACTATGCTGCTGGGTATTTTAGGCGAGTTGACCAAAATATGCTTAGGGGTGGCATGAGGACGGTTAGGATAAGAGTGGTAGGAGTATTTTTTGTTGGAAGTCCTAAGGGGATGGAGCCGGGAGCCAAGTCTCAGGTTTCTGTCCTTCACTGGGCATGGGTTCCAAGGTGTGGGTGGTGCCGCAAATCGGCAGATCCGTTCTAGTGGGCTGAGTGGCTGGTTGAGCAAGGATGCCGGATTAGGGTCATCATGGGTCAAGGTCATGGTGGGTGTGAGGGATGGGTGAGATAGCGGAGGTGGGAGACTTTTGGGTAGGAGGTAGGGTAGTGGGTCAGTATTGAGTAGGAGTAGTATAGTGGCTAGAGTTAGTATGGGTCTGCAGAGGGCTGCCATGTACGCAGGGGGGGGTTGTTAGAGATAATTCCCTTGAATATAAAGGACATAATCACTAGGGTGCAAAAGGCATGCAGATACAATGTACTTGGGGGCATAAGGCACATTTAGTAATCAACAATAGGCTAGTCCCAATCAGGGCGAAGTAAGCAAATACAATGTACTTGGGGGCATAAGGCACATTTAGTAATCAACAATAGGCTAGTCCCATTCAGGGCGAAGTAGGCAAATATGGTGTCCGGTCAAAGTTTTGACTCAAAAGGGTCAAATGACAAAAGGGTAGAGTCAATTCGACCGAAAACAAAAGGATCGCATTTTTCTTTTTTAAATATATATATTTTTTTTGTTGCTTTTGTATAGGTAAAAAAGGTGTTTTTACACCAAAAACAGTGGTTTGCCCCCCGCCAAAAAAAATAAAAAATTGACCCTTTCCTTTTGAGTTGAAACTTTGACCTATAACCGGCAAATACAATGTACTTGGGGCATAAGGCACATTTAGTGCCACGACCTTATCTCCTTCAAGGGCGCACGGGCTCCTACGGACCTTATTCGGCTCCCCTCGGATGCCTTGGAGCCAGTCCTGGCGTTGTTGGCATAGAAGACGCTTGCTGGGACGGGCTTTCAATGGCCAATGGACAAGTATAGCCGCCCCCATGCGGAATACTGTAGAAACTACATACTGCAGTCTAGCTTCCAGGGTGGGGGCGGCCCCAAGGGCACCTGGAATACCGCCTTGCTATTTAAACTACGCCCGTCTAAGGGCACGTGCTTCGCGTTATTCTGCCTTTGCA
Organism: Ambystoma mexicanum; assembly: GCF_040938575.1. NCBI lineage: Eukaryota > Metazoa > Chordata > Amphibia > Caudata > Ambystomatidae > Ambystoma > Ambystoma mexicanum. The sequence continues at coordinate 1,265,840,796 of NC_090928.1, forward strand.
GCGTGACGCTCATCCTGCCCTGTCATCCTTACCTGCTCTACAGCATCCTTCGGCTTCGGAGTCATCCAAGGAAAGAACCATCGCCATCCTTTGAAGCCGCCCAACGATCGCGGCCTTCTCGAGGTGAAGCCTACCCCTGGGAGGTGTGGTGGGAGCGAATCATCGTGGATACCACTTACCGGTCATCCTGTAGTCCAGCTTCTTCACGGCATCTTCATCTCTTCGGATTTCTGAGAACTATTCTTCTCCAGGTCGTCGTAGCCTGGAGGACAAACAAGACCGCAGGTTAGTCATTTGCAAGGACGCTCTTAGCGCCGCTTGGCATTTCACCTTACCTGCTCGAACCTGCCTTCAGCCTCCACCGCAGCTTCCATCACCTGCAACAAGAAGCGAGAAGGTACCGTTTGCGAATTCATCTAAAGACATTGCTTTCATCCATAAAGACATTGCTTTCATCTATAAAGACTTACCCGAAGAAGGAGTTTCAGCCGGTCTGAACTCCGGCCCTCGCCAGTGAAGCAACTCGGCGGTACAGAGCCATAAATTGACGCGCCCCTGCCAAGTTCGGCAGGACGGAGAGCGCACCCTTATATACAACAAGGTGAGAGTCGTCCCTTGGGGATCTGCAAGGGAAACTCGGGAGGTGGGTAGCAAAGAAGGAATCGCAACTAAGCTGCACCTCCTGTCTTCTAGTGCTGCATCCCGATTATCCAGAGTCCGGGACAGGCGAGGGGTTCCGAAGAGCATCTCTTTTGGCGAGAGACGTCCCCATGGGAAAACAAGGTGAGCATTACATTTAGTCCACCTTTCCACTTCTCCCCAGTATCTAGGGAAGAAGTGGCGAAGATAATTTCAGGCCTCAAACCGTCCAATTGCCAGGGTGACACGTGCCCTGCCTTAGTCATTAAGGAGGATGCTAAAGAACTTGTTTCTTTTGCCACGGCTTTGATCAACTCGTCCTTTAAAAGCTGGGTAGTTCCCAAAAACCTCAAAGGGGCTTGGGTCATGCCTCTCCTAAAAAAAAAAAAATAAAAAAAAAAAAATAACTAGATCCAAATATACCCACAAACCACAGACCTATAACAACGGTCCCGTTCCTGCTAAAGATCATAGAGAGGCATATCGCCAAATACAAAACAATTTGGAAGATAACAACCTTCTTGGCCTGCGCCAATCGGGCTTTAGACCCAGGCATGGAACGGAAACGGCCCTCCTGTATCTAAAGATCCAAATGGACGAAGACAAAGACACCGGCAAACTGGCTATCCTGCTCTAATTGGACCTATCAGCAGCGTTTGACCTTGTGGACCACCAAATCTTGACTGAACATCTTTCCTCTGCAGCAGCATTCTCAACAAATGCTGCCAGTTGGATCAACTCCTTCCTCACAAATAGAACAACCAGAGTCTTCGCACTCACTGCAACCGCCGAGCCTGCACCCATCCACTGTGGTGTCCCCCAAGGCTCCTGTGTCTCTCCCACACTTTATAATATATTTACTAAGCTTCTCTTTAATTGTCTTGACAAGCTGGGTGTCACCTACACAAACTATGCAGATGACAACCAGGTCCTCATCACCCTCACTGGTTGCTATGAGCGAGAGACGCAGAAAAGCTGAACGAAATCTATTGTGAAATTCAGGCCTGGATGCCACACACAGCCTCTTCTTAAATGACAAGACGGAGCTCTTGCTCGTCGGCACCCAAGCCCGTCTCAACAAACCTGACCACAGGTACAACTCTTTCAACATTGGTGGCAACAGCATCAAAGTTGCTAAAGACGTTATAACCCTTGGTGTGTATTTAGAATCCACCTTATCACTTAAAAAACAGGTAAATACCACAGCTTCCACCACCGCATACACCAATAAACTTATCAAAGCCTTCAAACCTTTTCAGTCTGCAAATAGTTCCGCACGCTAGCCAGGGATTTGATCTTGTCCAAATTGGACTATTCCAAAACCCTATTCCTAGGCTCCTCCGAGTCCAACCTGAATAGATTACAAGTTCTTCAGAACAACGCCCTGCGCTGCGCCCTGAACATACCTCGCTCGAGCCATATTTCATCCACCAGACGAGATTCTGACTGGCTACCAATACGTGACAGAATTAAACTTCACACTCTCGTCTGGCTAACATAGCTCCCCAATATCTGTCAGACAAATTCTCAAGGCACCAATCCACCAGACCTGCCTACCAGCATTGCCTCACTATACCCAAGTTTAATTTGAAAACAGCAGAGGGTTCGAGCTTCCCAGTGCTGGCAGCCAAATGCTGGAACTCCCTACCAACAGCTATCAGAGCCGAACCCTCCTTTTGGGCCTACAGATCTAAAGTAAAAGTTTGGCTCCTTGCTTAACTACTTCGATCATTGTGTATTCAGAACTGTGATATGTATTTACCTGCTCACTATTTATTCAGTACTGTAACCGGTCTGTCTCACCCCACTCTTTCTTGATTTTTGCCGCTTATCACTCTGATCACATGTAACCTGGTCCCAAGAACTATTTAATACAATGTATTTGTAACTGCTATTACATGTTATCTGTAACTGTAACAATTTCTTATATGTTCAAGTGCTCAGATACCTCAGGGTTAGGTGCATTTTATAAATAATAAACTAAATAAACTAAAAGCTTGCAAGACCAACAGGACTCCTCGTGGTGATCTTAAGGTACACCTCCGGTGTGTGTCTTTCCAAGAGTACTTGCGTTGCAAGAAGGGAAACATTTAAAAGGTGTCCTGTCTATAGCTCAGGTAATAGTGACAGCAAAACCAGAATGGGAAAGAGAGGGGAGAAGGAAATGCATTCTTGAAAAGAAACATAGCCCCGCACCCCACTCTCCCTACTGTGTAGGGCTGTCTTGTGGGCCGAAGCCACGCGGTCGACCAAGTCGACCAGAGCACCAGCTGCCAAAGTCTAGAGTTGTCTTTGCGGTCTTCAGCATTGGCTGTGAAGTAGTCGTCGAAGGGGATGAATATTAAACAACCGGAGGTCGAGGGCAAATATATTATATTAGCAATTTTTTGAGCTCCGCATAAGGCAACCAGCCAGCAGGGCGGAAAAAAACAATCTGCGGGACCTTGACACGTGAAGGATCTTAGGTACACTACACGTCACGTTAGGGATAGTGTTACAAGCACGCCCATGTCAACATCCCCTTTCGATCCTCGAAAGACTAGATGCAATACTCTGCGATTAGCACTAGATTTTGGACTATATGCACAGCATGCGACTCTAAGCAGATTCACAAGCATCAGAAATGTAGGCCTTTTTATTTTTCTCATTTAACATCACTTTTGTTTTACTGTTTATATTTTCATTGTGAAAGGATTCTTTCAACCTTTTCCTTTTGGGTTATTATTTCCGGCATATATGAACACAGAAGTCGCCGTTCACCCACAAACCTCTTCATACCACCACATATGTAACTTCAACCTCCGTGAATTACTAAACCAACCCAACTTGTAGAAAGCCTGAAAAGGTCTTTCTTAATAATCAGCAACAAACAAATGAGGCAGTCTGGGAATAGTTCCTACCTTGTCTTAATGAAGACAGGTGCACGATGGGGCTGCACTGATCCTGATGAAATAAAGGATCCTCCTGGAACCCCCTACGCGGTCAGCACTACAAAGGCTACCCCCCCCGAAAGGAATTCCAGGGAAACCCTCGAAGTGGAAAAAACCCTGTGCTGAGCTGCTTGGGAGCGTGGATGAACGTTCTCCTTCCCTCCGGAATGTTCTGAATAATTCCTGCTTTCCGGTTACCAGTGTTGAAAGCTTGCTCTAATTAGCCCAGCTGTAGATGAATTTAAGAACAGTATTAGCTAAAGAATAGAACAGAAAAAGGAAAATAAAGATTACAGAAAAGCTCCCCTTCCCTTACCAAAGTGCTAAAACCGAATGGTAATTCAATGATGAAGGCAGAGCAAAGAGTCCGTGTTCCTGGAGCCTTCAAATACTATGAGGAAATGAAAGAATAAGCGTAGATAGTAACGGGGTTTGCCCAAGGAAATATCAGATAGAAACAAGTAAGGGAAGAAAGGGTTTCTCCACCTGCAAGGGATGAAGGCTGCGCGACCCCGTCCGTAGAACGGGGAGTTAGCGCAAGATGACAAAAAGGATTCTGGGAGTCGTAGTTCTCGGGAAAGAGAGAGTGGCTCTCAAAACAAATGCGGCTTTCTAAATGAAAATGAACCAACAACATAAACCTATCAAACCCTCCGCCAACTGTCAAAACAAGAATAAACTACTAATGTCAAGTTATGCCTACCCGAACACTGTGTAACTGGGATTATGAAGGAAGGCAATGAGTTTAAACAGAAGGAGGATCGAAAGATCCAAAGCTGAGTTCCTAGCGAAATACGTGAGAAAAGGTAAACAGTGATGCAAGTTTGCAAGGATCCAAAGGGAAAACAGAAGCAGAAAGAAAGATACAAAAAGATCCAGTAGCGTACTCACGCAGCGTCTGACAACCTCTAATCGAGTAGTGACGCAACGTGAAATCCGCTCTCCATTCTTTTATCGGATCTTCTTCAGTGGGCGTGGCTATGTCCCCTGATGTCCTACTGCTTCCTGTGGTAACGTCGTGACCGTAATCACAACTAGACCGTCAACACTTCTTGCAGCTGATGCCGTCTCAGAAAAGCTAAATGCATCACACACATCTCGGAATGTAATGGTAGAAACCATTACAACATACCACAATCCTGTGTTCAGTGGTATTCTATGAAGCTGTTACTATACCGGCAAAACATTTTGACCCGCACATTGTTTACATTTTAATATAGCTCCTCCCCCTATGAAAGGGCTGCATGCACACTTACATAATCCTTGCATGTACAATTAAGGACCTGAAAACATTACCACACAATAGTCCTTAGAATATTTCCTTGCACTTTGAAAAAGCATTATCAAACTTGTTTCATCTTACGTGCGCCTCCACATGCAGAACTATATCACAAAATGTCCCCTTTAAATGCATGCAGACTCCTAAAATCCCCCTTTTTATGCTCAGGCAACCACTTAAAGGACATGTAGACGGGACGCTCCGTGCGTGGAGTACAAATTATATTTTTGAACAAATACCCGGACGGAGCTACCACGTCAAAGCTGGCACAATAAAACCAGAAAGGTAAATGGGACAGAAGTTTGATCGGAAGCCATTTCTGGAGTTGATGGGGTAAATGTAATCTGGAGGGAAAGAAAAAGAATAACCTGACCTCAAGGACATGCCTCGCCGAGAGCCCGATTGCTCACATGTACCAGCAAAGCAGGCCAGGTTGTAGGGCTACAAGCTACTAGCAGACACGTTGATATGGACATATCCTTGAGCGAGCCCTGCCTTTGGCCCTAAGGCGATTAGTGACCAAACACGAATATCTAACCTTAGCCTCCTATCCTTGCTGCCTCTTACTACTCTGCACATGAAGTATAATAAGCACCCACACCTTCTCAACCATTACGCCACACACTACTGACTTTCTAACCACCATCCCAGGAATACCAAGGTCAGGAAGAAAATTCTGGAAATTATACAGCATGAGGCAACAGAAGCCACATTTCTTACCATGCACCTACTTTCTCGCGGCACAGCATGCTTTCTCAAATTTGCCTCACAATTACATATTAACAACATCAATGTTGCTTTCTGTCCACTAACCACCCCAGCCCCTCCCTCTTTAACAGCCCAATAACATAAGTAGGTACTTACTCTGTAGCAGGAACGTTTGACAACTTCATTTCTCCATCTGATCCAGCCCTTGAATGAAACCCAAACCGGAAATCCTGCAGGAAGAAAAGCCAATGATCTATTAGAAGAGATCTCTCCCCCTTCCTAACTCCAATTTAGTCCTTCCGGTCCCCCTTTCACACCCCATCACTCAGGATCAGTCAGAAACAGAGAAAGAAAAAGTATCTCACTTGTGACAGTTTGATGCAGCAGGATTTACCATTTCAAATACTTCCTATACTTGGTCTGAAGTATGACATTTATTGACTGCACACCACAAATCCGACTATCACTGGGTGCTCCAAAAAATTCAAGGGGAAACACCAATTTTGAAGGCCTTTATGAGAGTAATCAGAGGACGAACGAATAGCCTGCAGTTCGGGAGCCTCTCAAGGACTGTGTTTAAGCAAAAGTCACTATGCTCCAAGCTCGCTGGTGGTACATTCTCTAAGGCCAGCTAGGGTATCGACTGCTGAGCAGCCAAGGTACACCAGAAGGATGCACAGTGACAGACATGCAGTCTAGCAAGTTATTTGGTCAAAAAAGAGGAATGACCTCCCACGGTTAGCGTCATGATACCTTCGGGTGACCATGCGCTCTACAAGAATTTGTAACATAACGGTTACAGATCCAATGACCTTTTATCTACAGTTGCGAGAAATGCACACATTTACAGACATTAAAGGCAGGTATGCATAACTTTCCTAAGAATATCTTGAGGTGATAGAGCAGTCTCCTGTTTTTGCAGGGTCGAAAGGATGTTTTTTCTATAGGTTTAGCCGAAATGGGGGGGGGGGGGGGGTCGGTATGGGGGGGTGAATATCGAATGATCAAGCCTGTTGGCTCTAGGCATGTGTAAAGAACTATTTTTCCCTACACAGCAAAACATTATTTCTAATGGAAAATAAAGCTTGCATCTGATCAATTTTATGGAACTCTGGACCTGATACTGCAGTGTACCGATCTAAAACATATGCCAATGTTACCGCATGGGTACCTCACAATTAAATGTGTCCCCCTTTCCTTTGAGTAGTAGAAAGTTTATTTCGGGAATACAAAACGTTCCCATAAAAACAACTGACATCAAAATTATACATCATACATTTAAAAGATAAAAAAATCACCCCATCATGATTAAAACCTTATAACCTTTTTAAAATACAAGGAACAATAAAAGAAAAAAACCTTTGATTCAAACAATTTTTATTAGAAAAAGTACTCAAAGTTAACCCCAACCCACATAAACTAAGTCCACACAGAGCAGGTTCAAACTGAATGAATCCCTAGCCCGGCAAGAGTGGTTTAAGCGTGCAATCTCTGATATACGAGAAAGCAGGGCAAAACAATCAAAAATGGGCCAAGTCTTCCTTTGGCGCATCACAAAGAATGCATGATTCATTTTCATTACCATTGGACCAGGCTGCCACCCCAGCTGTTTTTTTTATTTTTTAAATATGTTTATTTTAAACCAAGGCAGGAAAACAAGTACAGTTATACATTAATTCAACATTTCAATCAAATTCTGCCCTGCCCCATTCCCTTATTGTGGATGCCGGCCCGGCTTAGAGTCCCAGGAGTTGGGTTTTTCCCCCTCCCTTTTTATCCCTCGTCCCCGTCATCGGGTATATTCCAGCTGTGTAGAAACCTACTGGCCTGTTGGGGTTTGTACGTGAGGGCCGGTAATTTTAGGTCATAGTCGAGAAATGGGCCCCAAATGTTCTGAAAACGGTGTAGCAGCCCTGCCTTAGCCGCTGTCACCTTCTCTACGATGGGAATGTCCCATAATTTGACCCACCAAAGGGGCAGGAGTGGGCCCTCCCTAGATTTCCAGGAACGGGCAATCGTTATTCTTCCTGCTAGAAGACATTGGGACAACAGCTTGGCTTTGGCTCCCGACCTTCAGTTCCAGGGACCAGCGCACCAAGCAGGATAGGTTCAGGCTCTAGTGGGAGCACCGTTTGAGTAATTCCTTCAATGATATCCAGATACTGTCTCCAGAATTGTTGGGCTTTTGGGCATGTGGAAGAAGGACCCTGTGTGTCCGCATTGTCTCCAACATGCCGGGTCAAGAGATTTGTTGATATGGTGGAGCCTCAGGGGGGGGGGGGGGGGGGGGGCTAGTACCAGCGCAGCAATAATTTGTAGGCGATTTACCTGTTGGTGACGCAGGCTGAAGATGAGTGGGCCCGGGTCCATATGTCTACCCATGTCTGATCCTCTATGGGATGGCCTAGGTCTGCCTCCCATTGTGCCATACAGCGAGTTTTGAAGGCAAGGAAATCTCCCTTAAAACGTTTGTATAGAGCAGAGATCTTACCTCAGGCCGGAAGATCCATCAGGGTTAGTTCCAATGCCGTGGGGGGGGCGAGTTGTTGTGTGACGGGTTTGCGGGTGGGAGCACCAATGGCGATGCTGGATGTAGGAGAACCGGTCCGTCTCTTGAAACTGGAAGGCTTCCTTGCATTGGATGAAGGTGCGGGGTTCCCTCCCCCCCCCCCCCCAACGAACAGTTGTCCCAGAGATTCTAGGCCCCCTGCGATCCAGTTCTTAAAGTTCCGGAGATTCATACCGGGCGAGAAGGTTGGGTTATGGAATACCGGTGATGAGGGGCTCGGTTCTCTGGGAACCCCGTTTTTCCTTAGAGCTTTGTCCCAAATGTCTATAGTGTGCTTGGTAGCTAGCAATAGACTTCCTGTCGGCCGCATCGATGGTGAAATGTGCGGGAGAAAGTGTAGGGGGTGGGATAGGCAAGATTGTTTAAGTTCCACCCATCTCGGGTGATCAGAGGCCATCTGCCACGCTTGGGTGTTGGCTAATTGTGCTGCCATCTGGTATCCTTGAAGGTCGGGTACCCCCAAGCCGCCCAATCTAGCATTGTCTAGCATTGTTCTTTGGGGGATCCTGGGTTTTTTCCCCTCCAAATAAACCGTAACATGTTCCTCTGGAGGTCCCGAAGGGCCGGCGGTGGAATAAGTACTGGGAGTGATGAGCAGGCATACAAAAATCTGCGGAGGAGATGCGGCCCGTTAGGCAGAAACCTGTGCAGTTCCCTCGGGGACCACTGCAAAAAGTTTAAGACTACAGGAATAAGCAGTAAACCCAATTGGTAGCAGTCTGCACCACCCAGATTTACCTGGTAGCTGTGGCTGAGCATGCATTCAGACTTCTCTCAAGAAGAGTTAGGCAGTATATAGAGTATACACAATAGGGCTAAAAATACAGTAGAACTATCAAACACTGACCAGAGCTTTGGTATAAAAGTATATAATTATTTATTTAAAAACACACTTATGAAAATACACTGGCACTAATATATCAAGCAAGTTCAAACAGTCACTATAAGTATATACACCTCCCCAATTAATTATTCGACAAGTCTCGGTTAAGACACCACTTATTTAGCAAAACAGAGGTGAGCGTGTAACCGTAGATGGCACTCCAATAATTCGTTTAAAAAGGGAGAGAAAAGGCAGAGTAGGAAAATAACACAGTACCAACACTTAAGAAACCACAGCAAGTCAAGAAAGGCAGGGTCTACTGTAGAGCAAAACGTTCATAGGCCAGGCCCACTCTTGGAGAGAGCAAGGCGGAATGTGCCCAAGATCACACAGTGGAAATGCACTCAAAGTCTTCGCAGGAAAGTCAAGAAGAGTTTGGATCAGTTCAGAAAGGCAAAGTTAGCAGGTCTGAGGTCAACCCAGTTAGAAAGACAAGGATTTACGGGACACCTTGGACAATCTGTCGCAAGGGAGACCAGGCGGGACACAGTACCTGAAATGGTGAGGAAGCTCCAGCGGTGGCAGTTGTTCCTGGCAGCGGGTGCAAGTCGTGGCTTCAACCAGAGGAAGAGATGATCTCGGCGAGGAAGAAAGCTGGAGGTCGTTGCACAGCCAGGGAAGAAACCAGCTTCGGAGTATCCCGATTAAAAGGTACGACCCTTTTATTCGCGGTAGTGGTGAATCGTGGCTATCCGGCCGCTGGGGTGCTTGGCACGGGCGATTCGACCACGTGACGATCCAGGAAGGCGAAAAAGGTGAACTGGTTGGTCCCACCAGCTCAAAGGGAAGAAGACTCTCCTGGAAGAAGATCTCCTCTGTCGTCGGGGAAGTGGTGAGTTTGTACAGCAGGGCTCCACTGGTGGTGTCATCATTGTAGATGGCTCAGCTTCTCCCCTCTTTGGATTCTTTAGGTCCTGTGGCGACTTCTGAAGTTCCAGTCTCCAAAGTGTCGGAATTGAAACAATGTTACCCCTCCTATCGCAACAATTGTATGTGTATTGGCCTACACCAAGTTGTCTAAACATCATATGCAAACAGACTCCACGGCAAGGTCTTGACCTTAGAGAAAGTAATGTAAGTCGCCATCTTGGATTAAGCCGCCATTTTAGGTTCTCTTGTTATATGGAAGTCACCCTGAACATCAAAATGGAGGCCGAATGACATTCTGAGTAAAATTCTGGCCGTTGTGACCTCCGTACACACAAATAATTAATATGCCTGCAGGCCACTTGTCGGGGTCGCGAACTGAGACCTTGTCCTACTGTTGACCTATGTGTAAATGTACAATTATATCAGCGAAACTAATCAAAATGCATATATTATAGGATTGACCTGGCAAGGAACCCATAGGCCCGACTCCTAGAATGGTTAACCCGCGAGAGGGTTGGCAAAGGGCTGGATAAAGAGTATAAAAGACCCAAGTATTCCAACGTACGGTCTCTCTCACTAACGCATTGAACTCTCGTTGAAGTTCGTTATGTTACTCTGAGAGCCGAATAGCTATCCGTTTGTCAATTGACTTTGGTAACTGTTGTAGCTTTTAAATAAAGCACTTGTATGTACTTTGTAACCTGTGTTGGTGTGTTTCTTTCTGGGCTTCCCAGCCTCATATTATTTTTATGTTTTCACAGTTGGCGCCTGAATAGGGACCCTCAAGATTGATGCCGGATCATTGAAGGTTGACACAGACTATCGAACCGGGATCGGACGGTGTGATACTGCGGGCCCGACCGAACGAGACGCGATGCCTCGGCAGCGCTGCATGATCCGATCCTTGGACGATAGTCGTGTGGTCTGACACGACATCTTGACAAGGGTCCATTTTTTCGAGGCGGGCAGATTTGTCGAAACCACCAAACACAAGGTAAAATTCGTTAGGTAAGTTCTTTGGTAAACCGTACGGTCCTCCTTAGGTTTGGTCAGGTGCAGTCGTGACCCGGCTCTTAATTTAACCCTGACAATTTGAATTTGGTGTATTGTATCTGCAGACACAATTACTGACCAGGTAACACCAATTTTTTGTGAAATGCCTGGGAAATTGTCTAGCTGCTTTAGGGCTCTGTTCCGCAACGATCGATAATCTTTGGAATTTAGCCGCACGGTACCACAGGAGGGGTCGCCGGCATGTACTATGTACTGTAAGTATGGCATTGGTAGTATAGTATTTAATGATATTTGGCACAGACAAACCAGACATGCCTCCGAATTTCAGTGGCCAATCAATGGTAGTTTCGAGATCCCCCGTATTGAATACCTAGAATCGGTCTTGCTAAAAAAGAAGGCCAGACCTGCAGCATTTGATGTTTTGCAGAATTGGAAAAAAGAAGCGTTGCAGCAGCTTAAAAGTAGGGATAAACATGCACGCCATCATAAAACAAATGCCGAAAAGGCGTTGTTATATGATAAGGAAAAACATTCGGAGTCAGTTAAAAATATAGAAAGGGCTTTCTCACTCGGTATCCAGAAAATGTATCCCTCTAAAGATTTCCATGTTTCTGAAGAATTTATTGAAAAATTGTTAAACGAACGCAGGCCTGGTGCCTCTGCGCCACCTCCGTATGATCCTCTCCCGGGTGCTCTCCCCATTCCTGCTGTTGTTCCTGCTGTTATTCCTGTTCCCCCTGTACAACCTATTGTTCCTATTCCTCTAGTTGTTGTTCCTCCACCTATCCCGCCACCCCTTCCTCTTGCGCCGATAGTTGCACCCTCATTGAATTTGCCCACACCTCTGCTCCCGAGTGGTTCTGAACTGACTGAAGTTGATCAGGGTGCGGGGTCAAAGATTGTCACTCGAAATGCTGTTTCTGCAGACAAGAAACAGGAATTATTTGCATGGGCTAAGCACTGTATGGAGAAAGGTGATCAAGTCAACGTTTTTTCCACATTATCAAATATGGACAATTTTCCCGAGAAAAATGTTTTTATCGAAGGTTTGGGGACTCATTTATGTGTAATGTGGGGTAGATTACATAATTCGGATCTCCCACAAGGGGTGAGGGATCTAAATACTTTAGCACTTTCGAGGGATACAGAGGAGAAAGTACATGGTCATGTTGAGAGATTGTTTGAGTATAGGAGGGACTTTGAGAAATTGCGGGATGAGGATGATGAAGACGACAGTATGTATGTGCAGAAACGGTTCCTTCCGTGTCGTAGATCGGAACCCGAGGAAGTACGAATTTGTACCAAAGATGCGATTCGATGGATCTCGGATTCATCGATACCGCCAGAGGCAGTATATGACACGTATAGTCAGTATACAGTAGAAATGCAGAGGAAGGTGATTCAGGTAATGGTACAATACCTGCAGGAAGAATGTAAGGAGGAAGGTTAGTTGTCCTATAGCGTTATTGGGAATTTGTAAAAGGGCTTTTTCGCCCGATACTTCTTTGACTGCCTTAGCGCTCGACCCGGCTCTGTTGCTTGGTAAGCGGTCGGAGTTACCTATATCTCAGTTGCCTATGAGAGAGGTTCCTCCGACATTTGTCCCAAAGGTTGAGATTCCCGCTAATGCTGGGACTGGTGCACCAGCTGTGGATATCCCTGCACATTATGTATCACAATTTGTTCACGTCCCGTTTTCACGACAGGAAGTGAACGCTATTAGACAATCAATTCCCGATATCAGGAAAAACCCGACAGGGTTTTACAAAGAGATAGAGTCCGTTTTGCAGTCCTCTGTGTTCACCTTAAGTGAAATTGACTTGCTATTCCCTGTACTCCTGCCCGTAGATTTTTGGAAGCAGGTTCGGACAATAGACGATGTTCCAGGGTTGGGAGATACGTGGGCTAACATGACTAGGTTTGATGGGGAAAGACCAGCCGGTGAGAAACCACCTCAGGTAATACTTACTTTGCCTGATAGAATTGTCGCAAAATTGAAAACTATAATTCCAGAGAAAAGAATTATTTGGGACAAGCTTACGGCCTGTGTTCAAGGAAAAACTGAAGGTGCCACCGAATTCTTTAATAGATTCAAACAGGTATTCTCTGACTTCAGTGGACAGGACTTGGGCACAGAGTCTGGGAAAAGGTTGTTTGTGGACAAATTTGTACGTGGATTGTTGCCCGACATCCAGTCACAGATTATGTCCTCTGAGAGCGCTTGGCAGGCGAAATCCCAATCTGAAGTTTTGCACATGGCTCAGTATTATGAGAACCGTGTTAATAATGAAAAAGAGAAAATAGAGAAGAGGAAAGGAGATTTGAAGACTAAAGTATTGTTATAACAAATTGTTAGAAATCCCATAGGAGGTACTTCACAGATCAGAGGTCAGTATGTCCCAAAAGGAAACGCTCCTTTGGGTCCTGTGAATATTAATCAATGTGCCTATTGCCGCCAGGAAGGTCATTGGCGAGCACAGTGCCCAGTCCTTCGACAAAGGTCAAACAATGCGTTTGGGAGTATGGGTAGACGACCTAGAGGTCGCCCCGGAGTGGGGGGCCCTGATAGAGGTCAGTTCTCGCAAGATCCTCAGCAACCTTTTTCACGGGAAAATCAGACAGAGTGTGGACACGAGAAACATATTTCATCACCCTTCTGCTGCCTATCTTTCTGAAGAGCTCCCTTCCGATGACATTTCATTTCGTTAGGACTGCCCGAAGCAGGGTTTAGAACCATCACCTATTCCCGTTAATCAGAAAGGTCCCTACGTTGAATTGTTAGTGGGGAATAGGAAACATCAGTTTTTGAAAGACACTGGAGCACAGAAGTGCTCCATTGATCATTCCCGGGTTCCAAACATTCCACTGTCGGGACACCTTGGACAATCTGTCGCAAGGGAGACCAGGCGGGACACAGTACCTGAAATGGTGAGGAAGCTCCAGCGGTGGCAGTTCTTCCTGGCAGCGGGTGCAAGTCGTGGCTTCAACCAGAGGAAGAGATGATCTCGACGAGGAAGAAAGCTGGAGGTCGTTGCACAGCCAGGGAAGAAACCAGCTTCGGAGTATCCCGATTAAAAGGTACGACCCTTTTATTCGCGGTAGTGGTGAATCGTGGCTATCCGGCCGCTGGGGTGCTTGGCACGGGCGATTCGACCACGAGACGATCCAGGAAGGCGAAAAAGGTGAACTGGTTGGTCCCACCAGCTCAAAGGGAAGAAGACTCTCCTGGAAGAAGATCTCCTCTGTCGTCGGGGAAGTGGTGAGTTTGTACAGCATCATATGCGAACAGGACAGGACAAACAAATGTTTCTGTAGGGTTTTCTGGTATACCAATTGCTTGCCCGGTTTCTTCGCCGGTGTCTGTTTCTTTGGGTCCCTTCACGGACCATTGTGCCTTCCTCCTGACTTCGAACTGTGGAGAGAATTTGCTGGGGTTAAATTTGTTGAAGAAACTAAATGCAGTAATTCATTGTTCCTCTGATGGAGTACGACTGACTGTTTCACCACAGCAACTTCCCAATTCTCAGTTTTTGATTCGACCATTGCCTCCTGAGTTTAGTGTTGTTCCAGAATGTTTATGGGCGGTTGACGACAATGATGTCGGGGTGCTACAGATTGAGCCCGTTAAAATAGTTTTGAAGCATGGAGTTAAACTACCACGCATTCCGCAATATAAAATATCAGTTGAGGGCGAGCGTGCTTTGAAGTGCATTGTCTCCGATTTTGTGCATCGAGGGGTGATTGAAGAGATTGCAGGTAGTTTATGTAACAGCCCGATTTTGCCTGTATACAAGAAAGGCGACAACGCAATCCCATAGCGTTTCATAATTGATCTTCGTGCTATTAACAAAGTTGTCGCCCCACAATTTCCAATTGTGCCTGATGTAACAACGATACTAACAATGATCCCTGCTACAGATACGCACTTTAGTGTTGTGGATCTAAAGAATGCTTTCTTTAGTATTCCTATACACAAGGAGAGTAGATATTTGTTCGCGTTCACCTTGGGGGGACGTTCATTCACATTTACTCGTGCACCTCAAGGGTATACTGAAAGTTCAAGCATTTATAGTAGAGCTTTGAAAGAGCAGCTTGATACCCTTGAATTGCCGCCTACTTGTACACTGCTCCAGTATGTCGATGACTTGCTTTTGGCCGCAGATTCTGAAAGTGCTTGTAAAGAAGGCACTGTACTGTTGCTTGTTCATCTAGCTAAAAATGGTCAAAGCTTCGCTCAAAAAATTTCAATATTGTTGTCAGGAGGTCGCCTATTTAGGCTACCTCCTGTCAAAGGAGGGGAGAAGATTGACACCTGAAAGAATAAAACACATTTCTGGCATGTCTGTTCCAAATACACAGAAGGAAGTCAGAGCCTTAATAGGCATGGCTTCTTACTGTAGGTTGTGGATCCCGAACTTCTCACTAGTGATAAAACCGATGTTGGCTTTGACGAAGAAGGGCATTTCTTTGCCGCTGCCATGGAAATCGGAACATCAACGATCATTTGAGCTTCTCAAAACCGCGTTATGCTCTGCACCGGTTCTGGGTACTCCAAATTATGACAAGGCCTTTGTGTTGTTTGTGCATGAATGTGATGGATGTGCTTTAGCTGTGTTAACACAGGAACATGGAGGGAAGAATAGGCCGTGCGGCTACTACTCCTCCGCCCTTGATCCTGTCCCATGCGCTTTGCCAAGATGTTTGCGAGCTGTCGCTGCTGCTGCCGCGTCTGTAAAACAGAGTGAGGGAATGGTCCTAGGCCATGATTTAATTTTGATGGTACCTCACTCCGTAGATGTCCTATTGAATAAGACTCAGACGCAACACCTCACCTCTGCCCGCTGACAAGGTATGAATTAATTCTGTTTGCCCCTCACATTCAAATTAAGAGGTGTTGTGTTCTTAATCCGGCTGAACTTCTACCTTTCCCGCAAAATACTGTTTGCGGTGACAAAGAATTGCATGACTGCCTGTATACCACTGAACAGGAAACAAAGGGCAGGAAAGATCTTATAGATACTCCTTTGGGCAATGCAGAAGGGGAGCTGTTTTGTGATGGCTCCTGCTCCAAACTCCCAGATGGTACATCTACAGCTGCCTATGCAGTTACTACGTTGAGTACAGTTGTTGAAACTAAGAGAATTCCGCATAACTCTGCGCAGGCCGCAGAGATTATAGCGTTGACCCGAGCTTGTGAACTCTCCGAAGGGCATACAGTAAACATATATACTGATAGCCAATACGCCTTTGGGGTGGCTCACAACTTTGGGAGACTCTGGTCGGAAAGAGGGTTCCTAACCTCACATGGGACCAAGATTCAGCATGGTCCCCTGATAGTGCAATTGCTCTCGGCACTCTCACTCCCTAGGCAGTTAGCGATCATGAAATGTGCAGCACATTGTAAGGTCATAGATGATGTGGGAAAAGGGAACGCTTTTGCTGACCAGATAGCCAGGCAAACGGCCACAGACCTTAGCGCAGACATGTATGCTCTAAGGGAAATAAAAGATGCCTATGTAATAGATGAGGGTATCGGGTCTGTGCGAGATATTCAAACTGATGCTACAATAGAAGAATCTTAAAGGTGGGCCGAAGGGATGGGGAAACTGGATGACGATGGGTGTTGGGTAGATACATCTGAAGGAAAATGGTTGCTCCCTGATTCATATGTGCTGGCAATGGTCACAATGGCACACGGTCCTACGCATGTGTGTGCTCAATAGATCACGAAAATGCTAGAACAAGTCTGGGTGAATGATAAAATTTTGAAGACTGCACAGCGACATGTTCAGAATTGTATGATTTGTTTACAGCACAATGTGGGGAAGGGGACAGTAACTCCAAGGGGTAGCTTTGGGTCCCCTTCTGTTCCCTTCGAGGTCATCCACTTTGATTTTATTGAGATGGAACGGTGTAACAATCTAAAATATGTTCTTGTGATTATTTGTGCTTTTAGTAAATGGGTCGAGGCTTTCCCCGTTAAGGATGCTACTGCCATGACCACTGCAAAGACTATGGTAAAAGAATTCTTTCCACGATTTGGGCTTCCAAGGGTAATTTGGTCGGACAATGGTCCCCATTTTGTTGCAGCAGTAATTTTGCAGATATGCACAGCGTTACACATTGAAAAGCGATTTCACTCGGCTAGACATCCTCAAAGTGCTGGGTTGGTAGAGAGACATAACGGTATCTTAAAGAATAAGCTTGCAAAAGCATGCGCCGGCACCAAATTGAAATGGCCAGATGCCTTACCTATTGTATTCTTAGCCATGCGTACCACACCTCAAACTAAGACTGGGCTCTCTCCATTTGAGGTAGTGATGGGGAGACCTGCTAACATTTGGGGTCTTCCGAAGCCTAAAGCATTGAGGGAGGTAGAAAATGTATTGCTTGTAGACTACTGTAACCAGTTGACTAAAAATCTGTATCTCATTTATCATCAGGTCCAATCAGCTTTACCTGTACGGTTTACGGGCCCAGGACACGATATTCAGCCTGGAAGTTGGGTCCTAGTGAAGGCCTACGAAAGGTCTTCCTGTCTCGCGCCTCGCTGGCGGGGACCCCACCAGGTCCTGTTGGTCACCCAAACAGCAGTGCGGGTGGCTGGAAAGAAGCTTTGGATCCACACGACGCATGTCAAGAAACTTCCTCACCCGACGCCACACGTTACAGAAGAAGCAGAACCCCTCGCTGATGCTACAATCTCTGATCCTGGAGTAGCAAACAGCGCTGTGAGTGCGTCGGAGAATTTCTCTGAGCCCGTGGAGCTTGGGGAACAGTCCATTTCGTCTCCGCACTCTTTGAAAAAGTCACTTCCGTAAAACACTGTTTCAAGCTCTGCGACTTCCGTCGCCTCAGATACGTTGCTTCCCTCAGGAAGTGACGTTACCTTATTTCCAGATCAAACAGCATTGGGTACCACCAGGTACGACCTTCGACGAAGAAAATAGAACTACGGCACGGGTTTTGCCTGTGCATCTGGAAAGAAAAAGTCATTGAGAGTTTTTCTCTGACAAAAGGAAGTTTTTGTTGAAAAAAGGGATTCTGCTGGCTAGGGTTGGGGAAGGACTAAGAAGTCGCGCGACCTTAGTGTCGCCAGCAACGAACATTGGGGTCGTCGATTGAGAAACTACGATGCCGGCCACCTCCACCGCTGCTGTTCGCATTGGACTTGTAAATAAGGGGGTGACCAACTCGGACAACGAACAATGTGCCTGGGCCCCGAAAACGTATTGCTGTGTTGTGTTAATAATAATTGGAATTTGTATAGTTACTGCTGTGGGACTTTGGTACTTCGAAGAAATTTACCCTCTAAAACCTCTAATGCCAATTGAAATTGTACCTACTGTTTGGACTCCCTCTGTACACCTTCATACTCTGTCACCTAGAGACTCCCAGCATAGACGAAAGTACCATAATAACACTTTAATGATAATGAATTCGACGCATGCCATTTTTAATAAGAGTAATTGCTGGATTTGTACCCATTTACCGCAACATGGGACCAAGGGGCTAGGATGGTATATTCACCCTTTACCTTTAACGACTGCTTGCTATGCCTCTCTTAGAGCACTATTCTTTGGCCGTTGGAATGATAGCATCTCAGGGAACTTTGATGGAACTAATTTAAATGATTTTGAAAAACGTGAATTGACTCCCCTGGGATGCTCGCTTTTTGCAAATAGAAGTAAACCTAATGTTGCTTCTATTAGGCCATCTGATAAACTATCTCTTCCTTTTCAAACTCTAATTTCCTTTAAAATGGCTCCGATAGGCAATAAGGACGCCGTGCCTCCTTCTTACTCTATTAATCATAGCCCTTATTCAGTCCCCTTCTGTGTACAAAGAAATGGCACTCGGTGAATGGGAGATTTTGAAGGTTGTGTGAACATTGTAAATTTGACCGGAGAGAACAGGCCTCTGTATGTAGGGGGGGGCTGTCTATTTTGTTTGTGGTAGTTCAGCATTTCCCTGGTTGCCTAAGGATTGGCAGGGAACCTGTTATTTAGGAATCCTGTTACCTGGGGTATTTATAGCTAGTACATTGGAAGTTTCTAAGGCTCGCCCACGGCGGGACGAGAACGGAGATACCCCTGGGCAAGTATTGGGAGATATAGCAAAATCAGTTGTGCCATTTTGGGGACAGATAGCAAATTCCGAAAATATTAGGGGACTAGCAAGGGTACTGGAGAGAACCATCAACCGGACCACGGATATACTCTACAATATGACACTAGAACAAAAAGCAATAAGATTGGTAGCACTCCAAAATCGGATGGCATTAGATGTCATTCTGGCAGAACGTGGTGGAGTATGCAAATTAGTGGGGTCCGCTTGTTGTGTTTTCGTACCAGATTCCTCACCAACAATTTTCAAAGCAATACAGAACTTGCACATCCTTAGTTCTGAAGTGCATGTTCCTGTGGGAGATTGGAATATTAGCGCCTGGTTCTGGGATTCTCTACGATCCTGGGGTTGGAAGGTGCTTTCTGTTATCCTGGTTATTTTGGGAATCCTGCTATTCCTTTGTTGCTGTTTCCAATGTCTACCTAGTGTATGTGCAATGCTAGGGGGATGTTGTGCTCAAGCAGTGAGCACAGTAGTGCACAAAATATATGCCCCAGATACAGCATCTAAAGAGTTTGTGTTACAAGAAGTTCTGATGAACGACCTAGTGGCTATAGACATTACAGATAATGATTCAGGATGTATGGATGACAATGCATGGAGTTATTTACAAAGATATTAGAAATGATATTAGCACTTGGCATAGGCCAAAAGGAGGGTTTGTCGGAATTGAAACAATGTTATGTCTCCTATCGCAACAATTGTATGTGTATTGGCCTACGCCAAGTTGTCTAAAGATCATATGCGAACAAACTCCACGGCAAGGTCTTGACCTTAGAGAAAGTAATGTAAGTCGCCATCTTGGATTAAGCCGCCATTTTAGGTTCTCTTGTAATATGGAAGTCACCCTGAACATCAAAAGGGAGGCCAAATGACATTCTGAGTCAAATTCTGGCCGTTGTGACCTCCGTACACACAAATAATTAATATGCCTGCAGGCCACTTGTCGGGGTCGCAAACTGAGACCTTGTCCTACTGTTGACCTATGTGTAAATGTACAACTATATCAGCGAAACTAATCAAAATGCATATATTATAGGATTGACCTGGCAAGGAACTCATAGGCCCGACTCCTAGAATGTTTAACCCGCGAGAGGGTTGGCCAAGGGCTGGATAAAGAGTATAAAAGACCCAAGTATTCCAACGTACGGTCTCTCTCACTAACGCATTGAACTCGTTGAAGTGCGTTATGTTACTCTGAGAGCCGAATAGCTATCCGTTTGTCAATTGACTTTGGTAACTGTTGTAGCTTTTAAATAAAGCACTTGTATGTACTTTGTAACCTGTGTTGGTGTGTTTCTTTCTGGGCTTCCCGGCCTCATATTATGTTTATGTTTTCACAAAAGCCCTGCTTTTATGCAGAAAACCCCCCATTCATCAGCCTAGCTGTCACTCAAACATGCTAAGTGGTGAGCCGGGCGGCTCACCACTGGGCCAATCACACAAGAGTGCGACTTGAGTTGCCAAGGCAACTCAGTCCAGGGTGCCCAATCCCCCTCCACACATCCTGTAGACCTCAGGCAGAGTGGCACCATTTGGAGGGATTCTGTGGAGAAGCCCGCCAAAAAAGTGGAACAAAGGGCTCGATTTGGGTTAGAGTTTCAGAGGCGAACACAAACGCCATTTTAAAACCGAGTCATGGCAAAAAGACCCAACCGGGGAATAAATATTAATTAAATAACCCAGCGGTATCTTTAACATTGCACCAAAAAGTGGTGCGTTTAAAATCAATGGGAAAATCCCATAGGAAATATTCCGGGGGAATATTTCACGTGGTATCCACTGCCACCACAATAAAGAGGGCATCACACAACTGTATGATATTAAAGAGGCAGCATGGGAATTCCATTTAGAACAAACCAAAAGGCACTGCGCACAAAGTGACCCGGGAGATACAGGGTCGGTCTTGGAAGACAGCAGGACAGGAGGAAAATGTCTGTCTATCCCTGTCCTAGCCCTCTAGAAAGGGGAAAAAAAACTTTCCTTAGGAAGCGCTGCTGTACCGCTTACAAAAACGAGGACAGAAAAAGAAGTCAAAGAGAATTCATTTTTGAAAAACAGTAACATCAAGGTTGTTAGACTCCTGCACGTCCCTGGTTACTATAAGACCTCAGAGGAAATAAGGGCAGATAATTGTGTAAAGGTAAAGTTCACACCTCGGACTGAAAACACATATAAAAAACAATGACAAGTCTGGACTGTCTATTATGGGTACATATTACTTTTACTATCCCATAGACAGCACAAGACTTCCCAGGGTAACTCTACAGGTTAAAAAATCTTTGAGTTAGTTTGGAAAAAAAAGGGGTTCGGAACACTGTTGTAGTGCTGCTGTAGTTTAAGTTTTTCAATACAGCAAGTAATCCCTAATGGGGATAGGCCAATTTTCCAAAGAAGACAAATAAAATGAAGATTAATATGTAGACCGCATAGCCCTGTCCAGCCAGGTTTTAGATAATAGGACAGGGTGTGCGGCTACAGAAAACAAACAATAAAAAAGACATGCAAAGGGTTGTTAATGATAAGGTAGAGGGTATTTTAGTTCTCCATCATGTGACAACCTCTGTCTACCGGTTTCAGTGGTGTATTTTGGGTGTAACCACTTTCATCAGGACAATCTTCTAAAACAGGGAGGAAGAGGGAAATTGTGGTAAGTCTCAGTATTCAGTCACCATCTTTCTGCCACAGGGTGTATAAGGTGGAAGTGTAGAGCCGCTGGGGAGAAAGGGGAATCAGGGGGTGGGCCGGGGCGCCCCAGGAGCCGGTCAGTGCCAGAAGAGGCTGTAGTCTGTTGTTGCTGCGGGGAGTGAGGTTGTTGGGCTTCACAGAGGCTATCCGTATGCAAAGACTGTATTCAGCCTAACGGGAGAGTTCGTTCACAGTGTGGAGGGGGGCTCCTGGACAGTTCAATGGCACTGGTTGGCGTTGGTGCACTGCTTGTTGCCTTAGGCTGCATAAGTCTGTGGTCCGGAGTAGGATATATGAGCAGATGGGGAGAGGGGCCCCGGCAGGTCTTTAAGGGCAGAGAAGAGGAGCCCCATAAGCTGTGGGCAGGCAGAAAGCCACAGGACCCTCCACTCATATGCACAGGGGCTCCTGGGGGTTATGCTTTCTCCCAGAGGAGATGAGGGTGGGAGGAGGAAGCCTCCCGTGTCCAGCGTCGTGGGGTGGATAGGTGCCACCTTGATGGGGGGCGATGGGTTGCTGGGTGGGCCGGGGTGCCCCAGGAATTGGTGATAGGGGCACCTGAAGGCCTGGTGGAGTTCGTGAGACCCAGACTAGGTCAGTCTTTTATAGTGGGGGGGAGGGACAACCACCCCTCTGCTGGGTTCCAGGAAGGGGCTCCCGCAGATGCCAGCCACACACTGTCCTTAGGATGGGGTTAGGGCATCCCGCCCGGAGTCACACACCCCTCCCCCCCATGCTGCAGGCAGGCCTTTGTGAGGAGCGTGACAGCGTGAAAGTGCTGTGCTGGGCTTCCGTCCCGGAGCCTGCAAGCCGCTGCCTCTCCCGATCGGTGTAATCGCACGGGAGGAGGCAGGCTGGCTCTGCAGGGTCTGGTGTGCCGTGCGTGCGGATCAGCAGCAGCAGAGCCCCAGGTACGGGGATTGAGGGCCGCCAGGCGGGGTGGGAGGGCGGGTGGGGAGCAGGGCAGCGCGCTCCCAGTGTGCGCTCCGTTGGGCCGTTGCGTTGGGCTGTTGCTCGACGTCGCTCACCGTCAGTGCAGTAAATGGGGATAGCGCTCCCAGAAACTCTGCACCCGCCCTGCGGAGGACACCAGGTCTTCTCCTTTGGAGCAGCGCTCAGCGCTCAACGATGTCGCTGGGACCCGTGGCCGCCAGTCTTCACTTGTTCTCCGGGTTCAGGTCCTCTCTGCTCCTTCTCTCCCCTCCGCAGTGCCCGTCCGCCATCTTGGATCTTTGGATGCCGGCGGGCAGTTACTTCCCCCACCAGTTTCGGGCACTTAGGGGAACAGCCTTTCATTTTGATGTCAGCTGTGCTCGGAGTATTCCGGTTGCACCAGCTGGTGTTTCCGACCCGTTCGGATCACAGGAACAGCATGATTCTTGAATAGCAGCGGGCTCCCCACGGAGTCCGTTAAAAGAGCAGCCACATCGATGGCGCTCTATGCCACGCCCCCCCGCCACCACTGCTCTTAAACAAATGCAATTAAAACGTGCCCTGGTAATAATGCGCTGAGAAGGGTTCTGTGCCCATCAAAGGTAATTCTGGAGACCTGGGCTTGCAATGATCGCATATTTCCTATCAGCGGGCCTCAGGATCTCAGATGACTCCTCCTTATCCAGTATACACTGGAATACCCTTGCTTTTATAGATCTCAGAACATTGCAGGCAGGCCATCTCGCATAAAAACCTTCAGCCATATCAAACTCGGACAACATTGGTTTTACATACCTAAACCTGGCAATCTTCATGTGGGGTCCCTAGGAACCAAGTTTTTAATTAGCTCATGGGTTAAACTAGCGTTGCTATTCCCCAAACTCTGAGCCAATAACTTACAAGCTGAGCTGCAATGAGGTCACTAATGAACCTGAAACCCAATTCCTGGTGCACCGCGAAGTTCGGGGCCGATCGTGGAAGCCCCAATACTTGTTTCAGAAAGGTATTCTCTACCTCCTGGATGGACTCAATATTGCTATGGCCTCACAGCTCTATGCCATACCTAGCAACAGAGATAGCTTTCCCATTATAAACCTTGAGCATCAGCTCGACCAGTTTAGCTTTAAACATGCCCATAGCACGTGCCACCCCGGCTACAGGATGTCTGAATCTTGCAGTCTGCTTGATAAAATGGGCGTTCATGCAAAATTTTGAAGGACATCTAACCCCCAGAGAGTCGAAACTAGAGACTGGGGATCAGAACCCCCTTGCTGAACATGGCCTGAAATTCTGGTGGGCACTGCCCCCTACTACAGACCATGACTGCCGATTGTTCTGCATTAACCTCCAGCGAATCCATAAGTGAAGAATAGTCATCAATCAGATGCTGCCGGGCTCTGGGAGTGCAGGCCAGCAAAACCGTGTCATGCTGTGTGGAGTTAAGTAAATGAGAAGAGCAGAGGGGTGGAGGGGGTGGGGGGGGTGGGAGGGGGTGGGGGTGGGGGAGGGGGTAGGGGTGGGGGGTGGTCAGGGGGGGGGGGGGGAGTACACAACTCTGGCACACCCCTCCCTCCACCTGAAAAAAAGTAGTACACCGTCCCTGCACCCTACTCCTCACTCAGGCCACTGTGGAAGAGTGCAATCTCTCTAAGAGATCCACCAATGCACCTGGACAATTCATGGACCTGATCATACACCAGATTATTTTACGGTTGACCTGGTCAAAGGCAGTGCTCAGATCCATGAAAGCAAGAAAAACAGGTTCCTCTTTAATATTCAAAGAGTGAGCCACTACCATATAAAGGTTCAAGGACACCTCGGCCGATCCATGACCTGGTCTAAATCCCAAATGAATGGGGGAAATAACGTTATTACATTCCACCCAAGACGCCAATCTTCCCAAGAGGACCCTCGCCATGATCTTAAACAGAGAGTCTAGGAGTAAAATAGGTCTATACGCTGCCGGTAGCGCCCTCTGCCCCTTTTGATAAATTGGCTATTACTGCCCGTGACCAAGATACAGGATGCACACAACCTGCACAAATATCATTAAAACCCAAAGTCAAGATCGGAGCTCAAAGGTCCAGTTCTGATAAAAAGTCTGCTGGTAAATTATCAAGGACTGGAGCCCTATGTCTGGCTTGGAATTTTATGGCTGATACAATGTCCCCTACCTCAAGCACCCATTTTCCTGACACTGGGAAGGCTAACTGCTGGAAATCCACTGCAAGCGATTGTTCAGTGACCACAACCGCATGACAAGCACTGTATAGAGCAGAGAAATGGGCCACCTAAACCTGATCGGCGACCATGGCATCAGCACCTAAAAGAGGTGGCCCTCTTGTAAGAGGCCCGGGCACCAACTATATTCCTTTTTGAGGACAGGGGATTCTTCAGGTTTTCAAGTAAGATGCTCTTAGATGTTGTCCAATCTGAGTTAAACCAACCCTGCCTCTTTCCCAATCTTTTACTGGCCACTAGGGTGAATGAAGCCGATAGATTACACAGAAGTGATACAAAATTAGTTAGAATAGCACTCCGATTAGAACCGCCTGAGAACGAATCATCCAATTCCTGCCAGTTGTTTATAACAATATCCTGCTGCAACCTCTATCGATCAGCTAGCTGCCATTTTAATCTGCGCTTTTGGCCATCAAGGGACACCTCCGGCTGATAGGACTATCCTGGCAGTGCTCGTTTAAGCACAAGCCAGATGGAAAATTATCATTGCAAATGTTGCCTAGCACCTTGAACTTGATGACACAGTCCCAGAATTTTACTGGGACACATGTGAAGTCAATCGCTGAGTGACCCGAAGCCGACGAGAAGGTGAAATTGCCTGGGATATCATCGGGAAAACAGCCATTAGCTGGACGTAGCCCCCATTCATAGAGGAACTTCCAAAGCCTAAACCCCTCTACACAAATTCTTACATCCCTCATGATAGGAATCGATATCCCAGCCAGATCATCTTCTGAGGAATCAAATAGGGCAGTTCCTGGACCGCCGCACAGCTTGGCATTGAAATCTTCCCCTCCCCCAAATGCGAAATAGCCCATTAGCAGCAGCCAAATTAACTAGGCCTTCCATATGGAGGATAACACCAAGAGACAGCCCCTAGCAAACTCCACTGGACCGTTTTAAAAGTTGAGCACAAGCAAATCAATTTGTGGAATTCGAGCGCCTGCAAGAATGGATGGGAGTATTCAAGGGTGAACAATTCACTAGATAAGTGGGTTTTAACCAAAATAGACAGACCTCTGTAGCAGCTTCCCCTAGGTTTCTTCAGTGCCACTAAACAATATGCCACAAACCCAACCACAGGGACAGCCTCTACTGCCCAGGTCTCCTGTAATAGAACAATGTCAACATTCTCAAAGAGTGACTTGGTCTCTGGGCTGCCCAATCTGGATTTAATACCAGCCACATTCCCTGAAACAATCACCAGGGTTTCAGCTGACTGGGGAACATGGGACCAGTCAGACACAACATTTAGCGAACCACCACTCACTTGCCCCCCTGATGGACTGGGCCAGTTCTCAATCTCAACTGTTGGCCCACATTTCCTAAAGCCGTTTCAAAGGTGGGGCCAGTGTAGGGAAGGCATACACCTTCTCCCTTGCATGCTGAGAGACATGGAAACTCCTTGGGGTGGCCCATCTCAACCTCTGCTCCAGTTCTGTTCTTGTCAGATCAACAATGGGACGATTGGGATCAATGGTAAGATCAATACTACTAACTTGGTCGAATGTCCCTAAAAGGACATGTGAGGATCTGGAGAGCCATCCTTCCCTACCCCCTCCTCATACCAATAGTACCACGAGTCACGAAGATGGCATATGTCTGCTTTAGTGTCCTGCAAAAACAAAAGTTTGCATTAACAAAAGAAAAGGGAAGATTGTCCTCCTAACAAAACATATAGTCCGAAAGAATGCACAGTGGGAAACAGTTGAAATGAAATATCATTCACCCCAAGCACCTCCGATACGCCTTTCACTAAGGCTCTTTTGTAAGCATTTTTATTGCCATGTGTTAGCCCCTTGAAGCAACAGATCACATTTGTATTTCGCCAGCTGCTCAGAGGATCGACCTTGGAAGCCCCCTTTCTCAATGCCCCCGCAGGGAATACCCCGAGTGGCATCAAAACTCTGAATGTCATTTCCACAACCGGCCAGATTAAATCTGTGCACACTACCCTGCTTTCCAATAACAGCCTTGAGAGTAGTTTGAGAGATGGGTAACCTGATGTTAGTCTCGGCCAGACTTACGGGTTACGTGGATGTAGTCCTTTATCTCCTTGGGGTGACCATTAGCCCTCCAAGGAGCGCGGTGAGTGTGTGCCCCTGAAAGCGCCTTATTGGTGTTTAATTTGCCCATTTTGTTTGTGGGCCCGTGCCCAGGAGCAGGCCCTTGCGTCCCTTCCCTCCCCGCACCCTCGTCCCACAAACCGCCCACCTCCCGACCCGCCCTCCCTCATATTGGTCCATCCACGGTACCCATCGAGTCTACCGACTCGTGTGTTTCACCGGCTCCATTAGCCATCCAAGGAGCACGGTGAGTGTGTGCCCCTGAAAGCACCATATTGGTGTTTAATCTGCCCATTTTGATGTGGGACCGTGCCCAGGAGCAGGCCCTTGCGTCCCTTCCCTTACGCACTCTCTTCCTGGTTCCACAGCCCGCCTGCCTCCCGACCCGCCCTCCCTCCACTCCTCCCACTCGCTCTCCCAACTGGTCTTAACTGGTCTTCCCAGGGCAGCCCTCTGCCCGGCAGCCTCCTTCGACTAAGGACCCTGAGGCAAAGGACGGCTGCTGATTGTATCTGCAGGTATCCGCAGGAGAAGCAAGAAGCCAGCTCCCATCAAAAAAAGTAAGTGTGGCAAGGGTAGGGACTGAAGCAATTACTTCATGCCATACTATCCCTACAAGCCCTGCTGTTATAAACTCTTGCATGTAAACTGTACTCCCAACAACTCTGAGTGCACCTGACTTGTTCCATTGAGTTAATTCTCACTTCCAGATAGTCTACACAAACCTCCCAAGTTTAGAAACTGCCTAATAGCAAAACCGTGGATTAGTTGAATAGAAAGTGTGCCTAATAGCAAAGCTAAGGTTTAGATGAATAGAAAGTGTTCCTGAATAGCAAAACTGTGGTTTAGTTTAATAGAAAGTGTTGAATATAGAAACTGTGCCTAATAGCAAAACTGTGGTTTAGTTGAATAGAAAATGTGCCTAATAGAAAACTGAGGTTTACTTGAATAGAAAGTGGGCCTAATAGCAAATCTGTGGTTTAGATGAATATAGAAAGTGTGCCTAATAGCAATACTGTGGTTTAGTTGAATAGAAAGTGTTGAATATAGAAAGCATGCCTAATAGCAAAACTGTGGTTTAGTTGAATAGAAAGTGTGCCTAATAGCATAACTGTGGTTTAGTTGAATATAGAAAGTGTTGAATATAGAAAGTGCGCCTAATACCATGACGGTGCCTTAGTTGAATATAGAAAGTGTGCCTAATAGCATAACTGTGGTTTAGTTGAATATAGAAAGTGTTGAATATAGAAAGTGCGCCTAATACCATGACGGTGCCTTAGTTGAATATAGAAAGTGTGCCTAATAGCATAACGGTGGTTTAGTTGAATATAGAAAGTGTTGAATATAACTGTGTAAATAATATCTTCCTGTGATCCTGCTGAATCTAGAAGATGTCCCTAACTGTGGTATAACTGAACCTAGAAAGTGTGATAGGATCATCCTATGGTATTGTTGAACTTGGAAAATGTGAAAAATCTCACCCTATGGTATAATTGATCTTGGAAGGTGTGAACAATACCATCCTGTAGCACAATTAAACTTAGAAAGTTGTCCCTAACTCTGACATAGGCAAACTTAGAAAGTGTGAATAATATCCTGTGGTATAGTTGAACTTAGAATGTGTCCCTAACAGTGGTATAACTGAACTTAGAAGGTGATGTCAATATCATCCTCCTATGGTATAGATGAACTTAGAAAGTGTGAATAATCATCCCGTGGTATTGTTGAAGTTAGAATGTGTCCCTAACTGTGGTATAACTGAACTTAGAAGGTGTGAATAATATCATCCGATAGTATAGTTGAACCTAGAAAGTGTGAATAATCCCATCCTGTGGTATAGTTCAACTTGAAACTGTGAACAAAAGCATCCAACGCCAAACATAGCATAGTGCTATCCTAGCCACGCCATGAGTCCACCCGACCCACCATAGTCCGCCGAAAGAGACACTCACGCCCGCCTCCCTTCTCCTCTGCCCCACTTCCCTTCCCCCTCCCTCCACCACATCCCCAGCCCACTCCCAACCAAACTCCCAAGACAGAAGAACCAACCCATCCCAAACCACCACCACATGCTCAGCCCATTCGCTGTCCACCGCGCCCCCAATCCCTATCCAAACACCAAGCCAGAGGAGCCTGATGGCAAGCCGACCATCCTAAGACCCATGCTCCTCCCATTCCCTCCAGTACCATGCCCCCACCTCTGGCCCCCTCCAACAAACAGCCCGCCCTGCCGCCAAATCACACCCAGCCACGCCACCACCCGCTCTGGCTTCCTCTCATCAACTCCCCTAAACATCCTCCCCTGACCCCACTCCTTCCCGTCTCTAAAAACTGCATGTCTCGCCCTGGCAAAAACAGTAGCCACATCCCTTTCACCCTCCGACCCCACTACCCTCTCTCACACTCCAACTGCAACAAAAAACCTGAAAAGGAAATGCACCTGGTCTCCCTCAATCTCTCATTACTCCTCGCCACTCCTGTCTCGACCCACCACCTCAATCTCCCATTCTCGATCACCACCCCCCCCCTTCCTCACCCTACCTCAAACCCCACTACCTTGACTACTCACCAAGCACAGCTGGAACTCCCAACCCCCCCTACACCCAATTTTCGAATCACCTGAC
Source organism: Ambystoma mexicanum (assembly GCF_040938575.1). Taxonomy (NCBI): domain Eukaryota; kingdom Metazoa; phylum Chordata; class Amphibia; order Caudata; family Ambystomatidae; genus Ambystoma; species Ambystoma mexicanum. The sequence continues at coordinate 1,265,870,367 of NC_090928.1, forward strand.
TCAATTCCAACCAACCTCACACACCCGTCCAACCCAACCCCCCCACACCACTTCGACCGCCTGCCTACTCTTCCCATCGACCACCAACCATCCCCCGCTCTCACCCTCCAGTTTCCACTCCCTCCCCTCACCCCCCTCCAACCCCTCCGCCACCACCACCCCTCCGGCCCACTCCCCCACCACTCCCAACCTCCACCTCTGCAACCCCCACATCATCCTCCTGTTCCGAAGTAAGATGCATCCTTTTTAATGCCCGATCTGTAGCAAGAAACAAACACAGCATCTTTGACCTCCTCACCTCAGACAAACCAGACCTAGTCTTTATCACAGAAACCTGGTTCTGCGACGACTTTGCCCCCATCGCCAATGAGGCCGTCCCCCCAGACTACTCCCTCATCCCAGTTAACCGACCCTCTAGAGGAGGAGGAGTAGCAATCGCCTTCAAGTCACACTTCTCCGCCTCAATCTCCGACAGCCAGCCAACCATCCCTTCCTTCCTGCGAATCACTTCTAGTCAAACTAGGCCCCCCTCCAACAACGTTCTCCCACAGCTTCCTAATCATCTACAGACCTCCTGGCTATGACAGACAATTCTCAAGCAACCTCTGCGATTCGATAGCCACCATCAAATTAAACCATCCCACCCTCACTCTTCTAGGAGATTTCAATATCTGGCTCGACATCCCCGACCAACCCAATGACCCACTCTCTGGACGACTGCATAGACGCGATTAACCTCCGTACCCACATACATGGGCCAACTCATTGTAAGGGACACACCCTTGATGGCATCTTCAGCTCCCACGACAGATACATCTGAACCCCCCCACCCCTGTCATCTGGTCCGATCACTTCATTGTCTCTTTCAGCATTCGCCCAACCGCCCCCCTCCCCGTACCCGAAACAGAACCTGCAAATCTGCGCAAATGCTGGAAGAAACTAAAAGTCCTTACCAACCTTGTTGACGCGCTCCTCCAGTCCCCCCCCACCTCTGCACGCAATGTAAGCTTAACCCCCGACCGCTTTGACACATGGCTCAGCACCTCACTAATTCCGCTCACGCCCACGCCCACTTGCCAATCATCTGCTCGCCATGGCCTGTTTACAAGATGGTTTACATCAGAACTGAAGACTGCAAAACAACTATATAAATCCCTCGAACGCAAATGGCGGAAAGATAAAACCACCCTGAGCCCAGCATCACCGCTGCTACAAAGTCGAAATCCGAAAAAAGCAAAAAAAGCCCATTACAACTCTCGAATCCTCAACTGTAGAAACCCCAGAAAAGAACTCCACAAAATCATCTCTGAATTCACCAAACCATCATGTACCACCACCCAACCAACCCCCTCTCAATCACTCTGCGACTCACTCTCTGTCCACTTCTACACCACTGCTCTCGAAAGAACAAACTCCCTAACCAACAAACTAGCTCTGCTGCACCCTCCGCACAATCCACCCACCCCACCTGCCAACCCTCTGCCCGCAACTACAACCTACCCGACTTTCGACTCGTTCACAGTGATATCAACTGACCAATTTACCAAACTTCTCTCCGCCTGGAAACCATCCGGCTCCCCGCTAGACCCCTGCCCAGCCTCAAAGAAATATTTGCATCCACCTGTGCAGGAGAATATGCGAGAACCATCATAAACGAGTCCCTCTCCTCAGGAATTTTCCTGACGCATTCAAAACTGCTCACGTCAAACCCCTCCTAAATAAAACGTGCCTCGACCCCAAAAACTACCGCCCCATCTCAAACACCAGGTTCCTTGCTAAACTCATCGATCGAACCGCTTACTCCCAACTAAATGCCTTTGTTGGCTTCGACAATCTCCTAGACCCCGCTCAGTCAGGGTTCAGACCCCGACACGGAACCGAAACCACCCTGACCTCAATCTAGGATGACCTTAAAAACACTGCAGACTCTGCGGGATGCGCTGCACTAAACCTCCTTGACCTATCCGCCGCCTTGGACACAATCAACCACTCGATCCTCCTCGACCACCTCCACTCCCAGGGAATCCGGGGAAACGCTCTCAAGTGCATAGCATCCTTCCTTAACAATAGGAAACAAATAACCCTCCTCTCCTCTCCTCCTTTGTCTCCACCGCCCGACCAGTCAATACCGGAGTTCCACAAGGAGCGTGCATATCAGCCCTCCTGTTCAACCTCTACATGTCCACCCTTCCCCGAATAATCTGCTCGCACAATATCCTGTGCTACAACTACGCAAGACGACACCCAACTAATCCTAAAACTCATTAACTCAAAACCCAACTGCCAGCCCAACCTCGCTGCCTGCCTACTTGACATTGATCACTGGATGACTACAAACCACCTCCTTTTAAACCCCACAAAAACTGAAATCATGGTGTGTGGCAACACCCTGACCCCCTACCCTGGCCATTATCCATGGGCAATCCCCCGACAACCTCTACCTCAGTAAAAAAAAACTTGTATGCACGCTCGACTCTGACCTAACCCTATCGCACCAAGTCAACAACGTCTCTAAGTCCTGCCACTACCACCTGAAAATTCTTAGGCGCATTTTTCTATACCTCTCCTCTCCCAACACACTTGCCGCGGTCCAATCAATTGTAATGTCAAGACTGGACTATGCTAACTCCCTCTACCTCGGAATCCAAGCATACCACATGACTAAACTACAAAGAGCACAAAATGCTGCAGCCAAACTACTACTAGCACTTGGCCCAAGAGACCACACTCCCCCCCCCCCCCCCAGCTCTCAAAACTCTCCACTAGCTCCCGGTTGGACGAAGGGTGACCTTCAAAACCTTACGCATCTCGCACAGAGCAATGCACAAAACCGGACCGCAATACCTTCAGGACAAGCTAAAACCCTACCATCCATCGCGCACACTAAGATCAAGCTCTGCCCGCCTCTTAGTGATACCAAACACCAACTCAGTCAAGTTAGGTGTATCATCATTCTCAGCCTTGGCCCCCACTCTGTGGAACTCACTTCCACCCCACATCCGACTCACCGAAGACCTCATGTCTTTTTGCAAATTACTGAAAACGTGGCTCTTCCCTTAAAATCGACTAAGCACAAACAGAACAAACAGCCACAATAAACAGAAATCAAGGCTGTTGAATCAAAAATAACAATCCAGCGTAGAGACCGATTGAACAAGCAGAAAACTAAATCGGCCCTGTAATTAAAATGGAGAAACCAAGTACACCAAGTACTGTTTACTGTCTGGGAAGCTGGGAAGCTGCTTTATGAGCCACGCGCCTGTCAACTGCCTCAGCGCTGCCCACCGATCGTGGAATCTTTCATTGCCGTGCTGCTGATCGTCCACAAGGAGGACGTCTTTAACAGCAACACCGTTTTGCCTGGAGGACTGAAACAGAAAAAGGCGCCAATTACGCCGACTCCTCCTCCTGGTGTGTCTGCCTCGATTTGGTGATTATAAAAACATAGGCTCCAGCGCACCCGCGCTGCGCACCAAGTACTGTTTACTGTCTGGGAAGCTGGGAAGCTGCTTTATGAGCCACGCGCCTGTCAACTGCCTCAGCGCTGCCCACCGATCGTGGAATCTTTCATTGCCGTGCTGCTGATCGTCCACAAGGAGGACGTCTTTAACAGCAACACCGTTTTGCCTGGAGGACTGAAACAGAAAAAGGTGACTGAATTGAGCTCGTAGAACGAGCTGTGCACACTGTGCACTCCTCAGAACTTATACAGTCACTTTAGACTAGATCCTTATTCAAACACAATCCAATTTTGATTCTATTTGTCTTCTTTCTTTTTTGCTTTCTCCTTCGTTGATTTTTCTTCACCGATTGCTCATGCTAAAGGCGCCAATTACGCCGACTCCTCCTCCTGGTGTGTCTGCCTCGATTTGGTGATTATAAAAACATAGGCTCCAGCGCACCCGCGCTGCGCACCAAGTACACCAAGTACTGTTTACTGTCTGGGAAGCTGGGAAGCTGCTTTATGAGCCACGCGCCTGTCAACTGCCTCAGCGCTGCCCACCGATCGTGGAATCTTTCATTGCCGTGCTGCTGATCGTCCACAAGGAGGACGTCTTTAACAGCAACACCGTTTTGCCTGGAGGACTGAAACAGAAAAAGGTGACTGAATTGAGTTCGTAGAACGAGCTGTGCACACTGTGCACTCCTCAGAACTTATACAGTCACTTTAGACTAGATCCTTATTCAAACACAATCCAATTTTGATTCTATTTGTCTTCTTTCTTTTTTGCTTTCTCCTTCGTTGATTTTTCTTCACCGATTGCTCATGCTAAAGGCGCCAATTACGCCGACTCCTCCTCCTGGTGTGTCTGCCTCGATTTGGTGATTATAAAAACATAGGCTCCAGCGCACCCGCGCTGCGCACCAAGTACACCAAGTACTGTTTACTGTCTGGGAAGCTGGGAAGCTGCTTTATGAGCCACGCGCCTGTCAACTGCCTCAGCGCTGCCCACCGATCGTGGAATCTTTCATTGCCGTGCTGCTGATCGTCCACAAGGAGGACGTCTTTAACAGCAACACCGTTTTGCCTGGAGGACTGAAACAGAAAAAGGTGACTGAATTGAGCTCGTAGAACGAGCTGTGCACACTGTGCACTCCTCAGAACTTATACAGTCACTTTAGACTAGATCCTTATTCAAACACAATCCAATTTTGATTCTATTTGTCTTCTTTCTTTTTTGCTTTCTCCTTCGTTGATTTTTCTTCACCGATTGCTCATGCTAAAGGCGCCAATTACGCCGACTCCTCCTCCTGGTGTGTCTGCCTCGATTTGGTGATTATAAAAACATAGGCTCCAGCGCACCCGCGCTGCGCACCAAGTACACCAAGTACTGTTTACTGTTCACGGTGCGCGGCGTGGGGCGTGGAGAGCACCAAGGAACTATCTCAATCAGAAGCAGTACGATAAACGGTATTCTGGTGTATTGTTCTTATTTTTTCACTGCTGTGCACACACTCGTGAGCACTGCTCTATTATAGCTACATTATAAATTACTTGAAAGGTGGATGGGTGAAAGTTGTCCGCAGTAAATTGCGAATCTTAGATTCTGCCTGGGAAAGTGTCGGCGGTTCTATATTAGTGTACATTTTCATTGCTGTCTTAGAGTTACAACATGGGCAAAAAGTTGAGAAATGGGAAAAGGTGCCTAAATGGGTCTCCCTCTACATTAATCGCGGGGAATGTTTCAGAGGAAGAAGAGGCACATGAAATGTTAAATCAGACAAAAAAAAAGGGTAAATGTGCCCATAAAAGTGCTAGCGAACTTGCCGATCCCACAGCAGCCCCAATGAACATAGAATCTGTAACCATCATGAGCAATACGAACACTGTATCAGAAAACAACAAATTAGATACCCTAGCCCAAATCCACAGGGAGGCAAATGTGGATGTTATGTATCCTTTGAACCATATAATCAATGTACCAATTACCGATAGCTCACTGTTGGGGGCTGTGGTTGAGGGTTGTAGTACTTCTATAATAGACACTTCATTGGTTGCACCTGTAGTTCTCGCAGAACTACATAGTAGAACTCGATTATCAAATGGGCCATCGACACCAGCAGCGTACTCTCGTGGGTTTAGAGAACAAGTCCATTTTCATACCGCAATCGCAGACAATTTGAATCAGCTAGCAGAAACAAGGCTGAATGGTAATGGTTGGGTAGCAAAAGGGAAAATACAAAATGCGAGCTCACCTACGAACGAGATGAATGGAAACCTAACTGATATAACTTACTCACATTCGCCGGTCATCGGCCCTGACATCTCTATCCTTAAAGCGACCTCTGAAGTATCTCGTCAACCAAATTCCTCACTTCCTCTATTTCCTTTGGAAGATACATTAGTTGATCTCAATCAACAAGAACTACAGAATTTCCCAGTTTTGGCAAGAATTCTGAACTTGTTGGACAAAGGGCATGAATTTACACATGGAGCAATCAGTGCCCTGAGTCTAGCCACCTCAGAAATCAATGCCAAACTGAGTAGACTAGAGGGTTTTATGATGGCACAAGATAAATGCCACTCCTTCTGGGCTAATCAAGTACTTAAGGAAAAAACAAAACAAGAGAATATGCTGGTGGAACTAAAGCCCGAGGTAAAAGCGGGAAGGGAAACTTTGCTAAAGTCCCAAGCCACGCAAACTATCTCTTGGGACGAAATCGACACTACTGACTCCGACATAAGGGCTAATGCTATGGAACGGTGCACGAGACAGCTGCCCCCATATGCTGAAATAGCCAAATTACAACATGAAAGGATATTAGTGGTAGAAAAGATATTGCTGGCTGCAAATTTGGTTCCAACCGAACTTATGGGGGAGAAAATCGCTTCTCAAGATGAAATCAATCCTCCTACATCAAAAATCACGCCAGATAGTCCTACACCTCTTACAGACCTGATCGACCTCAATGAATGTTGTAATATAGAGCAAAATGCTTCCCCTGAAGCCCTGGCAGACAATGGTAATGAAAAAACCACTACCTTTTTCATGTCCCGCAAGGCCAAAAAGCTTCATGCGAGAGCCATGAAAAGGAAGATTCATGCTGGCATACAAAATGCTAATACTTTGACAGGTCCCATTATAACAAATACCAAAAACAAAAAAAATAAAAAAAAAAATAATAATACTTTGCCCTTGACTGGCAACATATACAAAAAAAATCCCGATATAACAACAAATACTGAAACTGTTATTGACTTAACTCAATTAAACACAGAAAGTCAGGTGCTATTGGGCATAAAAAAAAATAAAGAAAAGGAGGATATCACCTCAGCGCTACAGAAATCCCCAGTCAAGAATTTTGCTCAGGGTAGTGGCGTATTAGATGCACAACTTAAAGAGGATGAGACATCATCAACTCCGCTCCTTATTCAGACGCAGCTACAACGGTTCTTTGAAAAAATCGATAAGAAGATAACATCATTATCCCATTTTTCTCAAGGCGCGGGACACAACATTGATGGTAGCGATTCTATCACTAATACCTTGTGTGTCAGTGAACAATGCGAAGCAGGTCATATCGATAAAGATAACGTCCCCCTTCAGGTTCATGTGGTCACTAACTTACAGGCTACGCCCAGGGTGTCGGAGGCAGATGTAAAAGAACACCAGCTTAGTGATAGTAAAATCACTGAAAAACGTGAAGTGGGGAGAATTACAAATAATAAAGAAATATCTCAAGAAATGAAACTGGTAATGGGGTGGACGGTAGATCCGACAAAGGTCGATAAACCCAATTTGAACCGCGCGTCCCTGATGAAAGTTTTTCATCAAATTCCTGCCCTACGAAATCTAGTATCGAATGACATTGACTGGATTAGACTCCCGTATGTACCCAATTGCAGGATGCTTTGTAAATTTCATTCTGCAATTATTGCCTCCTTGATATGGAAACATGAAAAAGACTTCTTAACACTGGGTTATGGTTTGTCTTTGTATTTCTCGATGGAAGATGCTACTTGCTTTGTTGAATACCAACCATCGCTACCTCAAAGCGAATTTAGTCCTGAGGTATGTGATCTATATGAAAAGATCAGAGTCCAATCTGAATCAGTGGCACAAATTGTGTCCAGCCTTGCACGGCTAGAGCCGTTAATGAAAACCCTAACAGAGGGGTCGCAAGAAAAAACGAACCTATAAGATAATGCACTAGTAATAAACTCCTGGAATTGCTGTGGATTTGGAAACTTAGTCGCATGGGTCCAAAATTGTCATCAGAGAGATTTACCTGCGATAATGATAGTACAAGAAACCATGGCTCTACATGATATCTATTTAGAAGGCTATATGGCTTATAGCTCACATGCAGTGAGAGGCGAATTTGGTCGTCCATCTGGCGGTTTGGCGATATTCATAAAACACGCATACTGCGTCGAATCCTGTCAAGTTTTTACATCCACAGATATTCTAGCTGTTAAATTGGCATCAAGCACACAAGCATGCTTTGATATTCTTCTTATCGCACTTTATTGGAATCCCTCTGTAATGTCTATTGATACCATGATGGAAAAATTGAATCATGTGATGTCTGATGCTATAGCAGTCACTACGAACATGCAAATCATCATAGGTGGTGACTTCAATTCTAATCTTTATGCAACGAGTATGCCCTCTGGGAGCACAATTAATCAGTATGCGATATCCTCATACGCAAGGGGGCAATTGTGGATAACTTACTTCGAATTATGGGACATGCAAGTCATGCCATTTATGGAGAAGGATCCACTATATACCTGGGCCCGTGGCTCAAAGACTTCGACTATCGATTATATTGTCATTTCAGGGGCCTTAGCAAACACATCATCACTATGTAACATCATATCTACCCGTCTTAGTGATCACTGCATTCTGAAGTGTAGGCTGGATTGCAACCTTACAGTATACAATTCTGTACCTGCATTGGCACTATTGGAATTAGATCGTAAAGCCATCTCTATTAGATGGAATTCAGGCTTATATAGGCGATTAAACTATCTGGTAAATAGGGACATAGTTAAAACAAACACTCGAATGATGTCCATAAAAGAAGCGAACTTATGTGAAAAGAGGAATGTACTTATGATACACAGTCACATAGAATCATTAGCAGCCCAAAGAAAAATTGAAATACATATAAATTCTGCGAGCATTTATAATGCAGCAATTGCTGCAAGGAAAAAACAGAAAAACTTTGATTTACGTCAACTATCCAAAAACTATAAATCCACAAAGGCCTATGCCAATGAAAAAAATGCAATTTTGATCAGTTATAAAAACGATCTCAAACAACTGAAGTTCAATAAATATATCAAATCAAATCAGAAATTGATCCAAGAATTGATTAAGAAAAACCCAAGGGAAGTATGGAGGGCATTAAAAGATCCAGTGTTGAAGGGTACATCGTCATTATGCTCAGCGGTGAGTGGAAAGGTCTGGAGTGAATTATATCGGAAGAAATTCGCCATGCCCCTAAAATTTCGTAATATTCAATGTCCTGACTTCACGATGGATCTTCCAGCCTGCTGCCCGTGGAGCATAGGCGATATCGAACAGGTAATAGGGAAGTTGAAATCCTCCAAAGCTGCCGGTCCGGATGGGATCCCTCCCTGCGTTATAAAAGATGATCCGAAGCTTTGGTCAGAAATCATATTAAGGCGATTGGAATGGGTATTCCAAACTAAAACAGTTCCGGAATCATGGTTATCAGCAATTGTGATACCGTTACATAAAAAAGGTGCGCTGAACGATCCAAATAATTTTAGGCCGATAGCACTCATAGATGTTACAGCGAAGATCTTTGCTGCCCTAATTTTGAAGGACTTAAATGCATTTATTGAAAAACATATGATCCTATCCCGATGCCAAATAGGATTCCGGAAGGGAATGGGCACTCACCTCAACGCCACCATGATGATGCACCTATTGAAGCTCTCTAGGCAGAAAAATCAAGGCCCGATCTATATGGCCTTGCTGGATATATCTGGAGCATTTGACTCTGTAATAAGAGAAATATTGTGGCAAAAAATGGGAGAGATACACATACCAGCAGAAATTATAGCGATGATAGCACTCCTATATACTAATACCTCCTATAGGATTAAAATCGACAATACCGGTCTACTAACGCCTCCAATTGCTACACACATAGGAGTGAAACAGGGATGCAACCTTGCTGCCACGCTCTTTAATTTATATCTCATGGAGATTGATAACATATGGGCCACTTGTAATTCATTTGCGGTTAAATTGGGCGATTTTCGTCTCGATTGGCTGGCCTTTGCGGATGATCTGATTTTGTTCGATATAACCCCGTTTGGTCTCCAAAACAAATTGGAATCTCTAGCCAAATTTTGTGATACCCATAATTTGAATTTAAATTCAAAGAAATCTAACATTCTGATCTTTACGAACAAGAGAAAGATCATTAGGTATCAATGGAGTATCAAAGGGTTACTCATACCCCGTGCCTTGGGTATGTTATATTTAGGCTATAATTTAAACAATTCAGATTCAATTGCAAAATGGCAGGTCGAAATTGCCGTCAAATCAGCCCCATTAATCGCACAGATGAAATTAATACATTTAAAGATCTGTCAATTTTCTTTACTTCCACTGATCGAGTTCTATATACTCAAAGTAGAAGCAATAATCATCTATGGTTTAGACCTATGTTCATTGGAAATCGGGAACATCCTGAACAAAACTCAGGGTAAAATTTGGAAAGAAGTTTTGCATCTACCCCAATCTCTTCCAAATGTAATAATTATACATGAACTTGGTCTTAAGTCTCTAGCATATAGGTATTTATGGCGAAAACTTGACAGTTATGCTAAAATGTTAAATCCTGTGTCAAACTCCCTATATGAAGATCTAGGAAAAATGCTTAAGCATGGTACGCCCAAATCTGTATATGCTGCTGGTCAATACTGTCAGGAAAATCTGATAGCGATAGCAATGGACACAGAAGACTTAATTAAACGGCCTCAAACTGTGAAGAGCAAATTATTTCAGCATGATTGGGTAATGTCCGCCGATAAAATCGGCAATTATCCTGCATACAAGGAATATGCGAAATTTCGCCACAAGCAGAAACCGTTAATTCCATATATCAGGCAGACTCCATGCCAAAAGATTCGAACAACATATATGCGCTTCAGATTCAATCTGTTTCTAACAAAAGATCGAACAAAATGCTGGCAGAACATCGAAATATCTCATGTTGATGCTTGTAGATTCTGTAAGGTCCAGTCGACTGAAACTTTGAAGCATCTAGTGATTTATTGCTCCTACTTTGCAAAGGAGCGTCTAAGATACTTAGGGAACTATATGGATGCATCATTAAATCATAAATCCGAACTATTGTGGTTACAATGCATGTGGGGGCACAGGCAGTCATTGATTATCGACCTATACTTCTTCTTATCTGTGATTGAGCAGAAGTTGGCAAATATTAAAGCTACGCTAGTATGAAGTTCTAACTTCCGTTAACAAATTGCTGACATAAATTGTTAATTGTAATGCCACGCAGGAAGGTTCTGGGCTGATCTCATGTTTCGCTTGTGTGATTTAACTGCTAAAGGGTAATTATTTCAACTAAGTGCCTAGTATATTGCTATTTTTATTGTCATGTATCTTGCATTACATTCTTTTATTTTTTGCTTGTTATGTTTGAACTTGACTTTTAGACGATAGAATAAGATTTTAAATCGTTGTTGTAAAGATTTTGATATCGAAAAACAACAATAAAAAAAAAAAAAAAAAATAAAAAAAAAATGGAGAAACCTAGTAGAACGGATGAAGTGGATGAAACGGATGAAGTGGTTGAAACGGATGAAGTGGATGAAACGGATGAAGTGGATGTAATGGATGAAATAGATGCAACGGATGAAATAGATGGAACGGATGAAATAGATGGAACGGATGAAATAGATGGAACGGATGAAGTGGATGAACGGATGAGGTAGATGAACAGATGAGGTGGATGGAACGGATGAGATGAAGTAGATGATTAGATGAAGTGGATAGAACGAATGAAGCAGAAAACTAAATTGGCCAATGTAATTAAAATGGAGAAACCTAGTAGAATGAACAAAGAGGATGAAACGGACGAAGTGGATGAAACGGACGAAGTGGATAAAACAGACGAAGTGGATAAAACAGACGAAGTGGATAAAACAGACGAAGTGGATAAAACAGACGAAGTGGATAAAACGGACGAAGTGGATAAAACGGACGAAGTGGATAAAACGGACGAAGTGGATAAAACGGACGAAGTGGATAAAACGGACGAAGTGGATAAAACGGACGAAGTGGATAAAACGGACGAAGTGGATAAAACGGACGAAGTGGATAAAACGGACGAAGCGGATAAAACGGACGAAGCGGACGTAGTGGATAAAGCGGACGTAGTGGATAAAGCGGACGTAGTGGATAAAGCGGACGTAGTGGATAAAGCGGACGTAGTGGATAAAGCGGACGTAGTGGATAAAGCGGACGTAGTGGATAAAGCGGACGTAGTGGATAAAGCGGACGTAGTGGATAAAGCGGACGTAGTGGATAAAGCGGACGTAGTGGATAAAGCGGACGTAGTGGATAAAGCGGACGTAGTGGATAAAGCGGACGAAGTGGATAAAGCGGACGAAGTGGATAAAGCGGACGAAGTGGATAAAGCGGACGTAGTGGGTAGAACCAATGAAGCGGGCGAAGTGGGTAGAACCAATGAAGCGGGCGAAGTGGATAGAACCAATGAAGCGGGCGAAGTGGATAGAACCAATGAAGCGGGCGAAGTGGATAGAACCAATGAAGCGGGCGAAGTGGATAGAACCAATGAAGCGGGCGAAGTGGATAGAACCAATGAAGCGGGCGAAGTGGATAGAACCAATGAAGCGGGCGAAGTGGATAGAACCAATGAAGCGGGCGAAGTGGATAGAACCAATGAAGCGGGCGAAGTGGATAGAACCAATGAAGCGGGCGAAGTGGATAGAACCAATGAAGCGGGCGAAGTGGATAGAACCAATGAAGCGGGCGAAGTGGATAGAACCAATGAAGCGGGCGAAGGGGATAGAACCAATGAAGCGGGCGAAGGGGATAGAACCAATGAAGCGGGCGAAGGGGATAGAACCAATGAAGCGGGCGGGGTGGATGGAACCGACAGGGTGGATGGAACGGACGAGGTGGATGGAACGGACGAGGTGGATGGAACGGACGAGGTGGATGGAACGGACGAGGTGGATGGAACGGACGAGGTGGATGGAACGGACGAGGTGGATGGAACGGACGATGTGGATGGAACGGACGAGGTGGATGGACGGATGAACAGATGAAGTGGATGTAACGGATGAGATGAAGTGTATGATTGGATGAAGCGGACGAGGTGGACAGAACGGGCGAGGTGGACAAAACGGGCGAGGTGGACAAAACGGGCGAGGTGGACAAAACGGGCGAGGTGGACAAAACGGGCGAGGTGGACAAAACGGGCGAGGTGGACAAAACGGGCGAGGTGGACAAAACGGGCGAGGTGGACAAAACGGGCGAGGTGGACAAAACGGGCGAGGTGGACAAAACGGGCGAGGTGGACAAAACGGGCGAGGTGGACAAAACGGGCGAGGTGGACAAAACGGGCGAGGTGGACAAAACGGGCGAGGTGGACAAAACGGGCGAGGTGGACAAAACGGGCGAGGTGGACAAAACGGGCGAGGTGGACAAAACGGGCGAGGTGGACAAAGCGGACGAGGTGGACAAAACGGACGAGGTGGACAAAACGGACGAGGTGGACAAAACGGACGAGGTGGACGGAACGGACGAGGTGGACAAAACGGACGAGGTGGACGGAACGGACGAGGTGGACGGAACGGACGAGGTGGACGGAACGGACGAGGTGGACGGACGGATGAACAGATGAAGAGGATGGACGGATGAACAGATGAAGTGGATGGAACGGATGAGATGAAGCAGATGATTGGATGAAGCAGATGATTGGATGAAGCAGATGATTGGATGAAGCAGATGAGGGACGGAACGGACGAGAGGTGGACAAAACGGACGAGAGGTGGACAAAACGGACGAGAGGTGGACAAAACGGATGAGAGGTGGACAAAACGGATGAGAGGTGGACAAAACGGACGAGGTGGACAAAACGGACGAGGTGGACAAAACGGACGAGGTGGACAAAACGGACGAGGTGGACAAAATGGATGAACAGATGAAGAGGATGGACGGATGAACAGATGAAGTGGATGGAACGGATGAGATGAAGCAAATGATTGGATGAAGCAGATGATTGGATGAACGGATGAGGGACGGAACGGACGAGAGGTGGACGGAACGGACGAGAGGTGGACGGAACGGACGAGAGGTGGACGGAACGGACGAGAGGTGGACGGAACGGACGAGAGGTGGACGGAACGGACGAGAGGTGGACGGAACGGACGAGAGGTGGACGGAACGGACGAGAGGTGGACGGAACGGACGAGAGGTGGACAAAACGGACGAGAGGTGGACAAAACGGACGAGAGGTGGACAAAACGGACGAGAGGTGGACAAAACGGACGAGAGGTGGACAAAACGGGCGAGGTGGACAAAACGGGCGAGGTGGACAAAACGGGCGAGGTGGACAAAACGGGCGAGGTGGACGGAACGGACAAGGTGGACGGAACGGACAAGGTGGACGGAACGGACAAGGGGGACGGAACGGACAAGGTGGACGGAACGGACAAGGTGGACGAAACGGACAAGGTGGACGGAACGGACAAGGTGGACGGAACGGACAAGGTGGACGGAACGGACAAGGTGGACGGACGGATGAACAGATGAAGTGGATGGACGGATGAACAGATGAAGTGGATGGAACGGATGAGATGAAGCAGATGATTGGATGAAGCAAATGATTGGATGAACAGATGAGGTGGACGGAACGGATGAGGTGGACGGAACGGATGAGGTGGACGGAACGGATGAGGTGGACGGAACGGACGAGGTGGACGGAACGGACGAGGTGGACGGACGGATGAACAGATGAAGTGGACGGACCGATGAACAGATGAAGTGGATGGAACGGATGAGATGAAGCAGATGATTGGATGAACGGATGAGGTGGACGGAACGGATGAGGTGGACGGAACGGATGAGGTGGACGGAACGGATCAGTTGGACGGAACGGACCAGTTGGAGGGAACGGACCAGTTGGAGGGAACGGACCAGTTGGAGGGAACGGACCAGTTGGAGGGAACGGACCAGTTGGAGGGAACGGACCAGTTGGAGGGAACGGACCAGTTGGAGGGAACGGACCAGTTGGAGGGAACGGACCAGTTGGAGGGAACGGACCAGTTGGAGGGAACGGACCAGTTGGAGGGAACGGACCAGTTGGACGGAACGGACCAGTTGGACGGAACGGACCAGTTGGACGGAACGGACGAGGTTTATGGAACGATGAACAGATGAAGTGGATGGGCGGATGAACAGATGAAATGGATGGGCGGATGAACAGATGAAGTGGATGGGCGGATGAACAGATGAAGTGGATGGGCGGATGAACAGATGAAGTGGATGGGCGGATGAACAGATGAAGTGGATGGGCGGATGAACAGATGAAGTGGACGAGGTAAACGGAACGGACGAAATGGACGGAACGGACGAGGTAAACGGAACGGACGAGGTAAACGGAACGGACGAGGTAAACGGAACGGACGAGGTAAACGGAACGGACGAGGTAAACGGGACGGACCAGTTGGAGGGAACGGACCAGTTGGAGGGAACGGACCAGTTGGAGGGAACGGACCAGTTGGAGGGAACGGACCAGTTGGACGGAACGGGCGAGGTTTATGGAACGATGAACAGATGAAGTGGATGGACGGATGAACAGATGAAGTGGATGGGCGGATGAACAGATGAAGTGGATGGGCGGATGAACAGATGAAGTGGATGGGCGGATGAACAGATGAAGTGGACGAGGTAAACGGAACGGACGAGATGGACGGAACGGACGAGGTAAACGGAACGGACGAGATGGACGGAACGGACGAGGTAAACGGAACGGACGAGGTAAACGGAACGGACGAGGTAAACGGAACGGACGAGGTAAACGGAACGGACGAGGTAAACGGAACGGACGAGGTAAACGGAACGGATGAGGCGGACGGAACGGATGAGGAGGACGGAACGGATGAGGCGGACGGAACGGATCAAGCGTATGGAACGGATCAAGCGGATGATTGGATCAAGCGGATGATTGGATCAAGCGGATGATTGGATGAAATGGACGGAACGAATGAAGCAGATTGAACGATTGGAACAGACGAAGTGCATGATCGGACGAGGCGGATGGAAGGGACGAGGCGGATGGAAGGGACGAGGCGGATGGAAGGGACGAGGCGGATGGAAGGGACGAGGCGGATGGAAGGGACGAGGCGGATGGAAGGGACGAGGCGGATGGAAGGGACGAGGCGGATGGAAGGGACGAGGCGGATGGAAGGGACGAGGCGGATGGAAGGGACGAGGCGGATGGAAGGGACGAGGCGGATGGAAGGGACGAGGCGGATGGAAGGGACGAGGCGGATGGAAGGGACGAGGCGGATGGAAGGGACGAGGCGGATGGAAGGGACGAGGCGGATGGAAGGGACGAGGCGGATGGAACGGACGAGGCGGATGGAACGGATGAACAGATGAGGATGGAACAGACGAGGTGGATGGAACGGATGAACAGATGAGGATGGAACAGACGAGGTGGATAGAACAGACGAGGTGGATGGAACAGACGAGGTGGATGGAACAGACGAGGTGGATGGAACAGACGAGGTGGATGGAACAGACGAGGTGGATGGAACAGACGAGGTGGATGGAACCGATGAGGTGGATGGAACCGATGAACAGATGAGGTGGATGGAGCGGATGAACAGATGAAGTGGATGGAACAGATGAAGTGGATGGACGGATGAAGCGGATGATTGGATGAACGGATGAGGTGGACGTATGGAACGGATGAAGCGCATGGAACGGATCAAGCGCATGGAACGGATCAAGCGCATGGAACGGATCAAGCGCATGGAACGGATCAAGCGCATGGAACGGATCAAGCGGATGATTGGATCAAGCGGATGATTGGATGAAATGGACGGAAGGAATGAAGCAGATTGAACGATTGGAACAGATTAAGTGGATGAACAGATGAAGTGGATGATTAGATGAAGTGCATGATCGGACGAAGTGGATGGAACGGATGAGGTGAATGGAATGGATGAAGTGGATGGACGGAATGAAGCAGATTAAATGATTCAAGTGGATGGAACGGATGAAGCGGATTGAATGGACGAGGTGGATGGAACGGACAAGGTGGATAGAAAGGACGGGGTGGATGGAACAGAAGGAGTGGTTGGAACAGACGAACTAGATGGAACGGATGAAGTGGATGGAAAAGAAGGAGTGGATAGAACGGAAAGAGTGGATGGGAACGGAAGGAGTGGATGGGAACAGAAGGAGTGGATGGGAACGGAAGGAGTGGATGGGAACGGAAGGAGTGGATGGGAACGGAAGGAGTGGATGGGAACGGAAGGAGTGGATGGGAACGGAAGGAGTGGATGGGAACGGAAGGAGTGGATGGGAACGGAAGGAGTGGATGGGAACGGAAGGAGTGGAGGGAACGGATGGAGTCGATGGAACGGATGGAGTCGATGGAACGGATATGGCGAACGAGTAGAATAAATGAATGAAAAGGATGAGTAGTTTACAGAATGGAACAGATGGATTGAATCAAGTGGATGGAACAGATGCAGCAGATGAAACGGACACAGTAGACTGAACTGAAGGAGTGGATGAAACAAACAGAATGGATGGAACAGGCAGAGTTGATGGAATGGATGGAACGGATGGAGTGGACGGAACAGACAGAGTGGATGGAACAGATGGAGTGGACTGGACAGATGGACGGAAGAGATGGAAAGGACGGAACGGATGGAGTGGACAGAACGGATGGAGTGGACAGAACGGATGGAGTGGACAGCACCGATCGAGTGGATGGAACAGATCGAGTGGATGGAACAGATCGAGTGGATGGAACTGATAACCTCCATATTACACTACCACGCTTACTCTCTCCTATACACCAACACGCAACTAGAACACAGCGATACTATCACACATTCAGTATAGCTGTTCTCATACTAACACCGGCCACATACTCCTCATCATCCAAATTAAACATCAGCTAAGCACACCGCTAGCTTAAGGGTCTCCTCAGGCCTAACGCAGCCACTAATCAGTCTGGGCGTCATCCCTCCAGAATGAACACACATACCTGAGCTCCCACTCGCTACACCTACCGCTAAGAAGCAGATATCATACAACTACCACACCGGCTGCACACACGCACCTCATGACTCTTTCTCTCTCTACTGACTTGAACTACGGTTCCAGAGGGCGTTCAACCTACCAGCGCTTTGAGATCATACCAATGATACATAAGGCGCTATATAAATGCCAAGTAACATAACATAACATTTATCTGTACGTCATCTTTGTCCTCGTAAATTCTGCAGCCCCCAATGTCCCCACCCTGCTGATTGCCTCTAGCCCTACCGGGGGAGGCTGTGAGGTGCCCTTTTAGACTTTTGGGCACCAGTGAGCTGGGGAGCTCAGGCCTAGACTGGACATACATATCCTTACTCCTGCCGACATCCCTTGCAGTTAGACTGGACAGGCTAATCACCCCCAGACAAACGGCCATTTCATTTTTCCTGCATCCGTATCGCATCTATCTGTCAACAATCCAAGGGCATTCTTCAGTCCCAAGAATGCTGTGGAAAGCCTGTTAAGATGTGTGGTGAAATATAAGATATGGTCTGTTATTTGTGCTTGCACTGAGTCCGGCAGATGGTTTGCCATCCGACAGCAGACTAAAGCCCAGAAGATCGATAGATGCAGAGATCCATGGGCACTGGTTGGTTCCTACTCATTTCTGTTATTATGGATGGAGTTTTCTATTAAATTTGCTCTCCCCACTAAAATCCTGAGCAGGGCGGCCAGCTGGAACGCCCTGTGTGGTGGGTAGCCTTTTGTGCTGAATGAGATCATCCTGCGGGTTTCCACCCTGTTCACCCATTTAATTAGTTCAACATCTTCGAAGGCATCATCCAAGGTTACGCACTCTACCCTCTCTGGCAATGCCTCATTTCCTGTTCGACAATACTCAGCATACTATCGATCAATTGAATACTCCAATGCCTCCCAAAAATTGATCTGGATGAGGGTTTGGCCACAGCAGCAAAATCATGAGCAACATTAGAGGCTTTGTCATTTGACACATTGGGTACTGCTGACATGGGTGATGTAACCGTTATCCCTTCACAAACAGATCAGGGCCCTGGGCTGTGCCCAGAGTTGTTTCCTGAGCTAGACGTCCACATAGCTGTGTCCACAACAATAGCATCCTATAGGTACTGACGCTCAGCTTGAGGCCATCTCCACTACGCCTGCTCCTTGCGCCCGGGAACTCGTCTCAGCTGAAGTGTCGTCCACGTCGGCATTATAAGCAGTGGTAGTGGCAACCACCAAACTTCTCTGTCTCAAGGAATTAACCACATCGATCACAGTAGCCACCTCAGCAATGTCGTTAATAGTCACCATGTCTGCCTCAACCGCCTCGGTTGCTACAACCACCCTAGTTTCCTCTCCATTCAGACCCCCCGATCACGGAGGACGCCCTTGTGACCATCTGACTTCAGGCAACCCAATTGCTTGGGGCCTTCCTTGATGAATTGCAAGCCCCAGCAACCTTTGTGCGCATACAGTTTGCTATAGCACCTCCCTTCTTCACTGCCTTCAGTACCCAGAGTTTCGCACCTTGGCAATGAATTCGATCCAAAACACCAACAATCCAAACAGGCACGAATTGCTGGAGACTGAAAGTTGCAAATAACAAACTAGCAATAACAGGATAGTAGGGAGTAGTAGAGTACATTAGAGTAGTATAGAGTGATGCAGATGTTTTTAGGAAAGGCTCAAATTTCTGGGCACCTGGCACTTGGATGCTTACAGGTGTAGCTCAGAGGGCAGGAAGTGGTTCAAAAGCTCACCAGCCCGCTGTCACCACCTCCAGCAATATCCTAGGTGCAAATCAATGCCACTACTATAAATTGCTTAGCAATCTTGGCAATTTAGCAGCTTAGCACGTCAGGAATGCACCAATGAATCTAAAAAAAAAACAAACTCTAACCCCCTCACCCTACAAGAAGCTGTAGATTAGGTGATTAATAAAACCGAATACATAATTATAGATAATGTGGTTGTGTGGACCTCAACCACAAGGAGCACAGGGAGCACAAGGAGCCCCCAGGCCCTACCACTCAGCAGCAGCCTCTGTTGTAACGAGCCTTAGGCCAGGACACTGTACGCCACCACAGTCACCACCCTCCAGGAGCCAAACGATCCAAAATCAGCCATGAATGGGACAGCTATGGTAACAGCAGCCGCAACGGTTGTTTTCTTGATTCCAGCAGTTTTCCAGTTGTTTTCCTGCTACCCGGCTGTTGCGGGTCACGTAGGCACAACTTGCACAGCCACAGATAAAACATCAGTCTCATGCTAGGTCTCAGAGAGGCTAAAGAAGTGAAGCTAGCACGCCCGCAAGTCCACAGGACTGAGCGTCACTGATTGTCAAACTGCATCGCCTCCCAGTACTCATGACAATCTGTAGAGTCCCATTAGTTTCTAGCCAGAAGTGTCCGGTGTTGGGCAGAAACCTGTGCAGTTCCCTTAGGGAACACTGCAAAAGATTTAAGACTACAGGTGTTGGCAGTAAACCCACTTGGTAGCAGTCTGTACCACCCAGATTTACCTGGTAGCTGTGGCTGAGCAGTCAGACCTCTCTCAAGAAGAGTTAGACAGTATGCAAAGTATACACAATAGGCAGTCCGATACAATAATACAAGCAAACACTGACCAGAGCTTTGGTATCTAAGTATATAATTATTTATCTAAAAACACACGGTTTGAAACACTCCAGCACTCTTGTTGTAAAATATTCTAAACACAGTTACTATTGTAATATGTACACCCCTTTTTCCTTATCAGATAAGTCATAGTAAAACACCACTTATTTTCATACAGAGGTGAGCGCTTAACTAGATGGCACTCCAAAAAGTTTGTGAGAAAGGGAGGGAAAAAGACAGAATATGGAAAGGTACACCACTCTAAGGTTCAGGAACACTGTTAGTAAGGCAGAAGAGCAAAAGTCACTGGTGAGCCAAAGGCTGGGCCCACTCTTAGAGAGAGCAGAGCACAAATGCGCCCATGACCACACAGTTCCTCTAGGCTTAGAAAGTCTTGCAGAGAGTTCAAAAAGAGTTTAGAGAGGCTTAGGAAAGTTTAGCCAGGGTGTCCCAGGCTAACACAGGTTCGAAATCCGGGGGCTAAATCTACCCCGTACAGTCGGTAGCAAGGGAAGCCGGGCGGGACACGGTACCTTAAGTGGGAAGGATCCTCCAGCGGTGGCAGTTGTTCCTGGCAGTGGGTGCAAGTTGCGTCGTCGTCCAGGGGAAGAGAAGATCTCGCCTTGGAGGAAAGATGAAGGTCGTTGCACTACCAGGGAAGAAACCAGCCGCGCAGTTTTCCGGTTAAAGGTTGTACCTTTGTTCGCGGTCGTGGTAAAACGTGGTATCCCGGTTGCCGGGGTGCTTGGCACAGGCAAGGCGGCCACGAGGTACGTCGGGAAGGCGAAAAGACTGTGAAACTGGTTATCCCCACCAGTCAAAGGAAGGAGACTCTCCGGCGGGAGATCTCCTCTGTCGTTGGGAAAAGTGGTGAGGCGGTCCAGCAGGGCTCCACCGGTGGTGGTGTCGTGGCAGGTCGGCTCAGCTTCTCCCTCGTCGGATTCTTAGGTCCTGTGGTGACTTCTGAAGTTCCAGTCCCCAAAGCCCTGCTTTTATGCAGAAAACCCCTATTCACTCAGCCTAGCTGTCACTCAAACATGCTAAGTGGTGAGCCGGCCGGCTCACCACTTGGGCCAATCAGGACGGAGTGTGACTTGAGTTGCCTAGGCAACTCAGTCCAGGGTGCCTAAATCCCCCTCCACCCCTACTAAGTACCCCAGACAGAGTGGCACCACTTTGGAAGGCTTCTGTGGAGAAGCCCGCCAAAAAGTGGAACAAAGGGCTCAACTTGGGTTGGAGTCACAGAAGAGAACACAAACGCCATTTTAGAATCAAGTTTTGGCAAAAAATACCAACCGGAGAATTAATATTAATTAAATAAACCGGCTGGTTCTGTTCAGAATTTAAGACGAGTAAAGTCAATGGTGACTTTACATGCCCTGGGAGACAGTAGTCAGTCCCAGGGTATGGAGTCTACACTGGGGGGTCACTATGACACACAGCACCCTCAGTGCAGTGACACAGGGGTAACACATATCACAAAAACACATGAAGCCCTATGGAGTAAAAGACCCCATAGCCCATTAAACACATCTAGATTCAAAGAAACACACTCAAATCATGCCCAAGAGTGAGGGTAAAAGAGTCTCACTCTTGGCAGGAGAAAAAAATAAACCCCAAAAATCCAGCAAAGCTGCTGGGGGACTCACTAGGTTAGGAAATTCAGCCTAAACAGAGAATTCTCCCTAACATCCGGTTACCAAAAAGCACTGCACTCCGATACAACTTCTGAAAGATTATCTCAAGTTGTAATCCAATTTCAAAGTGACCCAAGACTAGTTTGAATGTCCTGTTAGCAATTTTCTTTTTGCAGTGCCTCCAGTTTCCCCATGCAGGGTCACTCACTGCAGCCTCTTGGAGGTCAGAGATTCTTTAGAAAAGGAGACTCTGTGGGTACCACCAAGTCAAAAGGGACAAGGCAGTGACACAGGATGCTTGCCTGCTTTCACAACCAGCAACACCAAAAGATCATGACTGTCAGGGTCGGTCTTGGATAGGATGCAGACCCATCCGGGCTTCCGTACAGTCCTTCAGTTGTGGTGCCCTCTTAATGCTTCAGAAACCCATTCAAGCACTGAAAGTAATGGCACAGGCCCTTTCCTAATGGGAGATTTGGAGCTACTTAATCTTCAATCATAGAGCTGCATCCATTCAAACTGTGTGGCAGCTGCCCAATCACTGGAGGCTGCTACATTCCAACTTTGCACATCTGTTCCCAGGCTTAGGGTTGAGATGTAAATTCGAAGTCAAAGAACCAGACACTTTTTTTTTTCACCACAGCCTTCTCTTTCATTGGGAGCCGATACAGTGTTAGGAAATGCTTTCTCTTTGCAGCTTTCCTCCCTATAGAGAATTCAGCAGTGAAACAGGGTTTCCCCGTTATTTTCTTTTTAGTATATCAAGTTATACATTTCGGTGCAACACTGGTAGGCTGGTGGCAGGGGCAACTCTTAAGCATTTCTGGGTGCACTACTGGGCCCGTATGTATTTATACTGTGAGGTAGCCATGCCAAGATGGTAAACCTTGATTTTTCAAGTTCTGCCTTTTGTTGATCTGTTCTTCCTCCCTTGTCAGATAGGAAATTGTTCTTTCACTGGATTCTTGAAAGAAGCCCAGCAACATGGCTAGTGTGTGTTTTCAGAAATGTCTGGAAGTGCTGGTTACATAGTCTGTCCTGCTCAAAACACAATCAAGCCAGAGTGATTTCATAGTTGCTGGGGCTGCTGGTTGTCCAGGATTAGACAGCCATACTCTATGCGTTGCATATCCGTTCACTGAAGAGCAGGTGTCACCCAAGCCCAGAATCTAGCATATTAGTGGCGGATGTACAACCTTTCTTTTGCCGACCACTGGAGTCAAGAAACTAAAGATTAAGTAACTCTAGAGGGACGTTGGAAGACTGTTGTTGGAACCTGCATTGACCAGGCCAATTCACTGCCTTGCAAAGTTCTGCATCTTCTGCGACAGGGGAGACATGTACCTGGTTCCTCCTTCCCTTGCACTAGTGGGAACCTGATGTGCTGTCCTCACCTTTCTGGATCTCTGAAGTGTTGATGGGACAGTTCCGGTTGATAAGCACTGGGTAGAGGGCATCCTCACTGCAAAGATCTCATCTGGCCTGGGGCTGGATACTTTGAGGGCACTTTTGTTGTGCGATTGGAACCAGATTGCCTGCTGGTACTGCCTTCTGTCCAAACAGTGAAGTTCCTGCAGCCTGAGCTCACGAGTCCTGCCTACTCGAGTCTGCTGGCCCATGAGAGTTAAGATGGATTTCCAAAATCAAGCCTGGGAGGTGTATTTTGGGAGGCCACCCTATTATGGTGAACAGGGAGACACCGAGGACTGGACAAACCCAATCAAGGAAAGGCAGTAGAGCGGCAGGGCTGTGAAAATGGTCTGGGGTACAATGGGTCCAAACAGAACAGCAGCAATAATTCAAGATGGACAGGGAAGTACAAAAATAATGCATTAGGCCTTTAAAACACACATTAAGCAAGTAAAACCTCTAGTGAAATAAAATAGATATATATGTTCACCCTTGAGAGAAGACGGCATGCATTTACTTCAAGAACCAGTGCAGCACATAAGTACATACAATTATAATTATATGCATGAAATCCAGAATAGACACTTAAAAATAAACACAGAATAGTTCCCCTAACACTTAATGAGACCAACCCTAAAATGGTTTGGGGTCTTGTGCCCTTATGTCATCAGTTCCAAAGTTGTACTTCACAGGTAGGTTCATAAAGAGATTTGGACAATGCCAATGTTTAGGGTCAAAAAGATAAGTAAAGGTCAGGTAAGTAAACCAACTAAGTTCCAATCACTATGATAAAGCTAGGAGGGGATCTTTGACCAGGCCTCCACCAACCGAGTCAGGAAAGAGTAATTTAGGGACAGGACTTAATGTCTATGGCTGAAAATGCAGAGCAGGCATCTTAGAAATGTTGAAGATCTTCGGCTACCGTTGCACCAAAGCAGCTCAGGAGAGAGCTTGTCAGTGTACCGATTGCTCCAGGAACACTTCTAAAGGCTCAGAAAGCACATATCCTCGAGCAGAGTTCGAGATTGTTTTTTTCCCACCAGTCCAGGCGTCGAAGCGCCCTCAAGGGTCTTCTTGAGATCAGGCAAAAGAGCAGGGCTTCAGCAGGCCAATCACTAGAGTCTATGTTGGTCAGCAGCTGGAGTCGTCAACAGGCTACTGTTCAGGACTTGGCTCCCACAGTGATCTGAAGAATGGCTGCAGGAGTCCTTCTTTTATCCAAGATCTGGAATGAAAGCTTGCCCAGGACCAGAAATGGTAAGGATCTGCTCCATTCAAACAGTCTGTGGCTATCCAATCATAAACAGTCACTGGCCACCACATCTGCCCAGCAACAGACATTCAGGCACCAGGATGTGTACTGAGACCAGAGAGTCCGTGCCCACATCCGGGTTCACACACAAACCACCCCATTGCCTGTGAAAACAGAAGCTTTCTCTGGGCAAAACCACTCCATATAAGGTATCTACTGACCAGAGGAGGCAGGAAGAAGGCCAAAGAACTATAAACCCAAAGGACAAGTAAAGACCTTGTGTGACAGCCATCGTACAGTGCTAGCTGCATTTAGGAGCCCTTTGAGGTAAATGCAGAAGTGCTCAAGTAAAACGTAATTACATTGTAACAGTGTAAAGACTGGTAGGGGGTGTCTGTACTTCTGCTCTCTATATGGTAGAGGAGAGGCACAGAAGACCCCAGCCAAGATTCTCTATTAGGGGTAGCAATGGACGAGCAATCAAGGCCTAGCTTCTCAGGAGGTGATGCGGGCTGGTTCTTAAGTAAAGTGTAGTCCCCGAACCCCCACAAAGGAATGTCCACACACTGTATTACTGAAAACACAGTCTTTATATAATTAATAATCAAAGGTATGCACACGATCACAATAACTCACTTTGTATTCGGAAGTCAATAATGATAAATATATACAATTCTAAAGTGGTAACACCAATGTTATCAAATCTCATTAAAGTGCATCAACTGTACGGTTAAAATGTCACACAGATCAATAACGAGGAAACCAGCAATAGAGATAGGAACACAAGATGGTTGAAACAATAGGCAGAATGCTGACCCCTACCAATAGGCACAGTTCTGTGTGGAGATCCCCCCCCACCTGGGCAACCTGTAAATAAAAATATATAGCACAAGCCCAGTCCATGTAATGTTCAATAGTCTTATTTCCTTCTATTAAGGTTTTACCCCCCCAATGTACCTGGTGGAGTAGAGTTCTCCGAAGATGCGTCCACCGATCCTTCTTGAGTGACTCCCTTTAAAGCAGGAGCCACGGATCGTCGAGAGGCGTCGAGGAACTCGGCGTTCGGTGTCGGGGAATCGACGGCCCTTCTTGAGTGCCCTGCCTTTAAGGCAGGAGTCACGGGTTGTCGAACGTCCGACGGTGAACAGGTGGAACTACGGCAGTGAAGTGGCAGCTTCGTTCCTAGCAGTGCTCGTCGACGACAGAGCGTTGCGTCCTGCAAGGAAGAGGCGTGCAGGGCACCTCAGTGACGATAGTTCTGGACCGCAATGAGATGATGAAGAACTGTGGGATAGTCGCCAGTACTTCCGCGTACTGGTCCCAGGCCCCAAGGGACACTAAGGAAATCTCTACAGGAGCACCAAATGTGATTCCGGTAGGGGAGGGGAGGACAGTGGCCTCCACCTCAGACATGGGGTAAGGGTAGGTCAGGCTGACAGCCTGTACTCCAAGTGCCTTACCTTTACACTTGGAGTCACCCCTTCTGTGATCCACAGCCCCACAATCCCAACAAGTGCCGGGAGTGCGGGGTACGGTACTGGAAACACCGGGAGCCTGCTTTGCAGCAGGTGGACCACTACTCTTATTCCCACCCACAGATGACTTATCCCCACTAGATATTTGGGTTTTAGGAGAGGAGGGTTTAGGTTTATTCGACTCTAACTGCTTTTGGGACTCCTCAGCTTTCTGAGAGGCCCTCTTTTCTTTGTCCTTGTCCTTCCCTCTGGAGTCCTTAGGGGAAACCCGGTGGGAGACCCACTTGTCAGCGAGCCTAGCCAGCTTAAAGGGATCCAAAATGTTCTGGTCAGCAACATACTGACGCAGCTCTGGTGAACAGGCTTCAGAAAAATGCTCAAAAAACAACAGGTGGGACAATTCAACAAAAGTTTTCACCTTGTAACCATCAATCCACCACATCATATTCATGTGCGCAGCACTCACCCAGTCAACACAAGACATATTCTCTCTTTTCTTAAAATCCCTGAACCTTTTAAGGTATTGGGTAGGCGTCTTGCCAAACTTGGAAATCAAAGCAGATATCATACACTCATACTGACCCCTTTCTTCCACACTTAGCTTCAGAATACAGTCATATCCAGTTTGAGGCACTCTGCTTAACAAACACTTAGCCCAATCTCTTTTGTCAACATCATGAATTGCACAAGCCATTTCAAACGCTTCAATCCATTGGAGGATATCTGAACCCTCCACAAACACACCAACCAAATATTTCATGAATTTAGTTGCTGGGCACCTGACACTCTCACTGGGTTTCGCTGAAGTCTCCACTCTAGCTTTCTCTAGCTGGATTCTCTGACATTCAGTGTCCTTGTCTTTGAGTTCAAGATCCCTATTCTTGTGTTCAACTTGTTGAGCCAGCTCCTCCTTCTTAAGCTCAGCATCTATTTCCAACTTGCGATATTCAAATAACTCAAGCGCCAAGGAATTGCTGGGGTTCGGAATAGAGGCAGCAGGAATGGTGGCATTCCCAGAAACAGATTCAGTAGAAACCCCAGGGGCAGAGTCCTCATTGGTTGCATTCCCCCCCTCATCAAGAGGTTCACCATCGGTCTTGTAGTCCACCAGGGCAGCCATCAGCTCCGCCCTAGACTTATCCACAAAGTCTAACTCCCTGGCTTCACAAGCACTCTGGAGAGCCTCTAAGCTCATCCGAGTCAATTTACCATTTGCAATAGACTCCATTGCTTGTAATGCAGTTATTTTGTACACAACCAAACCTTAATTTAATAAAGTGCAGATATTTTGTAAGTGGCAAGGTTATACACTGATTCTTAAAACCATAAGCATCCCACCGCTGCCACCAGTGTAAAGACTGGTAGGGGTGTCTGTGCTTCTGCTCTCTATATGGTAGAGGAGAGGCACAGAAGACCCCAGCCAAGATTCTCTATTAGGGTAGCAATGGACGAGCAATCAAGGCCTAGCTTCTCAGGAGGTGATGCGGGCTGGTTCTTAAGTACAGTGTAGTCCCCGAACCCCCACAAAGGAATGTCCACACACTGTATTACTGAAACCACAGCCTTAATTAATACACATATAATTAATATTCAAAGGTATGTACACGATCACAATAACGCACTTTGTACTCGGAAGTCAATAATGATAAATATATACAATTCTAAAGTGGTACCACCAATGTTATCAAATCTCATTAAAGTACATCAACTGTACGGTTAAAATGTCATACAGATCAATAACAAGGAAACCAGCAATAGAGATAGGAAGGAACGCAAGATGGTTGAAACAATAGGCAGAATGCTGACCCCTACCAATAGGCACAGTTCTGTGTGGCGATCCCCCCCACCTATCACAAGCCCAGTCCATGTAATGTTCAATAGTCTTATTTCCTCCTATTAAGGTTTTACCCCCCCAATGTACCTGTTGGAGTAGAGTTCTCCGAAGATGCGTCGACCGATCCTTCTTGAGTGACTCCCTTTAAAGCAGGAGCCACGGATCGTCGAGAGGCGTTGAGGAACTCGGCGTTCAGTGTCAGGGAATCGACGGCCCTTCTTGAGTGTCCTCCCTTTAAGGCAGGAGTCACGGGTCGTCGAACTTCCGACGGTGAACAGGTGGAACTACAGCAGTGAAGTGGCAGCTTTGTTCCTAGCGGTGCTCGTCAACGGCAGAGCGTTGGCATCCTGCAAGGAAGAGGCGTGCGGGGCACCTCGGTGACAATAGTTCTGGACCTTAAAGAGATAATGAAGAACTGTGGCCCAGCAAGGGCGTCGAGTCGTCGGCGTCTCTGTGGTCCTTAGGTGGCGGGAAACCCACTGGCGGATGCTCCTCGGCGCGTCGACGGTCAGGCCTTCTCCAGCGGGATAAAGCGGGCGACGATGCAGACGAGAGCGTCCGATGATCAAATGAAGTTCTTAGGCAAACAGGAGCACGGCGGCTCTGGTCGGCAACGGCGGTCGACAGTGGCGGACAACAGTCCGAGTGCTTCTCTTTGAGATTCTGCGGCACTCCCCGTCTCGGGTCGGCAGCCTGTCGAAGGTCTGTCTATCAGGGAGCTTTGGCAAAGATCAGC
Source organism: Ambystoma mexicanum (assembly GCF_040938575.1). Lineage (NCBI taxonomy): Eukaryota > Metazoa > Chordata > Amphibia > Caudata > Ambystomatidae > Ambystoma > Ambystoma mexicanum. The sequence continues at coordinate 1,265,899,112 of NC_090928.1, forward strand.
TGTGCACGATGGTCCCTCGTAGCTCGGGAAGAGGGCGCCTTACCAGGTCCTGTCTGGATCAGTCCTTGGAGGCACAGCAGCTTTCAGATTGTGAAGGAGAGCAACACCACTTCTTCTCGTCCAGCGGGGCTTCAAGGTCAAGCTTCAGTTACTCCAGTTACTCGTCATAGTGGACTTCAGCTTGTGAACACGATTCCTAGCAGTGAGAGGTCCCCAGATATACTGTTGATCTCCCATTCATTCCGCTGGGTCACACTCAAGCATGCAATCACGACTACGGGCATTCATGCAGGCAGGCAGCCAATCAGGCACACGAGGTATTCAGGCCATTCACTTCTCTCCAGACATTCAACACTCCAAGCTGCATTCATACCGGTTTCGGGCAGGGCTGTCTCAGTCATTGTGTCTGGCCGGGCCTTCACAACCAACAGCCAGTCAGGGGGAAGGGACAGAGTTAGGGCTTCCCAGGACTTTGGGAAAACAAGGTAATAGGTCATAGAAAGCAAGAGGCCACAGGGGCCATTTTGTTTTCCATCAGGAATCAACTGATCCCAATGGCAGGGCCGGGGTATCCCAAAATGGAGGATACTCCGCGCACCTGTCCAATTCAGCATGGAGCTGCCACCAGCCCATACCGTGCTCTGCGGGCCACCCAAAGGTGCCCAAAAACGCACTAGGGGCACAGGGTTGTACCCCCACCCATGGGTGCCATAAGGGTATCCCCAGGTCCGTTCACCAAACCAAAAGAGAGAGAGCTGCACCGCCAGGAGTCTCACATGAAGGCCTGCGTGGAAAACACGACAGAACACACGATAAAAAGCAGTAAAGGACAAGGATATGGAGGCCCTGTCCCTCCGATGCATTTCCAGCATCACAGACAGTAACCAAAATCCCAATACATAAAAAGTTAGAAGGGTACAAAGTATCCTAAGCACACTTCACTTTAGGGTGATGTCTGCAGTTAAGAAATCCATAAGAGAGACAAAGTCTTCCAGTAGTTAAAGTCTTAGAGATTTGTCCATTCGTATGGTGAAACAGACAAAACAGGCAAAGGGAAATAAAGCAGAATGATTTAATGACCTCCAAAAAGTCAGGACAGGAATCAAAATAAGCAAAAAGGCTGGGGTCACATACACATCTATGGAGGGAAATGTGCAAAAATAAAATTGTTGGTAACAGCATTTGATACATTTAAGTACTGTACAAAATGTAACATTCTCTCTGTTTCATTGATGAGTTTTTAAAGGTTTGTGCTCTAAAAACTGTGCTTTTACAATTACTCACCTAACATGGACATGGGGTCTTCTGGCCCTTAGGAATGCTATACCCTAAAACCTATACCCTTTCTTGGTCTGTGTTTTTGGCATATCTTTGCCCCAGTTTTACAGCATTTTGCCTTCTTTCATATTGTTATATATCTGCACTGCAGAGCAGAACTACATATCCCCCTTTTGCTTGCACCTGTGTCGCATATTGTAGGCACTCTTACTCCACGTCTCAGGCATAGCAGGACTGTGTGAAGGCTAAGCAGTGACGCGAAGCCTGTGTTGCCTATCCGACCCGGAGGTCCGGTCGCGCGACACACTGCCTCCTTTTTCTTGGATTGTTAGTTCTTTAACGATCCCGCTACGTTTGTTCTCCCTCTCCTTTCCGCCGACACGGACCTCAATCTCAAACTCTATTTACCCACTTTCTTCAATAATCTAGAACCACAGGGTAGTTTCTACTCATGCAAGCAATGACTGCAATCTCATGAACCACCCCATTGCGTCATACCAAAATACTAAAATACCTAGCCCTATATCATAGGATTCTAGAAACTATTATCCCTATACGTGAAGCTAGACTTCCTTCCCATACCAACACAGACCAAACCTCAAACATGTTCACCTTACATCTTGGGGAAAACCTTTGCGGTAGTAAAAATAGCTCTTTGAATATTTTTCAAACATGCTTGCCCACATTTACGATAATAATACCATACAGAAACCACTGTCACCGCCACTGTTTTAAATGCATATCCAAACGTGCCGAGTCTGTAGGCTCTTGACATCATCATACTAACAAACAAAATCCCTCCAAGGTTTACTTTGCGCTTAGATATAATAATGCTGTTGTGCCAGAATCACATGCACTTGCATCGCATGCCAATGTGCCCCACCTGACAAAGATCATATTCAAGCCAAATGGCATTTATAAATGCTCGGCCCATCCCCTGTCATGCTATTGACATTGATGATGTTATTCTTGAACAAGCCTGGTTATAGGAATGCTCATGCCCAGCCATTTCAGCTACTTGGCCAGAGGGACTCACTATGTTGAAATTGAGTGCCAAAACCCAGAGTAATTGCTGTATTCACCAATTAGCGCCTAGTCCCAGTTGCAAACTGCTAAGCGTTAAATTCATCACCCTCTGCAACTAATGATCCTCTGCTGAACGCCCCCAATGTCATGTAGATTTTGTCAGCTGTGTTCTGGAAATCATACTACCTTTCATGAAGTTTAATCGCAGGGTTTAGTGATTGGAATGATCCTCAAGCTATTTGCATGAAGAACCTATTCATTAATCCTGAGCTTGCTTTCATGCAAACAGATGTTACGAACAGCAAAGGACACACCTTAAACTGGTTCCTCTACTGGAATATCTTACCCACAAATCCAGCTGTGCCAAGACTGGACAGATCATACAGCAGTGTTTTCTTTTTTATAACCACGTTTATTGGGCCAGCAAGACATAAAAACATGAATGGTTTCTGTGACTATGTAGGCTCTATTATCAAAGTTCTTTATTTGAACAAGTTAATTTAGCAAAAAACAAATCGCAATACGAAAACAAAACTGAACATTAAAATATGATAATTACCAAAATACAATTATAGAATAACATTATTAAAACATAAAATCAAGAGTGAAGAGTAAACAAATGATAAATTAAGAGTTATCCTAATCCTCACAGCAGCTACCAGGCAATGCTCCAAGGACCAACAAAAGTTGAGCTCCTTTCCTTAAGTAAGTAAAGGAGAGCTACCCTAAACACTGAGAAACATTTGAATATCAGAGCAGGGGACAAAGAAACCTCTTCCTTGGATGTGCATAGGAGTTACAAAAAAACATAAAATTAAGTAAATCTTCCACAGAGCTTGAATTACAATGATAACAATTATCACAATGATGCCACCTTTTTGCCATTCATTTTCATTCACTAATTTCATATGGGACTTTCTCTAATGTTATCAAATACCACACTTTCTGTAGCCACAGGATCTATGTTGGGATTCTCTTTTGGTCCCTAATCTTAGGATACACCAAATGATAGTGGGAGCCTTTGCCCCTGCACTTCCTCCAGCAATGATCCACCCTGGCGGGGTATTGCCTGTCTAATGGCACCAGGGTGAGGGGGCACAATAACATGTGTACATAAATGCAAGTTACACATCTTTGGCCAGAACAGACACTCTGGTTTTACACATATTCCTTCAGATGCCTTCCCACTCTTTCTGATGGATTTCTATCCCCACGTCCCTCTGCCATGCCAACATATGCTTGTCTGCGAGTGTGTGCTTCCTAGAGATCATTATCTTGTAAAGCTTTGAGATAAGGCCCTTGCAACAAAGTCACAGTGCCAACATCGCATCAAGTTCCCAGTCCACCAAAGTGTAGGAGTGACAGCACCAACAGAGCACTATTCCCAAAGCACCTAAGTGGGCAACTAATTAAAAAACAACCAGGTCCAAAAGAAACATGGTATTCAGGAAGATGTATCAAATCAGGTTTAGGGTGACAAACCCCAGAGCGGATTGCTGAGTGTCTTTCAGGGATTGAGAGAAAGAGGCGCTATGGGGAAACACTAGCACCACCAGAGACATCCCTTAGCCAACCGGTGCGGATCCATCAAGGGAAAAATGTAACTTATGCCAACCTCCCCACCACTCATCCAGCAGCAGCACGTCTGAAGGAGAATGTTTTTCTCCCACCCCTGCAGCATTTAAAGAGGAAATACCTGCCTTCCCCCCTCCTGAAGGGAAAACTATTTCTGCACAGGTGGGAATTCACTAGAAGTTTGCCTTTCCAATGTGATGGCCCATTCACCTCAGAAATCCCCAAAAAGAACTTATGTGCAGGGGGACAGCTGGGAGGCAGGGCAGGAGGGTGTGATATTTACCAACTACACCGATGACACGCAATGTGTCATCCCGTTGTCCGGCTCATGACAGGGATGAAGCAGTTAACTACAAAACCTTTGCCCTTATCGAAACCTGGATGATTCGTAAATAGTTGGCGCTCAACAAAGATAAAACTGAACTGCTGGTAATTGGGTCATCCCACATGCTATGGAAACTGGGCCCAGTTATGAATGCTTTCACTTAGGAGCTGAAAAAAATCACCCCATTGATGAAAGTCAAAACATTAGGAGTAATATTTGATCAGCGTCTCACCATGAAACATCACGTAATCAGCCTATTATTATCTTGTGCCCATTACATAAAGCAGCTCGTGCATTTAAGACCTCTTATCTCACAAGATAATGCAGAATACATCGCTAGAGCAATCATAGGGGCGAAGATCGATTATTGTTCCAGCCTGTTAATTGGTGTTGATAAAGCTGTTTGAAATAAACTACAAGTTTGCCAAAATGGATCCATACGAGTGGTAATGAGGCTTAAGCGCAGAGATCATATCACAGCGGCAAGACCCACTCTTCATTGGCTACCAGTTGAGTCTAGAATTCTATTTCGAACCCCGACTATCATACAGAAGTGCACAAAGGGAAAAATGCCCAGTTATTTACAGCATCTTCTGACTATAAGAACCTGCGCCAGATCTTTGAGATCAGCATCTCCTGTTTATCCCCAAATGCAGAACAGTGAACGTTTCTAACACAGCTTTCTTTGCAATTGCACCTAAGGTTTGGAATTATCTCCCCCCAGAGCTGAGAGCGATTGAATCTCTAGAAATGTTTAAAAAGAAATTGAAGACCCATCTGTTTAATTAGGCTATTTAAATCTCTGCTTCTTCTAGGAACCTACAAACTGGATTATGTTATTGGCTCCGAAATGTTAATTGTTGTTTAGGTTTTGTTGCGCCCTCAAGCCCCAGTGTCCATGGCTGCGCATAATACATATTGTAAAGTAAAGTAAAGGAGCAGAGCAGCAGACAAACAGCTTCTGCACTTGGAAGCAAACTGAAAGAAATCCAAATCCAAGATGGCTCAAGCTTTTTAAAGACTCTCTTCCCCAAACTTAGAATAGGACGTCAATTAAACAATGAATTGACAAGTTTGCCACAGCCAATGGGAGAACAGAGGGGCTTCATAACTGAGGCCAAGAAAAACACAGTGACTTTTTGCCCGGGAGCTAGAAGGGAAGAGTTTGCTGGGGAAGCGGAAGATCACCAGATCAGGGGAGCCCCTAGAGCCCAGAGGAGGGGTGTGCTCCAGGGAGAGGGGCCTCAAGAGCGCCAGAATAGGGTGTGTTCCAGTCAGAGGTAGAAGAACCCCCCCACCCCCATGAACCACAAAAAAGTGCATGCTCCTGTGAGGGGGAGAGGAGTCCTCTGAACCCCAGAACAGGGGCTTGCTCCTGTGATGATGAGGGAGAGGACAACTCCTCAAGACTAGAAGAAAGACTCCCTGACCCAAGAGAAATAAGGGGTGAGAAGTAGTAAGAGATAGAGAGTAGCTTTGGCCTCAGAAGAGGGGATGTGTAGCAGAAGAGGAGCCCCGTGAGCCCAAAAAGAGGGGTATGCTACAGTGAAGAAAGAGTTATAAGGGCACTATATCGCTGTGAGAGTGAGGAGGGGAACTATATTCCAGGGTGTGAATTACATAGCAGGGCACTATATCCCTGGGTGCAGATTAGTGAAAGATTAGTAAATGATTCCAATGCTGGAGAACAGGAGTTACAGGCGGGGTCGGGACTGGGGCATCAAATTGTCTCAGGCACCAAAGAAAAAGTGTCCCACCGTTGCAAATGGCAATTCATTCCTTTTGTGAGAGACTGTTTTAATAGTACCCAAGTTTTTTTTGATGTGGATCAAATGTAATGCAAATTGTGCAATTTAAAGAATATGTATTCAGCAACAATGGTCAAAACTACTAGCCGCATAGTGAAGTAGCTCATCAAACTGGCACACATTGGCCAAACAAGTGGCCCACTTTGACCAACAAAAGTGGACCACATTAGCATTTTGTGTTTTTGGTTCAGGCATTGCCCCATTTCCCTATAGACCAGTGCGAGCCTGGTCACAGATAAGTAACTCATTCCTTCTCCAGCACTGGATCTTTCACAGATTCACATGGTGTTCAAATAGAATTTGCAGCAGCACAAAGCGCATGGATATGCATGCACATGAAAGCCATGAGGACGAAGGCTAACTTAAGCGAACTGGTCATTAAAGACTGCTTGTCCAACTCTGTACACCTCCACAGATTTTTTGGGATGCAGTACAACTTGGTGATGGTATGAGTAGACCTCCACATGACCGCTCTGCAGATGTCCGACGGCGCCACTCCTACTAGAGGAGCAGCAGCAGACACGACTGTCCTCTTGGGGTGTGCCCAGGGCTGACCTTGGAGCAGTCTCTTATCAAGTTGATGGCTGAAAGTGATACCAGTAGAAACCATCTGCAAACAGAAGCTTCAGAAAAGATCTTGCCCAGTGAGCCTACATGCAACGAACAGCTGTGGCAAGTGCCGAAAGGGCTTAGTTTGCTTCACATACTCAAAGGAGTGGAGAGAGTCGTTCAGCAGGCGTAACCAGAGAGCTGAAGAAAAGCGGCAGGCAGAGGGCACGTTGAGTTGAAAAGAGGACAGCACCTTAGGCATGAAGGTAGAATTGTCCCAAAGGAGAACCTTGTCATTAATGGAAAATGAGGTAAGGCAGTTGCGAGGAGAGTGCCTAAATCATGTCCATTCACCTGGTTGAGGTGATAGCAGAAATACTGTTTTCCATGGGACAAACGGGACACTGGCCGTATTCATTGGCTCCAACGCGCACCCCCCATGATAGAACAATGTTCAGTTCCCAAGTAGGGACAGTTGCATATAGGGGGAAACATCCAAAAGTGTACTATAACAATTATTTCACAAGGCAATGCGACTATAATTTAGGTGCCATCGATGTGCGTGTGAAGTGGGAAATGTCAGCCAAGTTATCTTCGATGTAATGTAAAACAAATGTATAAAGCACACCTTCACCAACAGGGGCATCATGGCACTGACCGTTTCAGGACTGACCAACAAGACGGCAATTAGGCTGTAAAAAGATATGTCTTCAGGGCACGACGGAAAGAGAGGTGATCCCCAATCGCCTGCAAACACACAGGCGCAGAGTTCCACAGAACAGCAGCCGCCACGTAGAAGGAACTGCCACCAACGCGGGCCAGCCTAAACCAGGGAACAGCAACTCTCAGAGATGAGACTGAACAAAGGTTCCTCGTCGGAACTTAGGGATGAAATTCGCCTGTAGATTGCCAGGACCTTGCCCGTAAAAGGCTTGGTGAACCACACACAAAGTCTTGAATTTAATGCGCTTTGACACCGGGAGCCAATGCAGTTTTCCCAGCATCTGTGTGGTAGAGCTGAACCGGGAGGCACCGACTGTCAGTCGGGCTGCCGAATTCTGCAGCACCTGCAGCCGCTGAAGAAGGTACGCTGGCTGAGCAAGATACAGAGCATTACAATAGTCTAAAGAGCCAGCTGTGAGAGAGGATACAACCAGAGGCCAAAGATGAGAGGGAAGATAAGGAAGCACTTTCCGAAGAATGCAAAGTTTAAAGTGAACTGATCTGGCCCTGCATGGATAGAGACTCAGGGAGCTTAACTCCCAGGTTCTTCAACACCAGGGAGGGTGTGGGCAGAGGGCCGGGTTCATATGGCCAGAAAGTCGAAGACCAGCCCAAGGAAAGCATAGGCGGACCTTAGACTAGAACCTGTGTCTTCTCGCCGTTAAGGCAAAGCCAGTTTTGACCCATCCAGAGATGAATAGCCAACAGACAGGGGTGACAGCGTTCAGCTGAGGCAGGATGGTAAAGGTCTAGTCTCACCAGGATCTGTGCATCATTGTTAGGCAGAAACCTGTGCAGTTCCCTTGGGGACCACTGCAAAAAGTTTAAGACTATAGGTGTTAGCAGTAAACCCAATTGGTAGCAGTCTGTACCACCCAGATTTACCTGGTAGCTGTGGCTGAGCAGTCAGACTTCTCTCAAAAAGAGTTAGGCAGTATATAGAGTATACACATTAGGTACAAAAATACAGTAGCACAAGCAAACACTGACCAGAGCTTTGGTATAAAAGTATATAATTATTTATTTAAAAACACATTTGTAAAAATACACTGGCACTAATATGTCAAGCAAGTTCAAACACAGTCACTATAAATATATACACCTCCCTGATTAATTATTCGACAAGTCTTAGGAAAAGAACACGACTTATTATCAACACATAGGTGAGCGCTTAACCAAGATGGCACTCCAACAATTATTTAAAAAGGGAGAGAAAAGGCAGAAATAGGAAAACACACAATACAAACACTTTTAAAGAACCACAGCAAGTCAAGAAAGGCAGGGTCTACTGTAGAGCAAAAAGTTCATAGGCCATGCCCACTCTTGGAGAGAGCAAGGCGGAATGTGCCCAAGATCACACAGTTGAAGTACACTTTAAAAGTCTTTGCAGATAGTTCAAAAAGGAGTTAGATCAGTTCAGAAAAGTTAGTTAACAGGTCCAAGGTCACCCCAGGATAGAGAGTCAAGGATTTACGGGACACCTTGAACAGTCTGTTGCAAGGGAGACCAGGCGGGACACTGTACCTGAAATGGTGAGAAAGCTCCAGCAGGGGCAGTTGTTCCTGGCAGCGGGTGCAAGTCGGTGCGTCGTCCAGGGGAAGAGAAGATCTCGACGTGGAGGAAAGCTGGAGGTCGTTGCACTGCCAGGGAAGAAACCAGCCGCAGAGTTTCCCGGTTAAAAGGTACTACCGTTTTATTCGCGGTAGTGGTGAAGCGTGGCTATCCGGCTGCCAGGGTGCTTGGCACGGGCGTTTCGACCACGAGACGATCCAGGAAGGCGAAAAGAGGGCGAACTGGTTAACCCCACCAGCTCAAAAGAAGAAGACTCTCCTGGAAGAAGATCTTCTCTGTCGTTGGGAAGTGGTGAGTCGGTTCAGCAGGGCTCCACCGGTGGTGTCGTCGTTGCAGGTCGACTCAGCTTCTCCCTCTTCGGATTCTTTAGGTCCTGTGGCGACTTCTGAAGTTCCAGTCCCCAAAGCCCTGCTTTTATGCAGAAAACCCCCATTCATCAGTCCTAGCTGTCACTCAAACATGCTAAGTGGTGAGCCGGGCGGCTCACCACTGGGCCAATCACACAAGAGTGCGACTTGAGTTGTCAAGGCAACTCAGTCCAGGGTGCCTATTCCCCCCTCCCAGACATCCTGTAGACCCAGACAGAGTGGCACCACTTTTGGAGGCTTCTGTGCAGAAGCCCGCCAAAAGTGGAACAAAGGGCTCGACTTGGGTTGGAGATACAGAGGCGAACACAAACGCCATTTTAAAACCGAGTCCTGGCAAAAAGACCCAACCGGGGAATAAATGGCGGTATCTTTAACATTGCACCAAAAAAGTGGTGCGTTTAAAATGAATGGGAAAATCCCATAGGAAATATTCCAGGGGAATATTTCGCGTGGTATACACTGCAACCAGACAGAAACTCGACAAGGGGGGACTGGACAGTGCCCCCTTGGAAAACAGACCCAGGGGCAATCTAATTACCCCTACCAGTAATTCCACAATATGATGGTTTGTACTGGTTCTGTTCACAATTTGAGACTAGTAAAGCCAATGGTGACTTTACATGCCCTGGGAGACAGTAGTCAGTCCCAGGGTATGGAGTCTATGTTTGGGGGTCACTATGACACCCCTGTGTTACTGCACTGAGGGTGCTGTGTAACACACATACCAAAAACACATGAAGCCCTATGGAGTAAAAGACCCCATAGCCCATGAAACACATTACACAGTCAGAGGACATTCTCAAATCATTCCTAAGAGTGGGAGAAAAAGAGTCTCACTCTTAGCAGGAGAAAAAAATAAACCCCGAAAATCCAGCAAAGCTGCTGGGGGACTCACTAGGTTTGGGAAATAAGCATATACAGAGAATTCTCTCTAACAGTCATCAGCGTAGTAAAACACAGAAAACCAAAAGAGTGAATGAACAAGTGACTGAATATAAAGATTAAAAAGAAGTGGAGGAAAAGCAGAGCCCTGAGGCACCACGCACATGAGGGGTTTAGCCATTGAAACAAACAGGGGAAGAGAGAGGGACTGAGTGCGACCAGTTAGAAAAGATACAAACCAGTCCATAACTGAACTTGAGACCCCCGCCGCAGACAACCGTTCCAGCAGGATACCATGGTCGACTGTGTCGAAGACAGCGGATAAGTCCAGCAGGATCAGTGCGGTGGCACCACCCTAATCTGTGCTAGATCTACCACTTCCACCAAAACAGACTCAGTTCCGTGGCTGGGCCGAAACCCGAACTGAAAGGGGTCCAGACAGCCAGAATACTCAAGAAAGGAACAAAGAAGGGGGTGGGAGGTTACCAGGGTTTCTAGGAATTTCATAGAGAAAGAGAAGAGAAATCGGATGAAAGTTGCTCAAGGTTAGGTTAGGTTTCTTGAGAAGAGGAAGAATAAGCACGTGCTTATGAGGACCAGGATGTGGGCAGAAGAGAAGGCATCATTAACCGCTGCGGGGTGTAGAGGCGCGATGCCCAGACCAATCTCCTTCAAGATGCCGAGAGGGATAGGATCAGCCGGAGAAGTGGATTTCAGGCCACGCAACGCTGACAGCACAGCAGATTCTGAGAAGACTGGGAAAGAAGACCAGACCCCGAGCGGGAGCACCAGGGGGACTAGGGCTCACCATAGGGACTGGCCAGAATTTGCCGATGGATAGTGGAAATGTTATCGTTGAAGAAAGTAGACAGAGTCACAGAGACTAAGACGGAGCCACACCGTGCACAGAGAGGGTGAAAAGAGAGGGCAAACTACCCTAAACAGTTCCTTGGAAGAGTTTGTAGCAGCATTGACCTTGCTGGTAAACAATGTACATTTTGATTGCGTAATCGCCACCTGGTAAGCAGCTGTCGTCTGGTGAAGGGCAAGACGAGATTGAGCCCAATGGAACACACGCCATTTCCGCTACGCATTGTCTACGGGCCAGGCGTAAGTAGAGAACCTGGGTTCAGAAGGGAAAGTACAGGGTCTGCAGGCCTTAAGAGGTGCAAAGGAAGAGTGAACAAGGCCACTGGTAGCCCAATAGAGCAAGTAAGACAGCATCTGTTGCAGGTGGAAGTTAAGGGCATCCAATCCCGTAAATGGAGCACCCAATGGTGCACCGCTTTGATATTTTGTTGCAACAGGAAATGATAGTTGGAGCTTGTGCCTTGGCAAAGACATACCTGTAGTCTTGGGGCATGTGGATGTGGTCGAATTGTAGGGACGAAGAAGCCAAGCTGTGAGGTTTTACACCAGCAGATGAGGATTAGAAGCTTTGGGAACCAGAACTGCCTTGGCCACACTGGCGCCACAAGGATCAGTCTGCACAGCTGCTATGTGGAGGATTCTTCGTGCGAAAATATCGGAAAATCGCATAGGAATCTCCCGTTTCACGGAAACGTGAAGGCGTCTGTCCGGTTGGCGCATCGAGAGAGAGAGAGAATCTGCTGGCGAATGAGTCACATTTGGAGTTGTCTTTCGTGGTAAATAGGTCCACAACTCTGGCTTCCTGCCCATTTGGAATATGACTTGCACTTGGCTCGGAGGAGCTCCCATTCATGGCAGAGGCGGAGTTCTCTAATAAGGGAATAGGTCACAGAAATGTGTATGATGGGAAGTTGAAAAAAGGGACAACAAACATTCCCTGTGCCCAAGCCCATTTCCATAACAACTGACTCGGAGGGGAGGATTGGAGATCTGGTGCCGTCTTGCTTTAAGATGTAGAACATCACAGCTGTGCTGTCCGTCAACACACATACCATTTTCCCCATGCAGGTGGGGCAGAAAAAACTGTGAGGGCACAGACCACTGCCCAAGTCTCTAAAACAAGGATATGCAGAGACTGTTCTCTCCATTGACCAGCGGCCTCGTGCATGAAAGTTGCTCCCTAATTTGATGGACGTGTCTGTGGTTACAATCACTTGATGACATAGGACTGCGAAAGGGGCCTCATTGGAAGGTTGGAAATTTCTTTCCACCAACGTACGGTGTTGCAAAAGGGACTGATTAGAAAGAGCTAATTTTCACAATGTCCTGAGACCTAACTCAATGGGTATCTAGGAACCCTTGCAGGGGACACATGTGGAGCCTGCCCTTTGTGATGAGTGGAATGCTTGAGGACGTCATGCCCAAAAGGGTCTTTATCATTTGTTCTGAGGAAACCTATTTGAGACAACTCCTGTACCCTGGAGACTAATAGTCCAACTCTGTATGCAGATGGGGGTTGCAGTTGAAGCTGTGGTGTTATTTTAAATAAATGCAAACATTCAAATGCACAGGATAGGCAGAACTCTTCAGAATCAACACAAAACAGTTTCACTGCTTCTTATATAAAGGCCGACCCTAGGATGGTTTGAGGCCTGGTGCCCAAAAGTCACCAGTTCCAAAGCATATACTTCTTCAGGCAATTTCTAATAGGAATAGCAGTGCCAGTGGTTAAGAATAATAAAAAGTTCCACAGTTAGGTAGAAGTTCAAGTAAAGTTCAGGTAAGAACTGAATTCAATCCAAAACACTAGGATATGCCTAGGGAAGAATCCCTGACTCAGGTTCCACCATCAATTGGCAGGGAAGAGTGGGTTAGGGCCAGTACTTTACACCCAATGTAACCCTTTGGATGGCAGGGGAAGGAGTGGACAGAAACAAGCCTGTTAACTTCTCCCTGTCCGATTCTTCCAGAGACCACTGCAGATATTCTGGAGTCTATTGGCTATACAATCTCCTGTGCTTGGTATGGTCGAGAGACACCCAGGGGTTGCGGGTGCAGAAACCACCTTTGTCGTCGGGATTTAGTTTTGGTTGGTTGCGGTGCACAGCAATCGGTACCAGATAATTTCCAGAGAAGACCAAAAAACAAGGAAAGATGAAGACTTCTATGGTGAAAAGCCCATCAGGACACCTTCAGGATTGAAGGAGTGTTGCTACGGAAGTCAACAAGGTCAGGCGGCAACTGGCGATCTTCAGGCAGTGAGCACAGGAGACGGACCAGCACAGATTCCTTTGCAGCGTCATGGCTGAAAATGCAAGAGCAGGGGACTTGTGGCACAAGCTGAAGATCTGTAAAGTTCCAACGGATCTTCTCGGAACAGCTGCAACAAGGGTGCCCAAGAGAGAGCTGGGTGGTCCACGGACACTTCCAAAGGCTCACCAGGAACGGATCCTTGAGCAGGGTCCGGGACAGGCGGTTCCCACCAGTCCAGGGGTTGAAGCAACTATGAGGGACTCCATGAGATTAGGACAGTGGAGCAGGGCTGCACAAGAACTGGGCTGGGGGGGAATGCTGGTCAGATGCAAAGGTCGCCCACGGGTCTTCAACAGGCTGCACTTCTTTGTAGAGGTCTTGGCTGCAACGATAATCTGTCGATTGGCTGCAAACATAATCTGTCCATTGGCTGTAGGAGGAGTCCTTTTATCTAGGATTTGGACAGGAGTCACCACCTGGTCCACTAATGCTAAGGATCTGCAGCATTCAAAGTGGCAGAGGCTATACAATCACGGACAGCGAATGGCTAAACATTCTGCCCAGAAACAAGTACTCTATGGCTCGGCTGTGGAATGGGATCAGACACAGTCCACCACTTTGCCATGGAAAGCCAGTACTTTGCCCATCAAAGGGCTTTCCTTATAGGACAATTCTGGGCCCGAGAGGACAGGAAGAAGGCCAGAGTACAAAATGGCTAAGCTCCAGTGTTTGAAGCTCCAGTGGTGTCTGCCGGTGTCCGCCGTGGTAGCGAGAAGCCTGTAGCGACCGATCGGGTAAGTTGAATATGTGTGTTTCGCATTTTGCTGCGTTAAAAAAAAAAAAAAAAAAAAGAGCCTTTTCCCCCTTCTAGGAAAGATGAATCTGGTATTTTTCATTCTAGTAACTGTGGCACTGTTACTGGATCTCTTTAGGATCCCTCCCACTATAGAGCCCCCCCCCCCCCGCAACCCTCCAAAAGGCATGCCGTTCACGGTTGTGTGATACTTGTTCTCCCCCTGTGTCTTCCTTTGTTGTGACCCCTGCCTACAACACCCACTGCGCATCCAGAGTTGTGTGCCACAGGGCTGTGCGTCCGTCTCTCTTCCCTCAGGCCTGTCTCCTCTTTTGCACCCTCTATGGTGCTTGCTGTTTCTCCCATCTTCTCTAACGGCTACTCTATCTCCCATCCTTTCCCTCTCACCATGTCTGGTAGGAAGAAGTTCAAAAGGGACATCCTGGTCTCCAACCCAGGCCTCCCTATCGCTCATACCTACACCAGCGCTTCCTCCAGACAGACCCTTACCGACATCCTCTCTGTCGTTCACTCTCCAAGCCTATGGACCCCCCATATGGTCTCTGTTCTCGCCCCCATTTCCTCCTCACGGGAGGATAGCTCTGGGGCAACGTGCTCGCCTTGGAAGCAAGACGACACGGAGCAACACAGGTTTGATGCCCGGGTCCACGCTTAGAAACCTCTGGGTATTAAGCACGTTATAAATAACCTATCATATCTCTCCCATTAATGGTGGCACTCGGTGGGAGGTCCTCCTGGCCCCCTTCCACTCTCCAAGAGCATCATTAATGTCTATCTGAATGGCACCATCTTGGTCCAGGGCCCTCAGCCCAATTTCCTCCTGTTCGATAGCCGTTTCCCCGTTATCAACTTCCTTCTGCTACTCCTACCTACACCCCCCTCTAGCTCCTCCGCCACCTCCCTCTTCCGCCATCTCTCTGGCACCTTCCTGATCTTCTCTGTCTACTCTGCCAGCTTCTCCTTCCTCCTCTGCCACTCTCGGACCCCTCTACCACCTCTGTAGTGCATACCTCTTCCCTGTACCCCTCCACATACGTGTTTAAAATATGGCAATCTGCTCCACATTGCTACTCCCAACTCACGCTCTGCTGTCAAACACTCCGACACCTGCCGACTCTTCAAAGAACGTGATCTGGATGTTCTCGGTCTCACAGAGACACGGTTCATGGCCAGCTCTGTCATGAGTTTTGACACTTTCCTCCGCAATGGTTACAAGATCCTCTCCGAATCCAGAACCAACTGTCCAGGAGGTCGTGTAGCTCTGATCTTTACGGAGTGGATCCCTGCTTCTGTCATTCCTACAGAGTCCTACTCCTCCTTTGAATGCCTGGTCTGCATTCTATCTCCATCTCTACTGGCCTCCCTCTTACTGTGGCCACCATTTAAAGGCCACCTGGCCAGGTTGCCCTCTTACTCTCCGAGTGGGCCGACCTTTCCTCCCCTCTCCTTGCCTCTACCTCTCAACTCTCCTCCTTGGAGAGCTCAACATCCATCTGGATGCTTCTAACCCCTCCTCTGGGCTCTTTGGCAATCTCTGCAACATTCTCTCTCTCTTTCTATTCATCTCTCTATCACCAACACTCTTGATGTCCTTGCCCCGGTCATGAGGATCCGTTTGAAGCCCACCTCCAAGTGCAACACTTTGTATGACTCCGACTTCGCCACCCCTAAACGCAAGTTCCTCTCCTCTCCTTCCCGATCTTCTATCCGCGATTCAGGAATGGTGTGCCTCTACCGATCTCTGCCTGAATGCCAGTAATACGGAGATCCTTCTCATTGGGAACGAGCTCCCGCTTTCACTGTGGCCGCCCTCCCTGGGCCCTCTACCCGCGAGGCAAAAAACCTTGGTGTCATCTTCGACTCCACCCCCTCCTCCTCTCCGCACATCACAGAAGTCTCTAAGAAGTCCCACTACCAGCTGCACCTCCTCAGAGGTATTCTTCCTTTTCCTTTTCTCACTTTCCCTCAGAGGTTCACTGTCTGCAGAGCCCTGGTTCTCTCTAGGCTGGACTATAGCAACAGCCTCTTCCCAATTCTGGCTGCCTCTACTGTTCGCCCTCTGCTACTAATCCAGAACAAGACTGCAAGACTTTCCTTGGCCTCAAGCCCAGGCATCGTATTGCTCCAGCCTTGAAATCTCTCCACTTGCTCCCGTGGCAGAAAGGATAATGTTCAAGATCCTCTGCATTGTCCTCAAGGCTTTCTGGGGCCAGGGACCACACTACATCCAATGTTCTCTTCCTAAGCATTTTACTCCCGCTCATCCACCTCCAACCCTCTGAGGGTCAAACGCTTCTCCAGGCTGAGAGTGGGATGGGTATATTTATTTATTCTCTCTTGACCCCCCCCCGCTGAACCCCCCTCTGAACCTTATGGGAACAAGCCTCCTTCACGACCAGTAGCCCCATGCACTGTCTATGGGCCTACCGCACACTAGGGACTGTATCTGCAACCCTACATACCCCTGCCTCCTTGCAGTTACTTAGAACCGGCCACATCAGCGGCACTTACTTGAGCTTTGCTATTGCACTCCCCTCTTTCCTCCCCCTGGCACTTCTCCCCTCCCTTCCCCTTGCACTATCTGAATGACACAAGGCCTAGTAAGATCGTTTGTTTTTGTTCCCCTTTGTCTTCCCCTTCCTTGTCTTGTCATGCATAGAAACACGTGTGTACATGTATAAATGACTTAGGTCATATCAGATGCATGAGTTTTGCTTCCAGTGGTTCTGATTGGACCACTGCTGTGGTGTGTGTAGAACAGATTTGTTATTGGCTAGTGGGAGCTGCTGCTCTTACCTGGCTTTTAGGATAGGAAGGGGACCCCTGCACCCATTCTGGAGAGATCCTGGAAGAAACTGAAGGCGCCAAGACTCCTGTACAGCTACAAGACTCACGAGGAGACCGTGGAATTGTTGGAACAAGGCTTGGCGACCAACTTCTGCTCCTGCTCAGGTGGAGCCCTGTCATGTGGAAGATCTCTAGCACTCCTGCGAAGGAGCTGCAACCCTTGGAGTAGAGGGAACAACCATTCTCGACATCAGCTCAGAGTCCTACGAAGAAGAGCCTTCGGAAGTGTCCGAGGACCACCCTGTGGCTGATCAGCTCTATGTTTGGGCTACCGTGCTGCAGACATCGCTGTTCCGAGTTGAGGCCTGGAACTTGGGGAATCTTCAGCTTGAGCAACAAGGCTTACCTCTGTGAAATTTCGGGGTCCTAGCATCAAGGGGACCAGAGATAGGAGGAAAAGTCTGAATCCCATTGCGTTGCATGCATTGGTGGCCATGGTCCGAAATTGCTTACCTGCGTCCATTCCTGTCCCGGGAAGGGCCCTGCATTGAGTTCTGCTGCATTCCTCAACTGGGAGACTTTGCCCCAGCATTCGACACCGATCGAAGGGCTGCTTGAACTTGCAACCCTTGGGAATGAGGGGCTCAGGCTGATGGTGGAAAATGAGACCTTGAACCTTCTTCAATCGACCTGCCAAGTCCTGTGAAGAATCGGTAGTTGAACTCATCCCCTGACACTTAGAACTGTTCACTGGACCCCAGAAACGCTACCTTAATTTTTTCCAGCTTCACAAAACTGTATGGGACTTTGCTGAACTTTTGGGCACAAGGCACCATACATTTTAGGAATGGACTTCTGAAGTTAGGATTGAATCTCTGTGGACTTGTGGTGCTAATGCTAATCTATACATTCCTTTTCAGGTGTTTGATATGTATTCTGTCCTATTCCAGTAATTGTATATATGTATCAAATTTTTAGTATTGAGTGTTATTACCGGTTAGTAGTCATTTTTCACTGTGTTATTTGGCCATAAGTAAAGATGTATTTTTATACCTGTTTGTCCAAGTGTGTTCCTGGACTATTTCACTGTGAGTGGTCATTGTGGACCCCTTACAAAATCACCGCCTCTTGAAACATAGCCTAGACTACTCGCCTTGCTTCCTTGAACTGGTTTGGCTACAGCTCCCATAGTTGTCCCTATCACAATATTATGTTGGCCTTCTATAGAACTGTCCACCAGGCTGGAATATAGAAAATCAGTCCTAACAAGTTCTCGTCCTCAACATTCCCAGACCCCCACCAAATGTTCTCATTTTCTGCATAGATCTCTCCTCTTCAACCCCTGCCTTGTGACCGTTGAATCCATTGAGGCAGCACCGGTCATGTAATAGGTTTACCAACCTCTGCTTGTTATTATGTCCTCATGTCATCACTGACCTCTGGTCTTTCGTGTATATCGCGCTGGATAACCAAACATTGCGAATGTCCAATTTGTTTTGAGACTCATACACTTCCTCCACGCAGAGTATTCAGTGTTTCATCTCCATGGTCTTCTGGTGCCACCAGCCTTTTCTCCTACAATAGTGCTCTTCCTTTCTTGAACGATGATACAGTCACCATCCAGTCATTATGGAGAAACTGCAGGCCAAAAGGAAAAATAAAGCAGTATCTTTGGATCAGAGGGCTTCCGTCACTGCCTGAAGAAATCTCTGCCGCTGCAAACTCGTTGGACCCATTATTGCTGTAGAAATGAACCAAGTTATACAGGAACTTCATCTCTTTATTGCAACCCTCAGAATCCACTACATCATAAAACTATGCAATTTTACCAATATGTTCGTCAAGGAATCGGTTTGTTCTTTCTTTCTAGGACCAACCTGTTGTGCTCTATCGATGCTGTAGATTATGCCAGGATGGTCCACCAGGACCTGTGCAAATATAAATTGGAGATATGGCGTCATATCAGATCCCGCTGAACCCTCCTTCAATTGTTTCACTGTGACTTTTTCTCTTCGGTATCTGTTAATTATGCTGAAGCGCCCCATACAATGTTTTTGTATTTAGAGATTCGACATCTCTGTGGGACTCCTCCATCTGTGTATTTATAACCAATATCCGATTCATAGTGAAACATTGAAACCAAGCAGATCAATGTTTTGAGCGTTCTCCACGATTGATTTTGAGAAGTCTGTTTTTAACATGCCAATCTCTTCCTTAAGGACTTAAATCATGAAAAGGAGGCTTTTAGTTGGCTCTGTGTAAAAGCCTCTGGTATAGATTCTGCCATGTTCCGAACCTCTTTAACCCATTTACCTGTAAAGATGGTCTTGGGGGTGCTTGGTTGGTGTGGTGGTGTTGTCACTCCTTTTGAAATCGGTGTGGTCCCTCGTAGTGCCTTAATAGTGTTGCTGTTCGCTCTCCTGATTTTCCTAACAGGCATCATTATCTCTGTAGGCAGTGTCTCACTGAGCTTAATTATGGCGCTGGAGTCGCCATGCCCCAGCATGGAGGATTGTTTCATTGGGTGCTACCTGCATACCCTCCTATATCCGGGGAGCCACCTTATCCAATCTCTGCCTGCTTGGTCTCCCTCCGACCCACAATTCACTGCAGGGCGGGTTTTCCACATCCTCCTCCCCTGAAGCCTATCAGGTGCCTTCGCCCTCATCTCACCTTCACTGGGATGTCCATATTGAATTCTTGCAGTGTGGCTCGGCGGCCGCTCTAGATCATTGCCTGATGCAGGACGCCCCAGCTACCAGTGTTGTTTGCATGGTAGGGTTAGCCCTCTTCTTTCACAGAGTAACCTCTGTGTCTGCCATTCTTGCTGGAATTTGCCTCACCCAACTCGCACACACACCATCTAAGAATCTGTCTCGGGATTCAGAGGAAGGTCGCTTCACTGTCAGGTCTAGGTTTAACTATTCCACTGTAACTTCCCTCTTGCATCCAGTGATTATTACAGGGGATTGTAAGGAACTCATGGTGGCAACAAGTAATACAGACACAAGTGAACACCTTTGAACTGTGAACAAGGAATACTGTATGCAGGTTGGAAAAATGCCCAATCTAAACCTAAATCTAAGATGGGAGCAAGCGTCAACCATCAAATGAAAAACGAGACAATGCTAGTGGTGTTGTGTCAAAATAAAAGGGCCTATACCAGTGGTCTTCAAACTTTTTTGGCCAGGACCCCCTTGAGCAAACTTTGGTCAGGCCGAGACTCCCCAGAAATGCCAAATGGACAGTATGTATTTCGTGCCGTAACCTGCTCCCATCACAGTCGCTGGGCTCCCTCATCCCACTCCCTGGTCTCTCCCCACCTCATCACACACCCCGGGCTCTCCCCCCTCTGCTCCCACCACTATACCATGGTTCCCACCCATTGTGCTCCCACCATAGTTCCTGGGTTCCCCCCATCCAGTTTCCAACACAGTGAGGGCCAGTGGCGGTTGGTAATTTTTTTAAGTGGAGGGGAATAACTATTTCCCCCAAAAATTCCATAGCGAACGAGCATAGTGAGGGAGCCCGAACCAATAAAAAGGGGGTTGGGGGTTCAGGGTGGTTTCCCCCATGAATTTTTTTAAAATAATGGGTTAAAATGTTACATTTTAGAGCATACTTTTACCAAAAAAAATGGGTAAATAGCCAAACAGTTTGCAATTGGTGCTGGGGGGCCCAGGGGGCAGGCATGCCATTTTTTACTGGACATCTAGGGTAGATGTCCAGTAAAAAAAAAAGATACCATCCCTGTCCCCTGGGCCCCACTCGGCCTAACACAATCAACAAGATTATGTGTGTATGCAAGGCGCTGCACATTCATACAGGAATCACTATCATTCACGCGAGCATCCATCACCATACACTCACTCATTAGTTAGTTAGGCGGACCTGGTAATTGCGCTTTCGCGGGTGCGGTACCGGTAGATCCCCATTTCCATTTGAGCCCCATAGGGCTCAATGGGAATGGGGAGCTCGGATGCACCGGCACCGTTAATAACGGTGCCGGTGCATCCGACGAGCTGTGCTCGCGGGTGCCGCACAGCCTGACAGGTCAGACCTGGCGGGCTGTCAGGCTTCTGCGAGCACAACTCATACTATGAAGGTACGGTAGCAACGGTGCCGGTAGCTTACCGGCACCGTTGTTACTATACCGCCATAGTTGTAATGAGGCCCAGTCTGTGACTAAAGGAATGAATATCCATTTACAACTGCGGCCCACTTTTTCATTGTTGGCTGACATAGTTTCATGCTTCAGCCCGACCATGTGAGCCGCCCCTGCCCATTTCTTCCAATCTTAATTTCGCCCCACTGTTTGAATACCGCTGGCCTATACTAAGAAACCTTTTGCCAAACCGTACAACTAATACAAAAAGGGGTGCAGGATAGTTCTCAAGAAAAGAAAGAGGTGTTCTCAAATAATACATCAGGATGCAGTAGCCTGTGTCTCCCTTCCCCACGTTAGGGGGAGGATTCTTCACCCTTGGGTCCCCCTCTTCTGAGGCCTGACACCTATCAAATCTTAGCCTCCTTTGGTCGGGTTCACTATGGCTTTTCCTTCTTCACAAATCTTAATGTCTTTTGAAATAGTTCTAGTGGACATCTCTCGGCCGGGTTCACTTTTGTCAACACACTGTTTCTTGGGACTTTACACTTTGCCCCTCTTGGGATTCGCTTGCCTTGTTTCCTCTCACTGCATGATTCACTTCCCTTTCTTTCACACAGTTTGTAAATCAAAGTCTTTCGATTGTACGTGGATTTTGCCTGACCCTCAGTATGACCACTCTGATCTATTTCGGTGGCTCTCCTATGGCCTTCTGGCATTTGTAGTTTTGCTCATATGGGGATCGGCCACGTGGTACCGGTTTCCCTCTGCAGCCAAACTGGTGTTCGCCATCAAAGGCGATATCGAGAAACTACGCCTGAACATAAGGAGAAAACCCTGAACTGTGCAGGTAAGCATGCCTTCACAGTACTGTTTCTGAGCCCTTAGCTCTGCCTACGCAATACGCAATGTCCAGGCCCGATTGCAGCGCTTGGCAATCCACCTCCTTTCCGCCGTCCACCTGGTGCAGAAAACCTTTCTGCCGTTCCCCTGCCAGGATGTGCTCTGCCGCTGCCTCTATCGTCTTCCACAGGCCATGTGTATACTTTGCAAATACACCTTCACAGCTTTGAGAGCCATGCTACTGGAGGAGAAGACCACCTTTTCGACTCCCTATCAGTCGGTAAATTCAAGGTGGGCAGCCTCAAATTAATAGTTGCTGCCTGAACCACTAACCCCTCCGGCATAGGGTGGGTCAAAAGATCGAGTTGATACCCCCTTGCAGGTTTATATTTCTTTGTCAGCTCGGAATCCACTGGAGGAGCGTAGCAGGGTCTCTGCCACAATGAGCCAATGGAGTCCGCAATGGCCACATTAAACGGAAACGTCAGCAGGCCTGTATGAAGGATATCAGTCAGCTTGTAGGCTGACCTAGGCTTTGCCGGGGCACACAGGCATAGGGCATCCACCACCCTATCTACCGTTCTCCGGTACTGGGCATTTACATGCCCTTAAAGGTTAGCCTGCTGTGTGTCAAGATCAGGCAATGTGTCTAAGCCGCTGGCGCCTTGCAGAACTTTCACTAGCACGATGAGGTCGGCGAAAATAATCACAGCCGCCTGACGCCGGTTCCAAGTCGAGAGGCATCATCGAGACTGTCGGCGCTGGCTGGTGGTATTGTCGACTTAGCAACGGTCGGCGTCGAGCCTAAATGCGCAGTACCAGATTTTCTCCTTGATGCCAGAAACACAGGCCTTAACTAGGACTATTTTGGCCTGCTGCATTGAGGTTTGAACCGTATCTGCAGTGGCCGACTTCATCATCTGCAGCATTTGCTCCATGAAGGCTTCCCACTCGGCCCTTGATGGACTCACCCCGCTCCGCTGAAGAGTCCGAACCATGCCTGTGTCGATGACAACACTTCCTCTTTTGAGATAGGGGGGTGCGGCTCCATTCACACATTTGTGGACCATAGTTCCTACTTTAAAGTTGATACATTCCTGAACTGGCAACCAGTGTAGGTTTTGTCTGTAGTTTGAGATGTGTTCCTGTCTATTTAGTTAATCAACAATGCGTACAGTGTTGTTTTGTAGTACTTGACACTAAGTTGATAGTTGAGGATCCAATCATTATCGAATTACAGTATTTCAGAATCGATAAAATGGTGGCCCAGGCACTGATTGCACTGTTGTCTTTTGTGATGTATGGGTGAATGTTTGTGAGAACGCGGAGGGAGTAGTTGCAGTTTTGGTCAGCTGATTGACACGGGCATCAGAATTCAGAGAGGCCTCCAGATGGATACCCAAGGTTTTTACCTTACTGTGAACAGGAATACTATTCGTTCCCATTTGTAAGCTCGTATAATCAGTGCTCAGTTTCACTCGGGCGGCCTTTGACCCATAAATAAGTAGCTCTGTCTTATTACCGTTAAGGCAGAGCAAATTAGATGACATCCAGGCTCCGATTTGTTGGTATATGTTTGACAGGGTTGCAGAGTCAGTTGTGTGATCCCCAGTAGTTTCTATAACTGAGTGTTGTCTGCGTAATATGTAAAGAACACTCCCAGGTTGTCTAGAAGGGAGCATAGAGGCCTGGTATAGAGATTGAACAATATGGGGGATAGACTAGCCTCCTGCGGAACTCCAAACTAAATAGGAGCTGTGGGTGAGCAAGCTAGCTCCCACTGGATTCTAGATTCTCGCTCTGATAGAAAGGAGAGAAATCAGTCCGATGCTTCCTCCGAACAGTGACCAAGATGACAAAGGGATAGTCGGAGAAGGCCACGAACCACCAAATGGAAGACTGCTGACAGAGCCAGTAGGGCCAGAAGGCCTGATTTTCCTTCTGTGATTTTGAGCATATGTGACTGAAGATCCACTATAGCTGTCTCAGTGCTGTAGTTAGGTCGCAAACCTGACTGTCTATAGCGAAGAATATTAGTTGCTTCTACAAAAGATTGAAATTGCAGATAAGCTGCTTTGTCTAGAACATTGAGGAGAAAATCACAGTAATTGGTCTGAGATTATTGGGGTCTTTCGGATTAAGATTCATTTTTTCTGGTAGTGGGGCAACAAACAATTTTGATTGACTTGGGTACCCTGCCATTTCTAAAAGAGGCATTGTATTGTAGGAGGATTTTTGGTGGGAGTATGTTTTCCGAGCTGTGGCTCTCGGGGACATTAACATTTTTTCCATTTCAAATGCAGATAGTTTAGCGATTTACTATCTTTGTGCAGAGGGATATTAGCTATATCAGCCATAGGTAGCCCTTTCTCTTTGATTTTCATGTAGCATTGATATTTGTTTCTCAAAAGCAGCCTGCACTACTAGTGTGTCTTGAGTTGTAGGCAGAAAAGGGATTTGAAGAGCTTTGGGTTTTTCAAGAAGTCTGAGCGTGTCAAAAGGTTTTCTAGAGCTACTCGTTTCATTTTAAGGTTGTAGAAGTTCTTCTAGCCATCTACAACTTTATTTTTGTAGATTGTATCTGCCTTTTTCCACACCTATTTTCTTCAGATTGATTTTTTAGCCAGGTTGATTCCAGTTTCTGCTTCTCCCTTTTTAGAACACTCAAATCTGAACTGAACCATTTTTTGATGGCCGGGATTATCTCCAACCAATCCGATTTTGAATGGGACTAACTTGTTCAATATTATGGTTATTTTATTTTCATATAAGTATGCAGGGTCTTCAGCTGAATCAGTATTAGATATTTGTCATAATGAGGTTGAGAGAGGATGCAAGATCCTTGGAGTCTATCCTCTTGCAATTCCAGCTGGTGACTAGTTTAGCTCGATTAGATCGTTTGGTATGGCCTACAGGGAACTGTATATGAAGATCGATGATATAATGATCGGACCAGATGCATGGCTACATTTGGTCTATCTTAGCTATGAGGTTTTTTATAGTCACCCAATCCAGAAAACGATTTCTGTCCTAGGTAGGTTAATCATTTATGATTTGAAAGCTTATGTTGTTCAAAGCTCTCTCTAAGTAGATTTTTTCTCGATCTAATTTGTCCTACCTGAATCGCAAAGGAAGATCGTAGCACGGTTAGGGCCCTCTAAAGAGTTCAGGATGTGGGCTATTTCTTCTTTACAATACGGCATTGTAGATGGACCATACTCAAGCAGCTGTTAGGATTTGGAGTCATTTTGACAAGCAGAATTTCACAATCCTGACACGAAATAGGCGAAGCGAACAGACAGATTGTTTTTTGCGATCATTGCTAAAACACCTCCTACTCCCGATTCCCTGTTTTTGTAAAGGATGGAGTAGCTTGGGGGTACTGCTAGGCTGATTGCTGGACTGCTAGTGTCCCTAATTCATGTTTCAGTAAAACACAAAATGTCCAGGTTTCTGTCAACTATCATATCATGAATATCGCAGGCATGGTTATTCAGAGATCTGGTATTGAGAAGTGCTATTGTAAGTGTATATGTATAACGACCAAAGTCACGTCCGGAGCAGTCGAGCACCATATTGATTCTAGATGGATCGACGGCAGAGACAAAAGGCACTACACCCCGTCAAAAGGTTTTCTGAGCAGCTGACTCTGGAGGGGATACCTATCTGATGAGGAATCTGCAGGAGAAAGCAATCCATTGAAACACACCAGAATGCTGTATGTTAGGAATACACGTAGAAAGGAGGGGAGCAAGTCAATTTCTCTGCTAAGCCCTTTCCAGAGACTTCCCTGAAGAGCAGGGGAAACATCTTAACAGCCTGGTTGAAATTAATGGAATTCTCTCCGACATTCTGAGTAACTCAACATTAAGAAATACACACCAGTGCTGTATTCAATTTAAATTCAAACTTCCCTTAAAAAGGGAGACAGCAGGTTTACATGGCACAAAAGGTTGCGAGGAGCATAGAAGTAGGAGTGATGTGCACAACGAATACTAGGCTGATACAAGCAAGGCAGTAGGTGTGTGGTATAGACCATGAAGTTTCATTGGAGTTTGCACAATTTACTGCAGGCACTAATTCCACTGGTGGAAAATCCTGCATGTCTGCGGTGAAAATATCTCCTACCAAATACTTTCCTCCTCAGTTGCAACATGACGGTGCAGTAACAATGGCAATTAACTGGTTACTGATATCTGTGTACGTACATTGTAACCTAGTGACGGTTGTTGGACAGTCCTATTCTTATCATCAACTTTCTAAAGGTTATGCAAGTCTCTTTCCTTCTCGCATAACTTTCTTAGACAGTTTGGGGTGGCGATGGTTGCTCCTACCTGAGTGGAATGCTGTAGAATGGCAGAGAGTCTCTCCTGTATCCGACGCACCAGCTCCAGACCCGTATTAAAGTGCTCATCCTTAAGAAGTCGAATGCAAGAGGCCAAATCTTGACACTGTAGCAAAGTATCCTCTGAAAATCAAGACACACACCGGTTAGGGAAAGAAGCAGAGATGAAACATGTTCCAGCACACAGAATTCCCACTCTGCGTCATTGTAAAGAGTTATACATGTTACATTATTTGGTGCTCAGTTTATGGTAGTGAGAGTTATGCAACACTGCACATAATTAATGTACAAAAAATACAATCTGAGTTGTGCAGATAACTGCCTAAAATCTGTGGCACTTGAATAACAGGATGAAACAACAACATAAGATAAGGAAACTTCGTACTTAAATTAATAAATCAATGGGCAGAATCTAAACGCAGAATTCCTCAAAATGGTGTCAGATTGAATGTCTGCCTGAATACTGACCAACCAGGAGAACTGTCCTGCAGATACAATGGATGCTGAATTGGCGCCTTGCCTCTGGAAACTTTAAGCAGGCATGGGAATGTGCGCCCTCTGCTTAAAGATGCAGCAGTGGGAGCGCTTGTGTCCACCCAATCAAAGAGCCATCACACTTTGAGCGCATGTACTCAATTACATTGGAACCGAGTGAACCAATTGCAGCAGGCAAAGAAAGCAAGGCTTCCTTTAGAAGAACTCCAGAACCATTGCAAAGCCTCTGTGATAATTCTGAATCCCATGATCGGTGGTTGCAATGTAAGCACCAACCCAGAGACATCTGCTCAACCACCATAGCAAAGAGAACTCTGAAACATGCCTGAGAGGCTGGTTCATTACAATCCCTGTCTAGCGTGATCCACTGATCATCTAGGCATACATTACACATAACGCACATTTTACTAATAATGATGTCCAAAGGCTGCTTCAGGACACTGTTGATTACATGCATTTATCAATTGATGCAGAAAATTTGAATCTTCACAATTCTCTACTGAAGAGCCATGTTTTTATGGATTTGTTGGGCAGAGGCCAGGGTTGTTGTTCCAGTAGGCAAACCAAAGTTGGAGAGATCTTCGTCAATCTTCTTAAACCTGACTGATGGTTGACATGGTCAACATGTCAGGATATATGGAATAAAAGGAGTCTTCAAAACTCTGAATGAGGCTGAGCAGATATATTTAAGGAAGACGATTACACTTAATTTGGTGGGTGGAGGGTTGTCCAGGTTCACAAGGATAACTGATTTCTAGGCCTCTGGTTAGGGCACTGTCTCCAGAGCAGTTCCCTTTCGTGGGAGCAGAGGGTCCTGGTGTAGGTTGTGAGAGGCTACAATAGTAGACAACAGAGCTACTAAGGAGCATTTTCATATTGATCTAGAGGGCGCTGCTGATCCATTTTAAGTTGTGATCTGGCTCACCACATACAGGCCAATGGATTTGCCAAGATGACACCACTACAACCTACGGAACAGCAGTGTTGAATGGCTCTCCTGGGATTCACTATGCATCTCCAAGGCATGTCCAGAGAAATGGCGATAGAGGAGAAGCAATGGTGGTGACCATAGAAGTGCTGCAATGCACCAGCACTGCACAGCGAGCAGGCACTGGGGGTTAGCTACAGTGCTCTAAGGCAGGAGCAAAGGTGGAGGCGGGGAGGATACAAGCTCCCTGCATGAGGACAGCACAGCTGAATGAAACCTGAGTAATACCACGAACGCCTAACCAGAGTTAAATTCCCTAGTAACGTTCGACCTTCTTTATGAATACTGATCCCCCACAACTTATAGCCCTTTGACCAATCAGAACATTTTCTACTCCCTATCCTTAATGTCCCAGGGGTGGGCTCCCAGAGCGACATATGGGGGATTGTTATGTTTTTCTTTGTCCCTGCTGCCTCATTTTCAATGCCTGCCTGCCGGCTTCCGTTGAGTCCCTGGGCTCCTCTTGCTTCAGTTTCCCTTTGGCTGGCTTGGTTAAGTGTTGGTGCAGCCATGTGCCCTACACTCCATGACCATCTGGGCCTTGACAATCTGTGAGCCCAACCCCCCCCCCCCCAGTGCACCGTAAACTGCAGCTGTGCTGATTGATAGCATTGCTGCAAGTCAGGGACTCCGTTTCCCTTCCTCAGATGTTGTGTGCATGTGCTATCCTTGATGTATATCCTGCCCGCTGATTGGCAAGCGCTTTACATCTGTGGAAGACAGGCCCAGGGGTGAAGAGAGTTGCATCTAATATTCTCAAACAGATGCATGTGTTTTGGGACGATTACGATCTTACAGGTAAAACTATCCATATCTTTCATCTTTTCCTTCCAACTGTTCCAGTTCTATCCTTCAATGTTCTGCATTCCATTCCCCTAAATCATTAATCTTTGCCTCTGCCATCTTTAAGGGCCTGCCCATGTTTTGTTCTACGATCTCTTGCCAAGAACAACAATTCAGACTTCGTCAAGTTCGTCAAGTACTTGCCTTTCACAAATCCCTCAAAACCACACTTTTGATATAACCTTCTCCACACCCTGACACTCAAGCCCTCCTCACCCAGCGTACCCACAAGCTTCATTATTTATGCTATCTTACATGTACTTGTTATCCCAAGATGAACCACAATGCAAATATATACTCCCTGCTATGCACAATGTAACCCCAATATGAATCGTAAAGCAAATATCAATGTAACTACTAAGCCTTCCTTTGTAACCAGTAATGTATACATGTAACAGCGCCACAATGCCCCTGGGCTGATGTGTGCTTTAAAAATATGAATACATTAATTAATTCGTAACCAGCTGCCTTCCCAAATTGATCAACAATTTTCAGGGCTCCCTCCAAATCTACAATGTTCTCCTTTAAATACTTCATAACATGGACAGGATACTGTGCTATTATGATTCCACCTGCTGACCTTTAATCTCGCCCTCGCGCATGGTCTGACACATTGCCACTGAAAGAGGCTCTATATCCAGGGTAACAAAGAGATGCGACAGCGGGCACCTCTGGCGACTATAGACTGAATGGTCTCAACATCCTACCATTCGTTCTGACTGTGGCTCTTGGTTGTGTTTGAAGGGGGGGAGGGCTATCGGAAGTGGCATGAATTCTTCGAATGCCAGATATTGCATGAGCAGAGGTGGACCACATGACAATCAAATGCCTTTGTGGCATCGAAGTCCACCACCACTGTGGCTTACCGAGAATCCACACTCTTAAAAAGGATGTTGGCCAGCCTCTTGATGGTAATAGCAGTGGACTGTTAAGGGGTGCACCTGCTTTGTCAGGGTGTACCAGTTTCCCCATTAGGAGTTTCAACCCATTTGGTGTTAAGTCAAGATCTTAGCATCCACACTGAAGCAGTGCTCTGCAGGATACACATAGTAAGGGATCTTTATCAGTTTTCAAATTAATCACTAAAAGAAAAGGTTTACACGTTTGGTTTTCTAATCAAGTGGTATTGCATACAATGGGGGCTCTGGTGGTGGAGTATGCTAAAGCGTTCTCTAAAAAACATACCCTGCAGCCTTATACTAAACAGCTTCCAGGTAGGCAGCAATGTCCATAATTTATTGAGATTTCCATGTAATTTATTGTGGAAGCACGTATTTGTATGCATAAGCCAAGGAAAGCTCTTTAAGCCTGGAAGATATGAGATTTCATTGCTATTGAGTTGAATTCATTATTTTCGGTTTGACGGAAACTTTACTTTCCACACACAATCAAATGCAAAACCTTTGCCATTCCATTTGACATTGTTGAAATACATGTTGGCTGCAAAAGACACAAAGAAAGCCTTGGTTCTGACATGCTTTACTATGTTCCGAATGCATTTTTTACACAAGATTCAAAGAGCACAGAACCACTTGGACTGTTAGTTTTATTTAAAAAGAAACAATTCTGTTGAACCTGATAAGTTTTGTTTGCATTGTATTATGCGACTGAAATTATTTGGTCAAAGAATGTTTCCCAGGGAAACAATGAACACAATGCATTTTGTAAATTACTTGGAATTCTCAATAGTTTGACAAATGTCAGGGGCAAATTAACATTGGAGGCTTCATGTTAAACATACTGTGACGGCCTCCTCTGCAAGACTCTCCCGATGGTTCTGGGCAAGTGGAACCTCACTGGGAGAGACCCACCCCCCCAGGGGACAAGGACTCCCATCCATGTGAGGAACTCCCTAGATCATCCACTATAGTAGCATTTGTGGGACTATCAGATATGAAGAACATTCTGGAATCCAGAGATTTGGCTGAAGACAAAACTAAAATAACTCATATCCAAGGAGGAGGATCTGCCTCCTTAAGTTTAACTGAGATGAGCAGGCTGGAAAGAGACCTCGAACATCCTGGGAGAGGGGCGAGCAGGCAGAGAAGAGGCGAAGCACAGACAGAGAGAGAAGAGCGTAGGCAGGGGAAGCCCCTGACGAGGTAAGGCCTGTAGGAGGCAGAGCCGAGGAGAGCTTAATAATGGCAAATTGCCCTTTCAAGATTAAAACACGTGATTACAACACTGACGTCCCAAATCAGGACATATACAAGCTGAACCATGTCAGGTCGTGTAGTAATGGGCATGAGACACAGCCCCTACACATCATTATGTGGGAAGGCCGTCGTTGCGTGCTCTTCCCCAGGGAAGTGACATTGGGGTTAGGGAGGGGGAAGTTGGGGATGGGCTAGTTCTACATATGCAGTGAAATAAAGACGACGTTGCGAGAGAGAGCGTATTTATTGGTGTGAGCGTGCGTGTGTGGTATGAGAGGCCTGCCTGGAAGTCCACAATGGCGACGAGGCTCTCGTGAACCCCGCTCGACACAAAGGGCGCCGTCGGGCAGTGAAGCGCGTCGGCGCCCCTCACATGCACGGACTGCAGGAGTTACTACGCAGTCCATAGTCAGGCAGCACATGCAGATTCAGCAAGCCTCCGCTCCACGCAGCCCCCGATTCCTACAAGGTAGGAAGTGGCCGCCACGGCCCAGCAGCGCGGACACTACATGTCAAAGCAGCATGCTCCAGTAGGAGGTGCAGCGAGGCCCCTGACACCACCAGGAAGCACAGGGGAGGCTGCAAGGCCATCCGAGGGCCGGCAGACACTGAGCCCTCACAACTACAGCAGACGGCGCAAGGCAAGCGCCCTGATACGGTGGCCCGACATAGCCACTTGCTCAAGGCAACACGGGAAGGCGGCCGAGGCCCCCATGTTCACCAGCAAGCGAGAAATCATTGCTCACCGGATGTAAGAGCCTCAAAGAAACGGAGAACTAGCATAATCACACACGGCAGTGTGCATCCAGTCCCCACAAACCCAGGGTCCTCCCACAACACAAGCGTGTGGGCACACACAAACACAGCCTAAGACAACGTGCCCACAACTCTTCAAACCAAGCAAGGTGGTACACCACCAGATCACATCATGACCGATCAGGCGTCATCCTCGGCGCACACAGTGTCCTCGTCAGGCACGGAAGGAGCTGCAGGGGGCGCCGTCAACCAGGCACCAGAGGTAGGAGGTACAGCGCAAGTGATGCACATGCCTAGTCCTTTTGAAGTGCGTGACACCACGAATCTGGGGCCTCGTTGGGCCACATGGCTAAGGGATTTAAAATGTTATGCTGGAGCGGTAAGCCTCACGGACAACACCAGACTAAAGTATACTTTGTCGATGGCCATAGTGCCAGCAGTCAGAGACATAGCAGGAGAACTTGTCAACTTTTCAGGGAAGTGACATTGGGGTTAGGGAGGGGGAAGTTGGGGATGGGCTAGTTCTAGATATGCAGTGAAATAAAGACGACGTTGCAAGAGAGCTCCCGTCTCCTGCGTAGTTATTGGTGTGATCGTGCGTGTGTGGTATGAGAGGCCTGCCTGGAAGTCCACAAACCACCGAGCTAAAAAAACACAGGCGTTCCTGATGAGAAGAAGCCGGAAGAGGCAGAGCTAGGAAACACAGCTGTACCATATGCGTAAGAAGAAGAAAATAGCCACAATAATGCATTTACCATTATAGAGTAAACCAGCATATGGGCCTATAAATTGGCACTTTGCCAACTTATCAAAAGTAAAGTTTTTATGATTGTTTCAATATTTTAGTTGCAGAAATGAACCAAAAAGATGGACTGCTTGAGTAAAAAGAAAATCAAATAATTTTCTATAGTCTTCACTATGGCAGGTTAAATCTACCTTTGGCCTGAAAAGAATTCCCACTTTGCCAATGTTTTGACATTCTAGTTGACGGTTTCAATGTTTTTAAGAACTGAAATAAGCCATTTTGGCAATTTTCTTGCAACATATTTTTATTTGCCACGGGTAACTCATTAGGAAATGGTGTAATTTTGTCAATTAGCCTTTCAACTATCCTTTGTGCTGGTGAGACACTTTATTGTTATGCGAGTTTGGGCAAAGTTCATCAAGACTTATGCTCTCCCTTGAATTTCATTTGCTAGGATAATCAAAGCATATGAGAAGGTAAGAGAGGAATCTGAACAGGGAGATTTAAATTGCTTTACCTGTATTTTAAAATCCATGGTTTAAGTTTGCTTTTAGGATATTAGGTAAAACCTTTCCCCTTAGAAGCCATTAACTATTGACAGTCAGTCTTTGGATAAGTTTTCTAAGCTGTTTCGAGTTAAGTGGGGTTTACAGGGATTGTAAGATTTGGCCTTCCTGCATTCAACTTCTAAAGGAAGAGCACTTTAATGCAGGTCTGGAGCTGGTGTGAGAGACTCTCCGCCACTAAACAGCATTGCAACTCAGGTAGGACGCACATCTCCTCCCCAAACTGCATAAAAAAGGGGCGTGAGAAGGAAGGAGACGTGTACGATCTAACCTTTAGACAGTTGATGATAAAAACAGGATTCACCTGTTTACTGGCTTTCCATTCCCGACAGCACTGCTGCTAGTACGATTTCATGTTTTACTGCATCAGAATTTTAGATGGCTACACGCATGGCTCATTGGTTGGAGGTTGCTTTAAAATTATAACTATATTATTGTTAATATTGCAGACTGCATATTGTTTCACTATATGAGGGGTCAGAAATGTGAAGATTTTTTAAAAAGATGCCATTTTATAAACTCAAAAGGTTGGATAAACGCCTCACTATACGTACCCTGAAGAGGATTTCCCTGCCTAAAATAAACTAAAGGAACCACTCTAACAAAAGTATTCTGTTCCTCACACTTGTACATACAACAACTCAATAAGGTAATATATGGCCTGCACTGCCACTTGATGGGCGTTACTTATTGTTGTTAATCTATTCCCATGTACTGCACTCACCCTTCTCCCTCCCCCCTGCACTTTCCCCTTCTCCCATCCCATGCACTTGCGCGATTTGAATGACACTTGGCCTAGTAGGATCGGTGTCTGTCCTCCCTTCGTTCCCGCTCCCTTGCCTCGTCGCACCTTGAAACACTTGTGTATAGCGCGTCACAAATGCCAGATTCCCTTTCCCCAGATTCCAGCAGAATTCTATTCAACAGTTCCAAAAAGATAAGGATATACTGTCTTATAACAAAGTACCATTGCAGTTCTTTTGGTTCCAACTTGGTAACAAAAGTTACAACTGGAATTCAACCAATAGTTCACAAATGTTCAACAAGATCTTTCCTCTTTTCACTTGTGATAAAAGAGCTTATAACAACTTCTTCTGATAAACCAAGAATACTTCAATAGTTCATTAGGATCAACAGACATGTCTTTTTCAGGATATTTCGGAAACAATTGGTTTAACAATATTACATAATTCGGCAGCAGTTCATACACTTGTATCAGTGATATTAAATTGTCAGGATGATTATGTGTCATTTCACAAAAACATCTTAGTGGTTCTGCCACTTCAAGACTTTTAACCACATCACACTACTTTAACGGTTCCACCTGGTCCCCTCTCCTGCCTGGCCTACTAGTACAAGGTCCTATGCCCTGGTGTACTCTCCAGCCAGGACAGAATAAACTAACTACGTACTTCTATGGCAACGATTACCCTCAAACAAATTAGCAATGTATGTTGCTTCACAACATCCAGTTTATATATATTTCTTCTAGGGAAACAAGAAACACATTGGTGCCGACTGTTATACACTTGTCATTGCCACAAGCAATGCAGTTTATGTTCCATTCCCCCTGAACACCATCTTTCAGAGAGACAGCCTGTTTTCCCACATCTGCGTAAACCAAATACTGACCATTGTCCTTTCTCACTCCCACACTTCTTTTGTTTTGGCAATGTGGGTTTAAGAATGTGGCTTTAAGGCAGTCTCTCCTATGCCCCCCTTTACATATGAGCAATATGCTTTACAGAGCGCTTTACATGCCGGCAAGATAGCTCAGTGGGTTGAACGCTGGCTGCTGCGATCTGAGCGTGATCTGCAAGTGGCAGGTTCTAATCCCGACAAGGCCAACTCAACCTTTCATCCTTACCTGGTTGATAAATGAGTACCAATTTCGGTTGGGTGATATTGTATGAAATTATTTGCTCTGTAAAGCGCTTTGGATTAAGGTGCTATATAAATAACTCATCATTATCATTAACAAACACTTGACTTCTTAGTTGCCCTCTTTTGGCTTTGGCAATCTTGGTTCTTTATAGCTTGCCTTGGTATAGTTCTTGTTTGACTTTGGCAACAGTTTGTGTTGGTTTCTCGGTGTATTGCCCTCTCTTGTTGATGGCTTTTAATCTGACCCACACAGGTACAATCAAAGCCTTCAGTTCTGATATAACAGTTCTTATTCTGCCTCTTGCTCCTTTTTAAGTCATCTTGGTTTGTAACAAAAGGTTTCTTCTTCAACTTCACTCTGCATGTACTATTTTTATACTTAAGGCCCTTGGACTTGGCCAGCGGGTGGTTACGAAGCACTCTGGTGTCACAATCCGCAAGTGAATTCACCGGGTCTGGCGTGCGCGTCCGTTCGCCTTGCTGCCTCCAGGTTTTCTGCTACTCTTTTCCTACGCTGCCCGGCAACCTCTTCTCCGTGGCTTCCTGGAGACCTGAGCAGTCGATAGGGGAGCTTTCCTCACTCCCACAGCTCTCTGGTGTTTGCCTGCCACCGGCGTTCGAATGGAAATGTAGAAATCTCTCAATTTGTGTGCTTCCCGCTGTGCAACCTCTGCAGCTGCGATCCTCAGTGGGAAAGCCGTCTGTCCCAAAGCTTCCCGCTTTGCAACCTCTGCAATCAAGGTCTCGGACATCAGAGACCCTCCCATGACCGGCATCTGTTTGGCATAAGACGGTGGTCCCAATGTCTCTGCTAATGTCTGGTGTCGCAACTACTCCACCCTCCTGCTACTACTCTTCTCGCTGGCCTGCACCTGAAGGGGCTTTTTATGCCTCCCAGTCTCCCTCAGGTGTGGGTCATTACCACTAATAGGGTGCAACTTGCAGTCTCGTGCCCCTGCAGCCATCTTCCTCGTCCAAGTACTTTGGAGTCTACAATGTCAAAATCAGCTTTTATCATGGAATTCTTAACCCCAAGTTCCTTTCTTACCTTATTTATATTCCCTAAAAGAGTATTATATGGATGCAATGAAGAATTTGGTTTTTACAAAGGAATAAGCGTTTTCAGTGTCTAAAGTGGTAATATTTATGGCCTCGTCTTTATTATTCCCCTGGGATCTATACAAGCTTTCATCTCTATCCATGTCGGTGCCTTTAAAAGGGTTTTTCTTAATCCCAATACATAACTGGTTATGATGATTTTCACCCACATTCCGATAGGTAGCTTGGGAAAAGGAAAGCTCTCTGACAGCAAGCCATTAAATATTCCGTTATCAATGATCTTTCCTTCCTTAAGCAAGACTAATACCACGTCTCACCCAACGAAGTCCTCCCATTACCCTGGTGCCTTTTTCCTCCTAGGTGACCCTCCTGGCTAATACCACCCGAGGGTCAGGAAGCGCCTGCCTTTCCCTGGCCATCTGGGAGGAGACTTTAGTCAGGGCTTTTGTGAGGACTCTGTAGGATTCATCACATATTCCAAAATGCTCATACATTATCTCTACAAGAGAATAAATACTAAACAAAAGGAGTCAGAATATTATTGGTGTGTTTCTATTTAGACTGCACTATATATATGGGACACATTACTCTCCGTAATCGTATTTCTGATGCTTGTATCTGCTTAGATTCACATGCTGTGCATAGGCCGACATCTAGTGGAAGCTGCAGAGTATTACAGTTTGTTTTTCGAAACTCGAAAAGGGACGTCGAACAGGGTGTGCCAGTAATACTATCTCTAGTGTGACATCTTCTGTACCCATGATCCCTCACGCGTGTAGGACCCTCAGATTGTATTTTTTTCTGACATGAGGTAGCATGGGGATTAGCGCGAGTACAGATTATCCAAGCAGATAAGATAGTTAAGACTACAAGCAAGTGAATCTAAGCAGATGCAAGCATCAGAAATACGATTACGGTGAGTAGTGTATCCCTTCTGTGGCTTGTGGAATCTTAGATCACATGCTGTGCATAGATTAGCGAGCAGTGTTAGTAGAAGGAGGTGGGATGTGAGAATGGTCATGAGCGAACAAATGTCTTAGAACCGCTTGTCCCACTTGCGTATCTGTCTTGGAATGAGTGTCAATGCAGTAGTGCTGAGTAAAGGTGTGAATAGAGCTCCATGTAGCTGCTTTGCAAATACTGTCCAGGGGTACATTTGCAATGAAAACCAGAGTGGCTCCAGTACCTCTTGTAGAGTGGGCCCTTGGCGTAAAAGGCAGTGTTTTATCTGAAAGGGAATAGCATAGTTGGATACATGTGACTATCCACCTAGAGATGTCATTTTCTAGAGATGCGTTCTCCTTCCCTGCCTGGCGCTATGGAGACGAACAGTTGATCTGTTTTCCTTAACAGTCTGGTCTTGTTTACGTAGTAGAGGACCGCTCTCCTCACATCTAGTGTGTGGAGTTTCACCTCAGCAGAGCTTTTGGGTTCTTGGAAGACAGCCGTTAGCTCAATAGACTGGTTAGGATGGAATTTGGAAATGAATTTAGGTGAGAACCTAGGGTGAGTGCGTAAAACCAGTTTGTCCTTATGTATAGTAAAGAAAGGATCCTGCACTGACAGAGCTTGAATTTCACTGACCCTTCTTATGGAGGCGATGGCTACTAAGAAGGCAGTTTTATAAGTCAGGTGTTTGAGACTAGATTTGTGCATGGGCTCAAAGGGAGGCCCCATGAGCTTAGCAAGAACCACATTAAGGTCCCAACGTGGTGGTGGGTTAGAAATCGGAGGGTGGAGTCCCTTTACCCCTTCCATAAATGCTTTGACGACTGGCACCTTCCACCATGACTCCTTGTTATGGGAAGTGGTGTAGGCTGATAAAGCTGCCAGGTGTACTTTTAGTGAGTTAAACACTAACCCTGCATCCAGTAGGTGGAGCATATAGGTGACCACATTAGAAGGAGTGCAATCAACGGGGCTGGCACCAAATTACAAATCGTTTCCATTTATCATAGTAACAGTGCCTCGTGTTCGGTTTTCTTGACTCTTTCAGAATATCCATACATCTTTGAGGTAAATTGAGATGTCCGTATTCTATGACTTCAGGAGCCATGCTGCCAAGTTCATCAAGTTGGGCTGAAGATGCACTGTTAGCCCCTCGTGCTGGGAGAGTAGGTTGTACCGGCACAGGAGTTTGATGGGGTCGCACACCGCCAGTTTGCGTAGGTGTGGATACCATGGTTGTCTTGCCCACACAGGAGCAACCAGGATGAGCGTCATCGGTTCCCTGTGGCTCTTGTTCATCACTTTCCTCATCAGAGGGGTTGGTGGAAAAGCGTTGGGGAAAAATATCCCTGACCAATTCATCCATAGGGCCTTTCCCCTTGGAGCCTGGCTGGGGGAACCTGGATGCGAAGTTTGGGCATTGCCTGTTTTCGCTTGTGGCGAATAGGTCTATAGTGGGGAAACCCCACTGAGAGAAGAGGTCTTCTACGACCTCTTTGTGTAGGCGCCACTCGTGTTCCTCTGGGAGGGGATCTCTGCTCAGAGCATCTGCTAGCGAGTTGAGTTCCCCCGGAACATGTTGAGATGACAGGTACATTTTCTGGGCAAGCTTGGACAGATTGGGAGAACGAGTGCCCCCCATTGCAGTCATGCTGTCTGTTAGGATCTGCACTGACTGGTTGGATAGGAGGGGTTTGAATTCCCCAAGCGCTCTGAAGACTGCCAGACGTTCTAGCAGATTGATGTGGTTCTGAGCCACTGTGTGAGACCAGAGACCCTGAGCTGTATGGTGAAGGGAGTGAGCGCCCCACCCTGCCAGGGAGGCGTCTGTTGTGACAACGGCCTGTATCTCTGGATCGTAGAAGGGTTTCCCCTTCGTAAGATCCTCTCTTGTCCACCAGCGAAGACTTTGTGTTGGCAAAACAACCACTAGATCGTCCCACTGATCACTTGCCTGAGACCACTGTTTTGCCAACGATACCTGCACGGGTCGCATGCACAGGCGCGCGTGGGGAACCAGGTAAATGCAAGATGTCATCATGCCTAGAAAACGCATAGCTTTGCGCACCCTTATTTGGCAACCAGCCTGATATTGAGGAATTTGCAGCAACACATTTCGAATTCTTTCCTCTGATGGAAAGACTAACCCCTCTTGGGTATTTAGGACAGCTCCTAAGAACTGTTTTGAGGTGCTGGGCACCAGGCTTGACTTTTTCTCGTTGATTGAGAAGCCCAATTGGAAGAGGAGGTCGATTGTTCTTTGGATGTTTTATCTGCAAATTAGGGGGACTGCCCTGTAATGAGCCAGTCGTCCAGGTAAGGGTACACTGGGATTGCCTCCCTGCGTAGGTGCGCTGCCACCACCGCCAGCACTTTGGTGAATACCCTTGGAGCTGAGGCTATTCCGAAGGGCAGCACCTTGAACTGGTAGTGCTGGTTGTTTATCTTGAAATGCAAGAATCCTCTGTGCGCTGGGAACATTGCAATATGAAAATAAGCATCTTTCATATCCAATGTTGCCATGTAATCCCCCTTTTTTTAGTAGAGCGATTACCTCTTGTGGTGTAGTCATGCAGAATTTTTGTGGCTTGACATACTTGTTTGCAGGGCGCAAATCTAATACTAGGTGCATTGTCAGATCTTTTTTTGGCACAAGGAAGTAGGTTGAATAAATACCCCTGTTTACCTGGTTGACTGGGACGACTTCTATGGCGTCCTTTGCTAGTAGAACGGCAATCTCCTCGAGGAGGATCTTCTGATGTTCCAGCGAGTGTACTTTCGATCGCGGAGGATGGTCGTGGGGGCGCCCTAGCAACTCTATCCAGTATCCTCCGGACACTGTGGACAGCACCCATCTGTCAGAAGTGATCCCCTCCCATGCGTGGGTGAAGGTGGAAATGTACCCCCCTACTGGGGATGCATGGGAGGGGACCTGAAGCGGAACGTCACTGCTTCGTTGGGTGGCGTACCACCTCTTGCAGGGCTGCCTCTAGGTTCCCTGATTTTGGTAATAGTTTGAACCCCTTTGGGAACTTTGGCCCCGAAAATTGTTGTTACCCCTCTGTCCAGAGGGTTTATTGGTGAGTTGGCCAAGAGATTTTAGGGTCTCGTACTCATCCTTTGCCGTCTTTAAAGCTTCCTCCACTGCCTTGCCGAATAATACATTCGGCTCCACAGGCATATCCATCAGGGTTGCTTGGGTTTCAGGTTTGAACCCTGACTGCCTCAGCCAAGCGTGACGCTTTAGGACAGTGCCTTCAGCGATTAACATCTCAGCATTATCTGCTGCATCAAAGTTTTTTTTTAGCATGCAGCCTGATACATACCTTCCATCTGCTGCCAGCTGAGCCAACTGGCTCTTTAAGGGTTCGGGTGCGGAGGATGCCAAAGTGGATACCTCCTCCCACTGATGGCAATTGTAGCTTGCCAAAAGGGTGGCACTGTTGGCAATTCGTGCCCGATAGGCCGAAGTGGAGGCAACCTTTCTACCCAGAGCATAGTCGTTTAAGGGGATCGGAGGGTGTGGCAGAGAACAATTTCTCGACTTGCAGATTAACCGCTCGAGTGAGATTTGGGTTTTGCAGCGAGGGATCAATTCTGTGCTGGATGGATTTTAACAGAGGAATAGCCTGAGTAATGGCTTTCTTGTCGCCTAGGATTTCTTCAGCGAAATCCATGTCTTCTTGGACACCCTGAGTGTCGGTATGAAAATGGGCAGCTGCCTTAGCCAGTACCTCATTGAGGAGCGGTTGGTTATCTACAGGCGAGTCATGCACGGGGGTCTTTAGGAACCGGGGAGTCAATGTTGTAGGCTTCAGCTTCATCCTCCTCCTCCTGGTCCTCGTCATCCCCATAATAAGAGTCACCCGCCTGGTTATCAACCAATTGAGGTTCTTTTTCATCACAATATGAATCAGGGTGGTAAAGTTCAACCACAAAGGAGTCTGTGACCAAGCCCTGAAACGGGGCGTTGGAGTAGAGTTTCTTAGCAGGGGGCTGAGAGGACTCAGGTGTTGCCTTGGACCCCGAAGGGGCAGAGGTAGGAGGGGTGTTGGAGTAACTATGAAAGTAATAAGGGTCCTTTTCATAAAGGTCAGCCATGAATGACATCCTTCACATGTCCCTATCAATGTCTACTGAGCTCCATTGTTTAGAGCTAGGAATAACAGGTTCTGGTTCCTCATCAGTGCCCATATCCTCAGCAGAGGGAGGAATGAGTTTACTTTTAGTGGTGGGATCTGTGACCTTGGACCTTATTGGTTTTATGCTTCTCTTTATGAACATGGGGTTCTGAAGATGTCTTTTTATGTTGTTTATCCCCTCTCCCATGACTAGAGGAGTGTTTCTAGGGGCCTCCGAGGGGTTTGACGCCTCGCGTCGAGTTTCAGAGGTGGGATTCGAAGGACGACGTCGAATCTCGGGTGCATGGTCAGACGCCTCGCGTCTAGCCTGTGGAGGGTAGAGGGCGGAATCATCATCTCATCATCTGACGATCGGGCCTCGGGGACTATTGATCGTACGCCACCTTTATCAACCGAAGATGGTTGGGCTTTGTCATGAGGCGAACGGGAACGCCCAGAGGACAAAGATTCGCTGGACTGCTCTCTTGGTGTCGTCCTGTGCCGATCGCTCGACACGCGTGTCGAGTCATGGCCGGGGTTGATGTGCTTAGTGGAGGTGGCATGTGTAGCGCTTTTGCCACCGGGTGTTGTCCCCACAACGTGGCCGCCGACCAGTTTTTCGAGGTCGGGGGCCTGCGCGCGGGTGTCCGAAGTCACCCCTTTGCCCTCGCCGTCCGATTAGGCGGCGTTGCTGCCATCGCTGAATGTCACCACCACGTCCATGGCCTCTAGTTGCCTGGCGTAGTGGGCCCAGCGTTTAGTTGAGTGTTCCATATGGTTTTCGGCTTTAAGAGCTTGCACGCTCGACAGGTAGCCTCGGAATGGTCTTGTGGGAGACACGGATTGCAAGTATTTTGCTGTAAGAAAAGGTGGGAAAGAAGCCTGTATGACCACCCCCCACTATCCCTACTGTACAGGACCGAGGCCAGAGGTCTTCCCATGCCTGCAGTCTGTCGTGGCAGTCCTCAACGGCTGACTTCCTCGATCTTCACCGGCGTCGATCTTCGGCATACGGTGGAAGTGAAAGGGGGAATATCAATGGTAATTCTTAACTATATACACGCGTGAGGGATCATGGGTACAGGGTACGTCACACTAGGGATAGTATTACTGGCACGCCCTGTTCGACATCCATTTTCGAGTTTCAAAAAACAAACTGTAATACTCCGCAGCTTCGACTAGATGTCGGCCTATGCATCGCACGTGATCCAAGCAGACTCCACAAGCCTCAGAAATATATATATAAAAAATGGAGAGGGGAACACATGCATGCGGGTCCTCTATACATACCCAAGAGAATCTGAAGGGCATTGGTGTGAAGCTCCAGGTTATCGGTCTGCTGCTCCATAATGTCCATTTTCTCTGTGTCCTGGTTATAGTAGCTGTAAACACAGGAGTAAGCCAGGACCTAGAAATAGAGATGGTGACCACAGTCATCAATATTACACCTTCGCTACTGTCCCACCTCCAGCAAATCACAAACAAATGTGATCAAAGCAGTCCTTTAACATGGATCAAAGCAAATCTACTGAATACCATGTACACACATTTTCCAAGGAGAACATTAAACACTAAGCCGCACCTGGCCTAAGCCCCACCCACCTGGTGCCTTCCTGCTTGCCGCTCTTTACCCTACTTAAGGAGCCCTCCAGCCTCTTTTCCTTTGCAGCTGGGGAGCAGGTGTAAGTGGATCTAGGTCACCTGGCCTAAGCACCACCTACCTTCTTAGCCCTGCCTCTTCCTTCCTGCTCTTAACTCTTAGATCAAGGGTGACTCTCGCCCGGGCGTCCAAAGCAAAGGGCAGTCAAACAACAGGGCAATGCCTGTTTGGACCTGTTCAGACCTTGAGGACCCAGGGCCCAAACCCCTGCTAAAACAGTAGGTAAGCATGCACCAACATGTGTTTACACCCTCTGTCCCCACAGGTCATCCCCACCCTCTCTGGTACCCCCGTGTTGTTCCCTTGTGCCCCCCCCTTCCCGCACACAGGAGTCTGTCCTTCTACATTCAGGTTTCACCATCACTGTCTTGTGGCCAATGCTGGATTTTACTTTTATGAACTTCATTGATTCACGGTGCGTTACCCTTTCTCAACTCTCATGCTGGACTTCCTTTGCATCTTGTACTCAAGGTGACCCTGAATCATGCTGTTACCATCTTCATCTTGTATCCTGGCTTGCAACATTATGTGTTACTACTGACTTTTGCAGTTGTATTCGCTCTCCCCTCTTGCTTCTCCACTCTTTTTGACTGTGTACTCTCTGTTCTCTCCTCCCCTCTCCCTTTTCCTATCGCCTCCCCTCCACCCCTTACTTTCTTCGACGCACTTACTCTACCAGAATTGTACCTGGACCTAGTATGATAGCAACCTCGTCTGTCGCTTCCCCATCCCCTTACTGTCCCCACCTCCCCCCAGCACTATCTGAAACGTTGTCAGGCCTAATACAATAGTCGCTTGTTTGTTCCTCCCCTCCCTTTCTGCACCCCTCTCCCTCACCTTTTGTTTTTCTCTGGCTCTACCAGAAATGTCGTCAGGCCTAGTACGGTAGTTAATTTCACATCCTTACTGTTCATGGCCTGTAAGAATGTCATTGTATTTTCCCTTGTTCCCTACCTTGCCTTGAAGCGCTTTGAAACACATTGTGTATAGGCGCTATATAAATAAACTATCATATATCATATTAAAAAGCGCACCACCAGAAGCCAGGACATGTGCAGACTCGAAATCCGCTGCTGCAAAAAGGAAAGGACCAGAAAACAAGCCATCTCTGCCTACGCCCAAAGACTGTGGAACCTCCTCCCTGTCGGCATCAGACTCGCCCACACGCTCCTACAATTCAGAAAAGAACTCAAATCCCACCTCTTCAAGGAGACTCTCCTACCCAACACCTAGGCCATTATGTCGCCCCTTGCGCAACCTAATTCGCTAGATGCCACTCGCCCATCTCCTCCCCGCCACCCGGCACAGCTGTACCTCTCCTCTGTCCCCCTCTGTATCCTGCCCCCGCTGTATATCTGGTCTGTTAACACTGAAAAGCACTTTGTAATGTTGTACACCTTTGTAAAGCACTCTGTTATGTATCTGTATTGATGTATACCTCTGTAAAGCGCTCCACTGCTTCTCGAAGCTAGGTCTGCGCTCAATAAATACAATTATAATAAAATAAAATATTAGATGGGGAATAAAGCAATCAAAGTACCAATCAGATCAGTGGGAGAAATATAAAATGCTATATTGACGGACTGGGCGTTCTTGACACCACATGGCTCCAGTGTTGGGATGTTCTCTATATGATGGTGTCCACTACAGGTCCAATGACCAAAGAAAGACAGCCACGGCTCAAACTCTGGGCCAAGCGGAAAACATTGGTTATGTCCCATCACTTAAAACTATTTTATTTGATTGAGCAGATATTCATTTTTGGCCTTTGATGTCTGAATGTATTCTTTCAATATTTTGCTTAAAATGTGACAGACCCTCTGAAGAACATTGCAGTGCTGTTACGCTAGATCCAGGACTGGAAAAATGTTGTGTATAGTACACGCGGTCATTTGGGATTCCAGTCTTGTCTACCTAACTCCGTTATGGAAACCATACACCCCCACTTTACCACTCAGGACTTCTTGATGAGGACAGTTAGAAAAAAGCATGAACTGAAGGAAACAAATGGCTGTTCTCTCCTGCTTGCTTGTGAAGGCTTTCCAGCAATTTCTGGTGACACTGAATAAAGCCTACGACCGTTATGAGGCGACGGCTACGCAGGCCTATTGTAAATGTGAATAATGCCAACAGTGACTGTCAGTTACATGCTACAGGAGTACAACTGATGCTTTCTGTGATTGTAGACTTTCTGTCCCCTCCAACCAACACCTTCTTTGGCTC
This sequence comes from Ambystoma mexicanum, assembly GCF_040938575.1. NCBI lineage: Eukaryota > Metazoa > Chordata > Amphibia > Caudata > Ambystomatidae > Ambystoma > Ambystoma mexicanum. The sequence goes on from NC_090928.1 coordinate 1,265,943,679, forward strand.
CCCCTTTATTTGCTCTTGGCACTCTGAAACGGAAAGTGTCTGCCTGTGATACTATAAAGAATTAATAGCTGGATTGGTTTATTCATTTTTCATCTTCTAAAGTGCTTATGAAATTGGTGGGTTAATTCAGAGTCCATACAGGGGGAAAAAAGTATTTTATTTATTTTTTCATTTGTAGAGCGCGTGCAAACCCTTAGCCATCAGGTAGCTTTACCAGTTACATGGGCCCCATGTGGGCATAGGCGTGGTTACAGTTTTTCACATTGGAGAACATATACATTTGCAAGAAACAGCTTGGCTGGGTTGCTGGGATGGAGTTGAGTGAGGCGAGATCTATGGGGTGCCCTGCATAGCTGCAGTGGCAGTCATGTATGGATGAAGCATGGCATCATGTAAGTTGAATAGCCGTGCCTTTAGGATTTTTTGGAAGACCCAGTAGGATTCTTCCGCTCAGAGCAGGTGGGAGGACATTCCAATGTTTGGCAGATAGCCGTGCCTTTAGGATTTTTTGGAAGACCCAGTAGGATTCTTCCGCTCAGAGCAGGTGGGAGGACATTCCAATGTTTGGCAGCTAAGAATGGAAAACTAGAGCCTCCTAATCCTTTGGTTCTTTTGAATTTGGGTTGCAGTAGTCTATGGGACTATATGGCACGTGTGGGCCTGTTGGATCGTACTTTGGCGATGTTCTGTACTAGGTAGGGTGGCGCAGTATTTGAGATGCATTTGTGGGTGAGAGATAGAGTCTTGAACAGAATTCTTTGCTTCACCGGTAACCAATGGACAGCTCTTCTGGCAGCTGAGATGTGCTCGGAGCGTGGGAATTTGAGGATAGCGCGTAAGGCATTATGCTGAATGGTTTGAAGTTTCTTTACGTTGCTGGAGGTGGTACCAGTGAGGAGGACATTGCAGTAGTCAAGCCTGGCGCTGATTACAGCTTGGGATATCGTTAGGCAGTTGTCTCTGGATAGGAATGGCCTGGCAGCATTGAGTAGCTTCGTTGAGTATGCAGCTGCAGAGGAGATGGCATTTACTTGTTGAGTTAGTGAGAGAGTGGCATCAAGGTGGACTCCCAGTGTTTTTACAGAGGAGGAGGAGGGAATCACAGATCTGTCAATGTTGAAGGAGGAGTTTTGGGGGTTGAGGGTTTTTAAGGCGGCTGCTGGACCAATAACGAGAAGCTCAGTCTTCTCGTCGTTAAGGCAGAGGCCATGGGTTGCCATCCAAGCTTGGATGGTAGCATAGGTGGAATCGAGGGAGGTGGCATCTTCCTGGATGACCCTGAGAGCTTTAAGGAGAATCTGTGTGTCATTGGCATAGTTGTATAGGCTATGCCGAGTGACTCTATGTGATCAAAGAGGGGCGTTGTGTAGATATTATAGAGGGTAGGCGAGACCCATGATCCTTGGGTAACCCCACAGTTAGGGTCTACAAGTGGAGTATTAAAAGTAAGCATACAAAGGTCTTCTGAACTGCAAGAGTCCCATTCAGGGGAGCCACAGAAGATAAAGGAGCCTACCCCAAAACGCTTCAGTTTAGGCTGGTGGGCAAGTAGTGTGGGAGCACCGTGGCAAGATGCACAATGCAGAGAGCCTTGAAGCTGAGCCTCTGGAATCCAAGTCAAAACATCATGGCAGGAAAGAGGAGGTCTGACCTTTTAAGGCTCAAGATGAAGTGAGCTGCATGGTTTTTGCTGTTTGTTTGGGAATTCTGCTGGTAGCTCCACGTAGATACTGTTGGCGTAGCAACAGTGTGACGTTACTAGCAAGAATCATCAGAGTAGGAGTGGAAATATACACCTCAGGCCTTGCAGATGAAAAAGGTTGAATTTGTTTTAATTATGCAAGGGGGCAGAAATGTCCAATAGTATCAGGGTACCTGCTCCATCTCAGTATACGGCTATGGTTTTAAACAGTTCTTAGTTGGTGTTGGTATTTCTTTTCCAAAGTCCTCTGATGGGGACAGGGGTCTGCAACCTTTATCTCTGCAGAATTTTTGGATTAGAACTCCCATCAACCCTGGCTAGCATAGTCAATTGTGAGGTATTATCTGTCGATCTATCATTTTTTTCTATTGTGCCACAAACCCTCAGGGCGCTCACAGGACAGAACAACAAAAATAAGTAAAGCGAGAAACATAACATCCAGCACCAAAGAGTCAGGTGAGGAAAGATCAGGTAGGTCAGCCTATACCCTCATCAAAAAGAAATGTTTTAAAGCATTTTTTGAATTGCACTACTGTAGGAGTTTTTCTAAGAGTATTTCAATAGGCAGGAGCCTGAGCATCAAAACTGAAGCCTCCTATTTTCTTTGAGGCAACACGAGGTTGAAACAGCAGGTCGTCAGTATTACAACGCAGAAGGCATCTAATAGGTACTTTATGGGAGTTTACTACTACAAAATAAAAACAAGAGTAAAAATAAAAAGTTACTCACTTTAGTGATTGATGTACTCCTAGTCCATAGTCCCTTTCCTCCATACTATATGGGCGTCCCCGGTGCAGGGATGGGACCAGTACCATTTTGCCTTGCAAAAAATGCTTCAGCTTTAAATTTAGATCATGCTAGGGTGCACCTCACCTCAGTCCCTTTTGTAGCATCAGACCCGAGAAAGACTTGTTTAATAGCTATCTTTTATAGGGGGTGGTGGTGGGTCGTATGGAGGAAAGGGGACTATGGACTAAGAGTACTTCAGTCACTACAATGAGTAATCTTTTATTACTCCTCCATCCCGTCCCCTTTCCTCCATACTGTATGGGCGATTCCAACACACCATTTTTCAGGAAGGTGGACCAACTTATTATGAAATATTGGAGAACAGGTTTTATACCACTGTCTGTCAGAATGTCGCAAGGAACAAGTTACTTACCTGTAACTGTTGTTCTCCAGCATGGGTCTGGCATGGATTCACATGCTCATGAATATTCCCCGTCGTCAGGCCGGGAATCCTCGGTATAGAAAAAATCAGTATCAGTTTTGTTTCTGATCTGTCTTTCTCAGTAGTAACCAATCACTGATCTCTGGGTCATACTGCCCCCAGCCAATGACTGCCCTCTCCCTAAGCCCCTCCCCTGGCAGCCATCCTCAGATTTGGTAGCACGTGAAGTGGCAGTATGACCAAGTGAAGAGCCGCAGAGGGGTAGGCGGGAGGGTTCGTATGTGAATCCATGCCAGACCCATGCTGGGGAACAACAGTTAGAGGTAAGTAACTTGTTCCTTCTCCAGCATGGGGTCTGGCATGGATTCACATGCTCATGAATATAAGAATACATATCAGTATACACATGCACAACCACGGGAGGTGGCAAAAGGCTCAATATCAAGCAATACAACAACTCAACATTAAGCAACTTTTACCTCCTCACCAGGCTCACCTTAGGCGAACAGGTTGCGCAGTACTGCCTGGCCGACTCTGGACTCCTCCCTGGAATCCCGGTCGGAGCAGTAGAATCTCGTGAAGGTGTGCGACGACCACCACGTAGCAGCCCTGCAGATGTCGAGCAGGGGCACACCAGACAGGAACGCCGCAGTAGCAGCGATCGCTCTGGTCGAATGGGCCCTCGGACGGCCTGGCAACGGTCGGTTTGCCAACCGGTGACAGTGCATGATGCAGCCGGTGAGCTATCTGGAAATGGAAGTCTTCGAGAGAGCCTTCCCTTGATTCACAGGTCCAAAGTTCACAAACAGCTGTGATGTCTTCCGAAAACTCTTCGTGCGGTCCACGTAGAACTTCAGTGCTCTAGCTACATCCAGCGAGTGCAAAGTCCTCTCAGCCAGCGACGAAGGCGACGGGAAGAAAACTGGCAACACCAAGGGCTCGTTGAGGTGGAAGTCCGACGGCACCTTGGGCATGAAGGAGGGGTGCGTCCTCAGCACCACCCTTGTGTCGTGAAAAGTCAAGTATGGAGGCTTGCAAGACAGGGCATGGATCTCTCCCACTCGTCGTGCAGAGGTGATGGCCACAAGGAATGCTGTTTTCCACGACAGAAACTTCAACGGCACTGAATGCATAGGCTCGAATGGGGCCCCCATGAGTCTAGTTAGCACCACGTTGAGTTCCCACGCCAGGGCAGGGGCCTTCACCGGTGGGAATGATCGGAACAGTCCTTTCATAAATTCCTTCACCAGACGACGAGACCACAAGGACGCCCATCCTGTAGTTCTGGTGTAACGTGAGACGGCAGCCAGATGTACCTTGATGGAAGCGTGAGATAGGCCAGCCTTGGCCAAAGACAGTAGGTACGGCAATACTTGAGGGGCCGTAATCCGCAGAGGGTTAATCTTCTGTGCACGGCACCAGACAGAGAACCTCTTCCATTTATGTCCGTAGCACTTGAGAGTTGAGGATGCCCTGGCCTTTGCAAGAACCTCTCTGCAGTCGGCCGGGATGTCGTATCCTCCGAACTCTAGTGCTGCAGGAGCCAGGCCTGCAAGTTCAGCGACTCTGGTTCGTGATTAAGAATGGCGCCTCCTTCTCTGGAGAGAAAATCCGCGTCCGTCGGCAGCTTGACTGGTGTGGACGCTGACAAGTCCAGAAGGTCCGGGAACCAGATCTGCCTCGGCCACGCCGGTGCGACGAGGATCATCCTGCATCGGGACCTCTTGAGCTGGTTGACGAGCCGGAGTAGCAACGGCGGGAATGCATAAAGGAACAGGCCGTCCCAGGGGAACGAGAAAGCATCGCCCATGCTCCTCGGTTGGGGAAACCTGCTGGCGAACCTCCGGCACTTGGAGTTCGCCGCCGTCGCGAAGAGTTCGATCTAGGGTTTGCCCCATCGTTCGAAAAGTCGGTCCACTTGATCCTGGCGCAGTTCCCACTCGTGGCACGAGCGCAGCTCTCTGCTGAGTGAGTCGGCGATGGTGTTTTTTATCCCTGCCAGATGAAAGGGTACCAGAAACATCCCTTGGGCGACGGCCCAATGCCACAGATCCTGGGCTTCCTTGGACAGGGCAGGGGATCTGGTTCCGCCCTGCTTCCGAATGTAAAACATTGTGGTGGTGTTGTCGGTGAAGATCCTCACCGCCTTGCCCTTGAGGGATGGAAGGAAGGACCTGAGGGCCCAGAACACTGCGCGGAGCTCCAAGATGTTGATGTGGAGAGTCTTCTCCTCCGGGAGCCAAAGGCCTCTCGCGTGGAGACCCCCGGTGTGCGCTCCCCAACCTTCCAGGGAGGCATCCGTCGTCACCGTCATCTGGTGGGCCAGGGCTAGGAAACCTGTTCCCGCTGCCAGATGAGCGCAGACACCCCACCATCGTATCGCCTGACGGAACGCTTCGTCGAGCGGGATCCTGTCCTCGAAGCTGCCTGTGATCCAGTGGGCGTCGAGGAATTATTGCAAGGGCCGCATCCGAAGTCTGCAGTGGGGCACCAGATAAATGCAGGAGGACATCACTCCGAGGAGGGACTTGATAGACCTCACTCTGGCCACGTCCGTGGCCAGCAGACGCTGCACCTTTCCTAGGATGGTCCTTATCCTTTCCTCCGACGGTGAGGCCCGCCGCGCCACTGTGTCGAGCTGTGCTCCCAGAAACAGGGCGACGGGACCAGGTGGGATTTTGGAAAGTTGATGGAGAACCCCAGGTCCGTGAGCAGCTGGACGGTCTTTGCAGTGTGTTCCACGGCGAGCTCCCTTGTCCTTGCCCGTATGAGCCAGTCGTCCAGGTAGGGGTAGACGTGCATCCCCTGCAGGCGCAGCCGCGCCGCCACCGGTGCTAGGCACTTGGTGAACACCCTGGGCGCCGATTTTAATCCGAACGGGAGGGCCTTGAACTGGTAGTGCCGCCCTTTGACCACGAACCTGAGGAACTTTCGGTGTCTCTTTAGAATAGGGATGTGGAAGTAAGCATCCTCCAAGTCCAACGACGACAGGAAATCACCCTCCTCCAGCTGTCCCAGCACGTGCTGGTGGGTGACCATATGGAACTTCTGTGCCTTGATGTATTTGTTTAGTCGTTGCAGGTCCAGGATGGGACGCCATCCTCCTGTCTTCTTCTTCACGAGGAAGTATCTTGAGTAAACTCCGGAGCCCCGAAGCCTCTTCGGGACGAGCTCGATGGCGCCTTTCCTGAGCATCGCCCTTACTTCCAACATCAGTTGAGGGACGTGATTTTCCTTCCTGGCCACGGGAGAAATGCGGGGGCACCTCTTCTGGAACTCGAGGACGTGCCCCAGGGCCAGGGCGTCCAGCACCCAACGGTCGGTGGAGATGGACTCCCACACGCCGACGAACTTCGTCAGCCGGCCACCCACCGGGGTGCTTCGGCGGGGGCCAGACCCGACGGTAGGTTCAATCTTGCTTGGAGGCCGCCTTGCCTCCTTGCCCACCTTGGCGACGACGGCGGGATCCACCTGACTTGCCGCTTCCCCTGTAGGCCTCCTGCGACGAAGACCTTGCCGCTTGACGGTTTGTAGAGGAGCTGCTGCCGGATCCCTTGGAGGCACCCTGTCTGCCTCCGGAGCTCCGAATGGACGGCCGTCGCTGTTGGAGCACACCCAGTGCACGGGCCGTCTCCGCGTCAGTCTTGATTACCTGAAGGGATTCATCAACCGCCTTGCCAAAAAGGTTGTTCCCATCGAAAGGCATGTCCAAAACCTTGGTCTGAACGTCCTGGCGGAAATCCGTTGCCTTGAGCCATCCTCAGGCAAACGCCGTTGCCCAGCTGACGAAAACCGGTGTTGGCGATGTCCGTAGCCACTATAATGGCGTGGTCCGAGGCAATCTCACCTTCCTGCAAGATTTCCAGGACCTCAGCCCTCTTGACATCTGGAAGGAAGTCCAACAGAGGGGCGATCTTGAATCACAACTCCCTGTCATAGCGGGCTACGATGGCCAGGGCGTTGGCCGCCTTGATGGTTGTCGCTGCAGATGAGATGACCCGTCGTCCCATCGCATCCAGCTTCCTACCCTCGCCGTCCGGAGGGGAGGTTGAAGTCGAGGCCGATGCCCCCCCCGCTTTCTTCTTGGCCGCCGCCGAAACGACCGAGTCCGGGGTAGGTTGCGCCCTAAGGCACAAGGGGGCAGCGTCGAGGACCCGGTACTTCTCGTACCGGTCCCTCTGCGCAGGAGCCGTGGCAGGGTTCTCGAAGAGGGCGAGCCCCTCATCCCAGATGTCATCAAGAAGCGGTACGGCGAGGACCGTCTTCCTTTTAGCCTCGCGCTGTTGGTAAAGGAACCCCTCTTTATTCTTTTCCTCGGGGCAGAGCTGGAAGAGCTTGGATGCCCTGGAAATCATTGCATGGAAGGATCCTGTTACGTCTCCCGTTGCTCGCCCCATTAAGAATCACACAACCACAAGCCCCACACCACACCTAACAACAAGAGCAGTCCCTGCACATAGAAAGAACCAGCAGTTTGCCTGGCGTAGGAGGATACCAGCCTGTATCCCCGGCGTCTACCGTCCTTTGTTTCGCTGGCAGTTACCATGGAGGCACGCTCACGGCTGGTCACGCCCATGGAGACTCCCACGGCAACGAACATCCAGCGTTCCGTGATCACGTCACATCTCACACGTCCATGAGACACATCACGTGGTTACTTAATCAGTTTAAAAGCACGCTGGCAACGTGGGTACAGCGCTTCACAGCTTATCTCTTGAGGATTGTGTAGCGCCTTGGTTTACCTGTTTCTGATCACGGATTTTGCGACCTCGGACTGTTCTTTGGATTTGTCTTGCCTGCCCCTCGGATTTCTGCTATTTGGATTCCACCTTGTTCTCCCCGGCACCTTGACCTTGGAACTCTCTTGGACTGCCTTTGGATTATCCTCTCTGAATCTAGAATCTTGGAACTTGGTTTTTGAACTTCCTGCCTTACTGGCCCATCTACATCAGACCCAGGTGTGTCCCACCTTCGAGCCGTGCAGAACGCTTCTTTCACCACTACCAACAATCTGTGGCTCTTACCACATTTAGGACACCACTTGCAACACTCCTGGGTAAGCCTTGTTAATACTGATTGTTACCCGCTACCCGTATCAATTGCATTGCTCCTGTTTAACCATTAACTATTGCCTTGCAGCGGTCAGGGGTCTTTCCGGCGTTCCTGCTACCCGACTGACGGCTCAACACACCTGTGGCCTCAAAGATTGCACAGACAGTGTATCCTTTCTGTCTGTGCGGTACGTGGGGACGGAGGTTCAATAATCTGCACGACCATCAAGATCAGAACAGACTGTGAAGCCTTCCTGGTCGTCCAGAGTATGGATACCTCCTCTGGGGACCCTGTGGCCGCTCTAATGCAAGCGGTTGCGGCCCTTAGGACCGACATGGCCGCAGCCACAATGGCTATCCACCATAGATTCGATGCCCTAAAAAGCACACGTGCCCACTTGCCCGCAGATGCCGAGTTTGGCGACCCCCCCCCCAGATCCGTCTGCACATCCGTCCACAGCATCCACAGTCCCCACTCCAGTGGTCCTTCCAACCTCCTTTCCTTTTGCTGCCCCCGAACGTTATCAGGGGGATCCCAGGAAATATCGTACCTTTCTCAACCAGTGCAAACTTCACTTCTTGTGTAGACCCCAGCTTTTTCCTGACTCTGTTACCAAAGCAGCTTTCCTTCTTTCTCACCTGTCAGGTGTAGCGGCCATTTGGGCGAACCAGTTATTAGAGAGTGATCACCCTGATCTATACAATTTCGATCTACTGGTGACAGAAATGGCAAATGTTTTTGATACCAGGTATAAGGCACAATCCCGAGACCTGGAATTGCTTGATCTTACACAGGGTAAACAAACTTTGATTGATTACATCACCCTTTTCAATCAATTGGCTGCAGAGACCTTGTGGCCTGAAGAAAAGAAAGCCATAGTGTTCTACCGTGGTCTCTGTAGCCACATGAAAGACGCTCTTTCTGTAGTGCCGGCTCTTCCCTCAGTCTTCCCTGAGTTAGTGGATCTGGCCCTACAGGTGGACGCTCGCAGGTCTGAGAGGAAAGCAGAGACGGCTTTTTCCAATCAGACACTCCCAGCCCCATCCATCTCTGTTCCGGAACCCATCCAAATCGGTGGGATCCGGAGTCCCATCACTCAGGCCGAACGGGAACGTCGGAGAACCGACAACGCCTGTTTCTACTGTGGTACTTTAGGGCACTATGTTAAAGAATGTCCTCGCCGCCCTAAAAATAAAACTTCGGGTTTTCAGAAGGCTCGCCCCTAGGCATGGGGGTACGGGCGAGTCCTTCTCTGACCCCCAATCAACCTGTATTCGGTCCCATCAGACCGATTACGGTCCAGGCCCAGCTGAAGCCCGCCGGAGATTTGGTACACTCAGTACAGATTGTGATCGACTCCGGGGCTGCTTTATTAATATTTCGCTGGCTCATGACCTTAATCTACCCTTGATCAAGAAAAAGTATCCAGAGCCGGTACAAGCGGTCGATGGTACCTCACTTGTCTCTGGTCCCATAGAGTATCAGACCGCTCCCATGTTAGTGCTGATTCAGGGCACGCACCAAGAGACGTTAGCTTTCGACCTCATTTCCACGCCACAGTTCGGTATCATTTTAGGCATTCCATGGCTTAAACAACACAATCCCTTGATTAATTGGGGGCAGTGGACAGGTCACATTTGAATCTGAAGTTTGCCAACACTTCTGTTTGATCGAGTCCGCTACGATTTCATCCCCGGCCACTGTCCTTGGGGCTATGGCCTCCGCCAGCCTTGAGGAGACAGATCCATCTATGATTCCCACTGTCTATCATGAATTCCAAGAGGTCTTTGACAAAGTCACGGCAGAAGGCCTACCACCACATCGACCCTATGATTGCCCCATTGATTTGGTTCCCGGGGCAACTATACCAAAGGGCAGAATATACTCCTTATCTCCATCGGAAGAGTTAGTACTCAAGGAATACATCCAACAAGCCCTACGCTTCGGTCACATACGACCCTCTAGCTCTCCAGCTGCTAGTCCGATCTTTTTTGTGCCCAAGAAAGAGGGTGACTTACGTCCCTGTGTTGATTACAGACGATTGAACGCCGTTACCGTCAAGAATCGGTATCCTTTACCCCTCATCTCCACACTATTAGACCGATTGACCAAGGCATCCATCTTTACTAAGTTGGATCTTCGGGGGGCGTACAACTTGGTTCGTATGCGTAGCGGAGACGAGTGGAAGACAGCATTTTGTACTCGACAAGGGCTGTTCGAGTATACTGTAATGCCTTTCGGTCTCTGCAATGCCCCCGCTACGTTTCAGCGTTTTGTTAACGAGATGTTCTCTGACGTCTTAGACGTTTTTGTTGTGGCCTACCTAGACGATATATTGATATTTTCGTCCTCACTGGAGGTGGCAATCTCGTTCCTCCTGCTTGTTTATTTAGTACAGCTCCAGATAGTTTGTGGAAACTCTTCTCTCCAAGATTGGATTTGCCATGAATGATAAGATTGCCCAAGGTCGCACCACAGACTTCCATTGAGGAATCTGTGGTAAGCCTCACTGTATGTGGATTGGACTCTGTATTGGACTCCTGCTTTTACCGTAAGAGGTCTTGTTGCAGAGTGGAGGGTAATCGAGATTTTGTCTGCTTGACTCCCCATTTCCTGATCCCATGAACTAGCTAAGCTCAACTGGAGTGCCCTCATCTTGAGTCTGACTAGTGGAACTGTGAAGACACAAGAAGCCAGCAACCCCAGAATATGCTGGTAGCACCATGCTGACATTGATCGTCTCACGATAAAGATATTGACCGCTGAAATAATATCCCAGAGCATGTCCTGGGTCGGGGACATCCTGTCTGAAACAGTGTCCCACCTTATTCCTAGAAACACTAAATTTTGCGAAAGTGCTAGCTCCAGCTTCTTCAGGTTAATTGTTAACCCTGGGTCGAATAGTATTTGCATCAGCCTGTGGCATGAGGATGTTGTGTTTTGTGGGGAACTGGGCCGGATGAGCAAGACGTCAAGGTAGGGATAAATGTGGTGACCCTCCATTCTGAGAACAGCAGCAATGGCATTCATTATCTTTGTGAACACACCTTAAGCTGAGTTCAGTCCAAACTGTCGAACTTTGTACTCAAAGCGATGGCCCATCACAGTAAATCGCCACATTTGCCTGTGCGGCTGCCGAATGGGGACTTGTAGATAGGTGTCCTTCGGGTCCAGGGAGCACAACCAATCTCCCGTGCAAAGCACCTCAGCTATGTGACCCGGTGTCACCATCTTGAACTTTTATATGGGGAGGAAAAGGTTTAGATACGATAGCTCTAGTACTACTCTCAGGCCAGCTTGGTTCTTTTATTGATTAGCAAAGATTCTCAAGTAGTAGCGCATACCCTCCCGCCTTCTGTGGTACTATTTCCACTTCCGGATCATGAACCATCTTGATGATCTCTCTGTGGAGAGCTGGTGATCCTATTTGATGTAGGGGAGGCGATGTAGGATGGCGGGAAGGAAGCGAGAGTCGAAAACCCACAGAAATCATAGATCTGATCCATCAGTCTTGAAAAAGGTGACACCATACGATCACATGCCGGGCTAATTTGCCCCCGACAGATGTGTCAGGGACCCTGGCGTCATTGCTTTTTAAGATTTGAGGCTTGGGTAGTAGGGGGGCGAGAAAACTCCTTAGTTGCCATACACTGCTGTATTCTACAGTGTGTACTGGGTGAACGGTCAGGTTGCCTGTTTCTTCTATGCTGAAAACCTCTAAAGTCCCCGAAGGAGAGACAACTATACTCTGGGAGCTTGAAAATTGCTTTGTAGATGGTTTGGACAAGCTCGCATTGCTGTCTGTGTGCTTGTCTTTTTCTTTGTTAATTCCTCATCTGTTGAGGAATGGAACAGTAAACTAGAAAAAGGTAATTTCCCTCAAAAGGGAGATCTAGTATTCTGTCTTGCACATCTGCTGTAGATTTAGTGGCGTGCATCCATGCCAAACTCCTCACGTCCGTAGCAACACACATGGCTTCGCTGGCTGTGTTGATGTGCGATACTGATGCCTCCAGAAAATCCTGAGCAATACGTTTAAGTTACTTACCTGTAACAATTGTTCCCCAGCATGGGTCTGGCATGGATTCACATGCTCATGAATATTCCCTGTCATCAGGCTGAGAAGTCTCGGTAAAAGAAAATACAGTTTCACTTTCACTTAAAAACGGTATTTCTCCTCTAAACCAATCACTGTCTTCTGGGTCATACTGCCCCCATCCAATGACAGTCCTCTCCCTAAGCCCCTCCACTGGCAGCCATCTTCAGATTTGGTAAGCACGTAAAGGGGTATTATGACCAAGAAGAGCCGCAGAGGGTAAGGAGTGAGGGTTCACGTGTGAATCCATGCCAGACCCATGCTGAAGAACTATAGTTAAAGGTAAGTAACTTAAACCTTCTCCAGCATGGGGTCTGGCATTGATTCACATGCTCATGAAGTACAACATTAAACAACCACGGACGGAAGGTGGCAAGGTTCAACAGAAGCAATTAATTCTTACCTCCGGAACAGTTTCACCTGAAGCATACTGGTTGCGTAGCACTACTGGTCTGACTCTGGACTCCTCCCTGGAATCCCAGTTGTACCTCGTGAAGGTGTGCGCGGACCTCCACATCTCAGTCCTGCAGATGTCCAGCAGGGGCACACGAGACAGGAACGTCGTCGTTGCAGCGATCACTGTGGTGGAATGGGCTCTCAGACACCCGGGCAGCGGTCGGTTCACCAACCGATGACAGTGTGTGATGCAGCCGGACAGCCACCTTGAAATGGAAGCCTTGGACAGGTGCCTTCACCGGCGAGAAAGATCAAAAAAGTCCATTGAGAAATTCCTTGACGATTCGATAGGACTAAAGTGAAGATCATCCTGGGGATCTGGTATAGCGGGAGATAGCCGCCAGATGCACTTTGATAAGAGGCGTGCGCCAGACCGGCCTTGGCCAAGGATAGCAAGTATGAAAGAACCTGCGGGGTGCGTGACTCTCAGAGGGGTAATCTTCTGAGATCGACACAGCTTAACAAAACGCTTCCACTTGTGACTGTAGCACTTCAAAGTCGACAAAGCCCTGGCCTTGGCGAGGACCTCCCTGAAGTCCGCAGGCAACTCATAACCTCCAAACTCTAGGGCTGCAGGAGCGAAGGGCTCGCGTTCAGCGATCCTGGGTCGTGATGCAGGATTGTGCCTCCTTCTCTGGTGGCGATGCTGACAGGCTGAGAAGGTCCGGATACCAAATCTGCTGCAGCCACACCGGGGTGATGAGTATCATCTTGCCTGGACACTGTCCTAGTGTGTTGATGTCGCGTAGCAGGGGAGGGAACGTGTACAGGAACAGCCCTTCCCAAGGGAAGCACAATGCGTCTCCTCCTGTCCATGGAGATCCTCACCACTTAGCCTTTCAGAGACGTTAGGAACGACTTTAGGGCCCAGAACACTGCCGTAGCTCTGGGATGTTAATATGAAGATCCATCTACTCAGCAGCCACAGGTCTCTGGCGTGCAGACATCCAGTGTGCACTCCCCAACCATCCATGGTGACCGTCTCCTGGTATGGCAGGCTATAAAATCTGGTGTCCTGGAAAATGTTGGAGCAAATGCCCCACCATCCTTTCTCCCGACGTAACTCGTCATTGAGAGAGATCGTGTCTGTGGAGCTTACACCTGTATCCAGCGGGCATCCAGAAATTCCTGAAGGGGTCGTATTTGCAACCTGCAGAGCTGGACGAGGTAGATGCAGGATGACATGTCCAGCAACAACTTGATGGCCCGCACCGTGGCTGGCTTTGTCGTCGACAGCTGCTGCACCTTCCCTTGAATGGCTGCTATCCTCTCCTGTGAGGGCGAAGCAAGGCAAGACACTGTATGGAGTCTGGCGCCTCAGAAATTATAAGTTACTCACTGTAGTGACTCACGTACTCTTAGTCCCCTTTCGTCCATACTGCATGAGCGTCCCTTCCAAGGAACGGGAGACGGAACCTTTTTCACCAGAAAAAACCTTCTTCCCCATTAAATTTAGAGGTGCCCAGGGTTGCGGCCCTGGCAGCATGTGCTGCCTTGATTCCACTCTCCGGCGCCACACCTCAGCCCCCATAGACGTGTCGACAATAGATTAACATTGCCTAATGACACCAGTTTTATCAGGGCAGAGGCTGATGGGACGTATGGAGGAAAGGGGACTAAGGAAAGCTTACGTTAGTCACTTTAGTCACTACGGTGAGTAACTTATAACTACTCTTACGTCACGTCCTCTTTCCTCCATACTGCATGGCCGATTACAACTGAGTGTAGCCCCAGGGTGGAGAGGAGACCCTCCTGACGCAAACAGGTTTCTAAGAACCGCCTGTCCGAAAGCCGCGTCTGATCTAGAACCGGCATCCAAACAGTAATGCTTGCAGAAAGCCGAAGGGGTGGCACATGTGGCCGCCCTTCTTATGACTTGCCAGGGGACATGGCCCTGGAAAGCGATGGCTGTTGCCTTGGCTCTAATCGCGTGGGCGTGCATGTTGGCCAGCAGTGGCTTGTGCTGTCCCTCGTAAGCTTCTTTGATGGCCGAGACCATCCAATGGGCTATGGAGGCCTTAGAGGCCCGATACCCAGGTCTTGATCCGCCGAAGAGGACAAAAAGTGCGTCCGACTAGCAGAAGCCCTTGGTCCTGTCCAAGTAGAATTTCAGGGCACGCCTGACATCAAGGCAGTTCAGAACTCTCTGTGCCTCGTCTTTGGGCTCAGCAAAAAACATAGGTAGCACTATTTCCTCGTTCAGATGAAATGCAGAAGGCACCTTGGGCAAGAATGCTGAGTGTTTTTCCCAGGACTACTTTATTCCTGTGAGCCGAGGCCGACTAGCAAGGCCGTCTTAATGGTGACCAGCCTGATGTCCGCGGATGCCATTGGTTCAAATAGTTTGTGCGCCAGGGCACACAGAACTATGTTGAGGTCCCACACGGAGTGTGGCCTCTTGATGGGCAGGTAGAGTCTGGCGAGTCCCGTCAAATGTTTCCTGACAGTCGGGTTGGAATAGGAAAAGATCTCCTCCAACGAGTTTCAAGCCCCAATGGCTGCCAAGTAAGTGCAGCAAGTGTCCACCTGCACACCTGAGTGGGCGAGGTGCACCGAGAAGGAGAGCACGTCGTCCAAGGTACATGCAAAG
This sequence comes from Ambystoma mexicanum, assembly GCF_040938575.1. Classification (NCBI taxonomy): domain Eukaryota; kingdom Metazoa; phylum Chordata; class Amphibia; order Caudata; family Ambystomatidae; genus Ambystoma; species Ambystoma mexicanum. The sequence continues at coordinate 1,265,958,746 of NC_090928.1, forward strand.
GAGTTGATACCTTTAGAGTCTTCCCAGTGGCAGAACCTGGTGCACTTGCTTTTATACTGGGCCCTGGTAGACTTGCTCCTGGCGCCCTGTATGATCTCTAGATTAGCCTGGGAAAGGCTGAGGTGACCCAGCGTGACCTGAACCACTCTGTGAGGACTAGTTTCTGTGGCGCGTGGTGGATGACCCTGCCCCCCCTGCTGCATCAGATAATGTGTTGGGAGGCGAATGGGCGGCCTCTGCGAGAGGCTGCACAGCTCCGAGAACCATGGCCTGGCCGGCCACCATGGTGCTATTAGAATGATGCTGAGGTGGTGAGATTCCTTGATCTTGCATATCACTCTTTGTATCAGTGGTGTGGGCGGGAAGGCGTATGCTGTCATTCAGTCCCACTGAATCTGGAATGCCTCTCCCAGGGAGCCAGGGCCCTGCCCCTTCCAGGAAGCTAACAGTTAGCACTTCCTGTTGTCCGAGGAGGCAAAGAGGTCCACCTGGGGATGTCCCCATTTGTAGAAGAATTCCTGCAGTACTAGGTCGTTCAACTGCCACTCGTAGTTGTACGCCCCCAATCTGCTGAGCCTGTCTGCCTCCAGGTTGGATTCCCCTGCAACGTGGACAGCCATGAGGTACATGTTGTTCTCGAGGAACCATTCCCACATGCTGACTGCTAGCCTGCACAGTGGGGGGCGGGGGGGAATCTGGTACCTCCCTGCTTGTTGACATAGAACATGCTTGTCGAGTTGTCTGAATGAGGTTGACCTTGCCCTCGATAATCGGAAAGAAGGATCTTAGCGCCAGCCAGATCGCCTTCAGGTCCAGCCAATTGATGTGGCACTCCTGCCGGGTCCAGGTGCCATGGACGCAGTGGTTGTCCAGGGTGGCACCCCCAACCTTCGAGAGAGGAGTTCGTGGTGATGGTGACCTGCGGGGTAGGTTGCCGGAAAGGCTTGCTCAGCCGAAGGTTGCAGTCCCTGGACCTCCATGTGAGGTCCGGGTGAAGTGATGGAGGAATGTTGATCATCTCTGACTGAGAGCCTCGCTCCTGGGTCCAAGAGGCTGCAAAGTGCAGCTTTATCCTCCTCATTCAAAGTCTCCTGTGGGGGACGGCCAAGAGGACTGCTGCCATGAGACCCAGTAGGTGTTGGTACCACCAGGCCGAGGTCACTTCTCTGCTGAGGAAGTGCGCGGTGGCCCTACTAAGGGCCGTGATCTTGTCCTCTAAAGGGGAAAAACTCTCTTGGAGCACGTGTGCCAAATGAGACCCAAGAAGGTCAGTCTCTGCGTGGGTTGCAGCTGCAACTTCTTGAGGTTGAGGGAAAAACCCAGCTCGTGCAGTGTGTTCATAAGAGCGTGGGAAGTATGGTGCAGTGCTTATGAAGATGTCGCCCTGACGAGCCAGTCGACGAGGTACAGGTAGATGTGGTGGTCCTGCGACCTGAGGAGGGCTGCCACTGTGTTCATCAGCCTAGTAAAGACCCTGGGGGCAGAGTTGGGGCTGAGTTGCGGCGGAAAGGAAGCACCTTGTATTGGAAATGGTAGCCCATGACCCTGAATCGTAGAAAAGAATGATGAGGCTGCCAGATCTGGACGTGTAGGTACGCGTCCTTCAGATCCAGGGAGCACATCCAGTCTCCCTTGCACAACATCTCCACTATCAAAGCTGGCATAACCATCTTGAATTTTTGTAGAGGTGTGGAGAGGTTGAGGGTGGAAAGGTCCAGCACAACTCTCAGGCCCGCCTGGTTCTTCTGAATGGTGAAGATCCTGGAGTAAAAGCCCAAGCCTCGCTGAGAGTTCCTGCACTACCTGGCTCTCGACGAGCAATCGGATCTCTGCCAAAAGAGTTGCTGTCCCAACCTGTGGGAGTGGAGGGGAGGAGGGAGGAGAGGCTGGGATAGGGATGTGGTACCCAGTGGAGACTACAGAGAGGATCCAGGGGTCCGCAAAATTCTGGCACCAGAAATGTGCATGGAGAGAAAGCCTGCCCCCACTGGAGACACGTGGACTCGGAGGGGCGTGTAATGCCTTCTTTCCCTCTGGGGCTGTTTCGGAGGAGGGGGACTGGAAACAAGTTACTCTCTTACCTGGTAACGTTCTTTCGATGGGATGGTCCGACGACGTATTCCATATCTATGACAGTAATCACTGCGGAACAGCTGTGGTGATTACTGTCATAGATATGGAATACGTCGGAAGATCCAATCCCCTCGAAAAAGCCCTTACTCCCCCACTCCCCTTTGTTGTTTGTGCAGATGCTGCGTCGGACCTCTGCTCCTGGAAGCTGTGGAACACTCCGTATGTACGCCCCTTGTCCGAGCGCTGCTGTGACTGGTGTACGTTTTGGGCGTGGTCTTTGTCAGGATGGATAAAGACTTGACCGCTTGTGGTTTTTCTTTTTGTCCAGCTCCTCATCCGTTGTGGAGTGGAAGAGGTCACCCCCATCGAACGAAAGATCTAAGATGCATTCATGGACATCCGAGTTGAATTTCGTAGCACGGAGCCAGGCTGTTCTTCTCATGTCCGTGGCAATGCAGATAGCACGGCCAGAGATGCCAACATGGGCCACGGTGGACTCCATGATGTCCTGCGCCACCATCTTGGCCTCTGATAATCCCGCCTTGAATTGTGATTGGCTCTGTGCCGGAAGCTCTGGGAGGAAATCCGCAATTCCCCGCCAGAGCCTCTGGTTAACAGCTGCCAGCATGGCATCCGCGTTGGCTTGACGAAGGTGCAAGGGTGCATTGGAATACAGCGTCTTGCCGTACGCCTACAAGATCTTCTCCTCCTAGCAGCGCCGCAGAGGAGGAGTCTGAGGACGACTGAGGCTTGGAGTATGGTGATGCTGCAGCGATCACCGAGGAGTGTTGCTGAGGGTGGGCCGATATCAAGAGTGTATACCCCACCATCTGCCTGTGCTTGGCGTCCAGGCGTTTATTCAACGGCTGGACTGAATGAGGCTTGAGCCAACCACTCTTGGCCAAGGCAACTACATCCTTCTGCATCGGGATACCCGTACAGGCCACGGGACGTAGCGTGAGGACTTCTGCAAGGACCCCCTCTGTTGGTTGCTTGACCTCGGGTTGAGGAAGGACCAAGTATTCTGCCAGCCCTGCAAGATGTTTGTGAAAGGCCTTGGCTGAAGACAGTGTGTCGGGGTCCTCCTCCTCATCTGTATCCACCGGAGGGTCCGGCACCGGAGGAGGGGTGTAGGGCGCTGAGGGCTAAGGTGTGGAAACTGGAGCCGGAGGCTGTGGCAGAGGCTGGAGCGGTACCGCCTGCGCAATTGGTTGGGGGCCCGGGGCGGGCTGCTGAGACCTACATCATCTAGTTGTTTCTGACCAGAACGTATCTGGGATAGACCACAGAGCCCAAGAACCGCTGGGGAATTAGCTCTATCACCCCTTTTCACTCCATGGCCCACACCTCTTCCAGGAGCTGAGGGATGTGCAACCAGAGGGATCCGCGCACACCTGTGTTGAAACTCCAGGTTATGTCCTCGGGAAAGAGTGTCCAGCACCCATCTGTCAGTGGTGATCTTTCTCCACTCGCTGATGAACTTTGTCAGCCAGCCTCCAACCGGGGTGCACGAGTGGGGACCCGACGTCATGGTTGGTTCAGGCTTGCTTTGGCGTCCTGCCCTGCAGAGGATGCCGTCATCCGCTACCGTAGGCCTGGGAACGGCCTCTTTAGGCTTCCTGCGTAGTGGATCTGGAAGGCTGTCGGTACAAAGTGGAGAAACCTTTGGAAGACCTGCTCGACTTTCCACTGGAGGAGCGAAAAGAAGAGCAGTGCTGCTGGAGAGTGCCCAGGGAACAGGCCGCCTCCGTATATGCTTTGATAGCTTAGAGGGCCTCGCCAACGACCTTCCCAAACCGATTCTCTCCGTCGAAGGGCATGTCCAGCATCTTCGCTTGGACCTCCTGAAGGAAGTACGTGGCTTTCATCCAACCTTGGCGACAAAGGCAGGCACTGTTACCCATTTGTCAGAACCCTGTTTCGGCGGCGTCCAATACCACTGTGAGGCGTGATCAGACGCCACTTCCCCTTCCTGGAAGAGAGCGATTGCTTCCATCTTTTTATCATTGAGGAGGAACTCCAGCATCAGCCCAACTTGTACCACAACTCCTTGTTGTACCTGGCCAGGATCGCCAGTGCGTTGGCCGCCTTGATAGTGGATGCTTTCCCATGGTGTCCATCCTTTTCCCCCTTGCTGTCCGGAGGGACTGAAGACGATGAGAACGGGTTGGTCGACCGTTTCCTTGCGGCCGCTGATACCACTGAATCCGGCGATGGCTGCGACCTCAGGCACTTGGGTGTGGAGTCCGGCACTGTATATTTCTTCTCCAGCTTATCCTGTTTGGCTGGAGCCATTGCAGGGTTCTTCATGAGGTCCAGGCCCTCATCCCAAATATCGTCCAGAAGGGCCACCGCCATGATCGTCTTCGTCTTGGCATTGCGCCTCTTGAACAAGAGGTCCTCCTTCTTGGTCTCCTCGGGCACCAGATGGAATAACTTGGAGGCTTTGGAGATCATGGAGTGGAACAATCCCACCTCATCCTGTGGGGACCCCCTATATGGGGCATCCAAATGTGAAGATTCACCGTCCGCTGCAACAATATCCTCATCATCCGTCGCCCCGGCCGTATCCGTCCCCGTACCTGTGTCTGAATCTGCTGGGGGAGAAGTGACCCGACATGGTGGCAGAGGTTGAAATGGGGGTGTCGTATGACGCTTCCTCTTCTTCGCTGGCGGTTGATCAGGGACCTGAGAGACCACAGGTACCGGAGCTGGAGGCATCCTCAACTGGATCTCTGACACCAAGGTGTGTAGAGTCGAAAGAATATCCAAGGAAATGTCCCTTGGCTGAGATGGCAGAACAGGAAAACTAGGCCTTTTGCGGTCATCACGGTCGTCCTCGTGGGCCATATGTAAGGACACCTGTTCTTTGTTGTCCGTGCACGAGACCTCCATGGCTTAGGCGACAGCCTCGGAGGGCTATTAAGGGCCTTCCCTGCACCCCTCACAGCTCGCCCCTTGAGGGTCTTGCACCGGAGCCTTCATCGGTTTAACCCCTTCTGGAGTGCCTGCAGACTTTGCCCGAGTCTGCAGGCATCAGTGACCTTAGCTGTTGTGGCAGTAGCGGTCGGTGAGTGATTCGCCAACGAGGCCGTTGCCCTGACCGGTTAAGCCTGCTTGGGCTGTTCGACCTTCTTCTCCTCCATCTGCAACTTCTCTGATTTCTCACGTATTTTAGCCGGGGTAGAGGACTTCCTCTGTCGGCAGATGAAGAAAATAGCACACAGGCTTATTTGAAACAAAAATAGAACTTTTTCGGTCAAAAACACATAAAAACGTACAAATAGCTTGGAGAGCAAACTCGAGGACTCCCAACACTGAAGCGCACAGTAAAAATCTGAAGATAAATGCCAGAGGAAGGGCTTAGGGAAAGGACTGTCATTGGATGGGGGCAGTATAACCCAAAGGACAGCGATTGGTTTAGCGGAGAAATACAGTTTTTAAGTGAAAGTGAACATGTTTTTCCTTTTACCTAGGATTCCCAGCCTGACGACGGGGAATATTCATTAGCATGTGAATGCATGCCAGACCATGCTGGAGAACCTTTGCTTCCGATAGGCCTGCTTTAAAGGCTGCTTGCCATTGTACTGGCAGATCAAGCAGAAAATCCCCTATTTCTTGCCATAACTTCTGGTTTGCCACTGCAAGCAATGTGTCCACATTAGATTTCCTGAGGTGCACTCCTCATTCAGGTAGAACTTTTTTTCCAAATGATTCTAAAGTCTTGTCTTCTGTGGATAAACAGGCTGTTGTCGATGATGCCGAGGTAGTAGACCCTGATGATGGCTTTGAATAAAGAGATGGAGCGGCCACTACAGAAGAATGCGGTTGAGGATGAGAGGCCAATAACACAGCTTCTCGTTCCATTTGCCTGAACCTGGCATCCAAACCCTTGTTTGTAGTGTAAGGGTGCAGAAGTAGGACTCTGACACAGTAGTGGCATGGTGGTTGGCAAAAACTTTTACTTGAAAGATAAATGAAAAAGAAAAACCTATCTTGCCCCATTTCTAAGAGTGGTTTCCCTGCTTCAACTAAAATGCTAATGGGTCTGTCAGAATGTCCAAAGTAAAAAAGTCCAGTGTCCTAAGTCAGAATCCTAACTCTTTCCCTTACACTATAAACTAAACTGAGGGAGCAGGTTTCATTTGGTCCAGGAGAACGACCCTTTTCTTCTGGACAGGGCATCAAAACCTTCACTGTATAAAATTGATAGTTCTCAAGATAAAGTTCAAACTCAGCTGATGGGGCAATGTCTCCCTTTCTTCTGGCCTTGTTCAGGCTTGGATGGCAGTCCACAACTGAGGGGGGAAATGTCTCCCTTCCCCTGTTACAGGCCTGGCTCTCTCTCCACCCAGGTACTGTGCCTCGTTGTCGGGTCTTCCTTGCAGGTATGGAGCACTCCTGCAGCTCTGTTTGGTTTACGGCGTCTTCTTTCTTTGGCGGGTTCTTCCCCTTCTGCAGCGGCTCCGCAGCGATAGGGCCCAGACCCCGTTTATCGGACTTTGTCAGGTAAGGAACATCCCTGTTGCTCTGTTCTGTTTCTCACACTCTTTCTCTCTCACAGGTTTTTCTCTCTCTGCCGCAGCTCCACACCGATGGGTCGCAGACCGTGTTTACCAGGCTTCTCGCCAGGTAAGGAGAGTCTCTGTTGCTCCGTTCCATTTCCTGCCTTCTTTCTCTCCCGCGGTCTCCTCTCTCTGCAGGGGCTCAGCAGAGGTAGAGGCTGGGCGGTTGGAGTCTCTCTCCACAGCCGCGTGGTTTGGGAGCTGGTCTCCGCTCTAATCCCGTCCCTCCAGCTCTCTTCAGTATGCTGATGGCAAAGCAGCAAGGGACATCACCTCCGCGTCCCATTTGGCGTTCTCCTCTTCGCCCCAAGCCGGACAGCTTCCAGGGTCTCGGCTACTCCGGGATCTACCCTTTCTGAAAGTCCTTTCTTCCTTTTTATCACTAGACTTGTTTTACTTGGTTTCTGTTGTCTAAACCGCTCAGGTTGGTTCCGGGGTCCCTTCAGTAGGGCTCTGCAGCTCTTACTCTTCTCAGTGGTATTGCACATTAGATCCTTCAACTCCTGCCTATTCTTCTCAGTGGTTTCTATCTCGCTATCTCTGTAGCTCTACCGAAACACATGGGAGAGAATGGTAGGGATAGAGAGAGAGGTGTGGGTGTTGTGTGTATACCCCATTCTTCCTGAATAGTTGTCATTGGTCCCATAGGGGGTTCCCCTCCCCATGAGATCCTCCCGCTGAGCACCACCCCCAGGGGGACTATCGTGCAGCGGCCTCACCTCCCTGGCCTCATGGGAAGGGGCTCCCGCCATGAAAGCAGTGACGACATCTTGGGATTCGCAAAGTAGCTAAGGTGGAGTGGGGTTTAAGCCATCATTCTTTTGCTATCGCCAATACTTCCTTTTGCAAAAGGATACCCAAGCTGTTAGTTTGCCTGAGAGATAAAGTCTCAGACAACACACCTGCTTCCTGTTGGTTCCTGCTGCGGTGCAGATAACTCCTAAGAATTAAGCACACCTGACACGCGGTCATCAAATGCTTTCCCCAGAGTATGACGCATGTTCTTCATCCTCCTCAACCGTGTCTCGGCAGGGAGACCTACTCCCGGAGCATCAGGTCCTGGAGTCACACTGTGAATCGGGTCGAGTGGCTGGGTGGGCGCAGCAGGCTTTGACTGTGTTGTTGTTGCTGCTTACCTGAAGGAACTGCTGTGGTAAAAGCTGCAAACTTTCATCCGGCATGGCGAGCTTCTCCTAGGCTCTTGCCGGCTTTCCTGCTGCACCTCGCTTCCTGGAGGAAGCGGGCCACGTTCGACACGTGGGCTGATCACGTGATCGAGGAATTTCTCAAAAGACACAGGCTACCACCCTTGCGGCGTTAAGCCCGACAGGGGTAAAGGCCTGGGGGCTGTTGAGCAGCTGTTTGGCGCTGGTGGTGCACTAACTACTTCTGGGGAGACTGCAGAGGATTTACCTCTTTGATCCCTTCTGTGCGCCTACGGAGACGAGCACAGAGTCAATCCACGCCACTACATTGCAAAAAAACCAGCTTCAGAGCGAGTTTGGCTCGAGTTTACAGTCCGTACAATGACGGACGTAACAGGCAAAAAGTCAGGACCTCAGACACGCAACAAAACGCTTCAGCAACGTTGGATGTTGAACCCATGGACAGCCCTGAACAAGGATAAACCATGTGAAGGAAAGGTAAGAAAAGAAACTGAAACTGTAATCTTGCAGAACCCGGTTTCTATAAGCGAAATGACAACCTTGCAGGACACGAGCACGAGCACTGAGATAGGGCTCGTGTCGGTGCCGAGAAACTTCAAAAGCCAAACACTGCCTTTTTTCGGAGACACAAATGGAGACACATCTAACATTGTTATGTCTCCATTTATTTCCCAAAAAGATTTACCAGTAAATAATGCACAACTTGACACCACATTAAACACCACCAATGAAACTTTGCCAAATCTAGAATCTGGCGAAAAGCTTATCATGCCAAAGGCAATCCAGCCCGAGATACGATCTGTAACGCCTTCAGTGACAGCATCGCCAAAAATTGTCTTATTGACTTTAGACAATCTAGAACCCATATCACAATCAATATGTGAGTCTCATGAGAAAATTTGCAGCCTGACGTCGCAAGAGACGTTTTACTCGCCATTTGAAATCAGACGCTGACATGATGGCTGCTGCACATGTTTCCTCTTCCGCACCAATCATGTGCGTAAAAGATTTCCCGGAAAACACGCAACCTTGTGAACGTCAGGACGTTTCATCAAGTGTCCTGATTATGGAGCATGAGTCTGTGGAAACAACTCAATTGTTAGTTGGCAAGCAAATAGAAGTCCAAACCGCTGTGCCAGAACATGCGAATCAGATGTGCAACCAGTTTAATATTAAAAACTAGGTTGACGTAAAATTGAGAGATGTGAGAGAGTCGAAAATGGCAAAGCCGAAAGCCTAAAAGAGCCAGTTTATGAGTCTCCAGACGTAACAAGGTGTAATTTGCATCGAGTTCAACTTCATGGAACTCACAGGGGTTTAACTCCAACCGGAGGCAAGGTGATACGCTATCATCCCATGCCAAACGCAAAGCGAGTTGACAAAGGGCCAAATTATAGTTCCATCGTCTCATCTCTGCCTACATCTTCTGTAGATTAAATTCTTCGAATGCCCATGTTGGAAAGCATAGCGTTGACATCTAATGGAACTCCTATGTCTCCTAATCAAGAAAATAGCATTGCTAAGATCACTCAGACGATGAACAAGCACTCCTTGAAAGGTGTAATTGTGGACTCAATGTTCGAATTAAACAAACCAACTACAAGTACCTCTGTGATGCCAACACGAAAAAGTAGAAACAACAAAGGGCCAGAGGTGGCCCGAAAATCTGATTTAATGACCGAAACAAATGCTCATAACAAAGACTCTTCATGCCTTTCAATTAGTGGAGGAGAGAACACTGGACAAACTCCAGCAAAAGCCAGCATTTCGTCAGCTGCAGCTATGCAAATTCATAACAACGTTTTGGCAGCATCCTCCCTGGCAATGATTCCTTTTGTCAAACTATATGAAGCATTAAGCGAACGGCTACAGGATCAAGGGGCTCTACTCTCGAACCTCATTCAGAAAACGACAGAACTAGAAAAGTCTAACATCCATCTAATTGAAATAATTCTTGTTGACGCAGAACGTATGGCAACATGGCAAAGAAGGCAAGACGACATCGTTACTCGAACCAACTGTCACCAGGAGAAATTAGTTGGTGGCTTGATTGAGGCTCTGAACGTAACGCAAAAATGTCATTGTGGTATGACATGCAGAAATGATAGTGCTAAGAACATGTCGCAGAATACGGATTTCGTTAAGGCAAAAGAGGTTGGAACCTTGGCAAAAAATAATGTTGACAAAATGACTGAGGATTGTGTGATCCTATCTGAGACAAAAGGGGGCCGACTAAACTCCAAAAATCCGGCCATGGCTGAAAAATTGATATCTCAGCCGATCTGCTTGGAGGTCGCGACTACGTCTGGGACTACAATCTGTAACGACATCCATGGACCCCAATTAACGGAAAATGACCCAGAAGAGGATATTAACGTCCCGCATCAGGCTGCCACACAAGTAAAAGTGGCCTTACCAGGAAGTCATTTCTCCTCCTTTGGCATATTTTCTGGTCCCGCAAAAACAACGACACCTGCTACAAAAACAGATGAAAATAAAGCTGTACACAAAAAGGCAAGTGGGACAATTAAAGACTTTGTAATAAACCCTGCAAAGGACACTAAACAAACTGGAGCCTCTAAGAAAAAAGCGTTTAAGAAACTTATCAACTCCGCCACGTTTGAGTACATTCAAACGCAAAAACGGCCAGAATAAAACCAAACCCGAGGCTGATTCAAAGCTAGAGTCTCGCATGCCCTTGACTCAAGCTTCCCATAAACCATCTTTAAAACGAAGAAGAATCATTTCTGATTCTGACAGCAGCTCGACTACAACTACATCCACCTCTATAGACCTCTGCGATCTATCCACGTATTCAATTGATGAGGTTCAAGATCCCGAAAGCAATCAAAATGACAAACGATCTGCAAAAGATGTGAAATCACAAAGTCAAGAATCGCAAGCTTGTAATATGGGTGCTGGAAAATTCACCCAGAACAGGTCTGCGGATATGCAGTTGAATCCGAAATTCACACAGAAACAACGAACACAGGGTGTCAGACTCAAAAGCAGAGTTCATGAGAATACTTACTCTCAAAACACCCGTAACTGCCAAAAACTACGTTTGCAAAACATTCAAAGCGACGACGTAGAAGTAAACCTGAATAGGGCAAACATTATGAAACTCTTTCAATGCGTGCCGTCGCTACGCACAATTGTCTCTGAGGATATACGCATAGTTGAGTACGCAACTGAAAAAACCTCTGATCAGGTGTTATTGCACATTAATTCAGCAAGTGTTCGTGGTACACTTTTAAAAGAGTGTGATGAATTGCTGTTCTTTGGCTTCAAACTCTTGCCCGAACCAGATCAGGAAGTGCGTAGCCGTTTAGAAAGAACAACCATGGGAAAAAGCTCCTCAGTTGATGCAGATGTATTAAGACAGTCCATGAGCATATCTTCATCCTACAGTCCAGTCCAGCTGTCACAAAAAAATGTCTCATTCAAAAAAACAAAATCCAAAGCACCATGGGAAGCAGCACTAGCCATGACTAACCACAGTAGGAAATCCATCTGAACTCATCTCCTGGAACACACGTGGATATAAACATCTATTCAACGAGTTTGAGACCCCACTAGAAAACGTTTTTATAATATGCCTGCAAGAAACCTGGCTTTGTATACCTCCCATTTGTGATGGATTCTCGGTTTTATTGAATCCAGCAGTTAAAAACATCAAGGGTCGCCCGAGTTCGGGCCTTATAACAATGGTGAGGATTACTCAAACCTGGTCACTACCGATTCCAATAAATCCAAACACATATGTGCAAGGAACCATCATGCACACAATGGAAAAAAAGATCGTAGAGCGACATTATCTACTAATCATAAACATTTACTGGAACCCAATAAAGATCAGTATAGACAGCATCCTCTCTGCAGTCTCACACTTAATTGACGAAGCGATGTTAGCTTATAATAATCTTTCAGTTATTTGTTGTGGAGACTTGAACTGTACGTGGTTCCACTTCAATCAATCTCTGAAAAGCTACCAGCCAATCCCTAAGGAAGCGCTTGATGAAAGAGCGAAAAGATGGGAAACTGCCATGGAGGTATGTGACTTTTAAATGTTAAATGGAAATGTGAAAGGAGATGCTCCAGCAAATCCAACATGGAATCCAGACCCCACACACAGCATTCTTGATTACATATGGATTTCAAGAAACTTGGTATTTAAGGTAGTCGACCTGAAAATAAAATATAGTGACCACTGTCTTGTTCACTTACGCATCATGTTAGACACGAATTTGCCGATGAGGCCGTATAAGACAAACCTAGAAACAAACTGTCGCCGAAATCGTATAAGAGTAAGCGTTGAGGGACAAATTGAGGGACTTGGTGTAAAGCTTTTGAATAAGTCAGCCTCACATATGCCTAATTACATTCCACTCTTGACTGATTTCATCATGTCGGGAAATACCTTCCAAAACCTAGGGCGGACTCATCGGCATATATATTGCAAGGTGCTACATGCTGCCAAAAAGGAATTGCAAAAAGATCTGAGAAACATAAAGAAACTTAGTCCTAGTATGGAAATTCAAAAAGCTTTACAAGAAAGGCGCGCGAGGTATCGAAATTGGCTAAAGTCCCACGCAGCCATAATTGAGCAAGAGCGCACTGAGCACATGTTGCAATTGATTCTGAACAAGAATATACGCGAGATTTGGAAATTATTGATCATGGAATCAGGAAATGGCAGCCCACTTATAATCAACACCATAACAAATGATGTATGGAATAGGCATTTCTCTTCGGTCTTCAAAAGTCCAGATTCCGAGGTTACGTTACCAGTGAGCGCAAATGATACCTAGTGGGACGTGCGGATGGAAAATGAAGAAATAATTCGAGCAATTAAAGTCCTCAAGTGCTCACGAGCTGCTGTTCCCGACCTGATCTCGAACATCGACTTAAAAAACATCCATGTGAGTGGGCAGATTTCATTAGGAAACTATTTCTAAAAATAAGTCTAATGAAGAAATTGCCTGATTCTTGGAAGTCCGCAATTGTAGTGCCAATTCATAAGGAAGGCAGTTGGGACGATCCCAACAACTATCGCCCAATTGCTTTGCTAGATACGATCGGCAAAATCTTTGGGGCAAACCTGCGCCTTAAACTCGCAAAATGGGCTGAAATGGCACAGATAAGCGACATACGGCAAAGCGGCTTTACGAAAGGGACTGGAGTAGATGTAAATCTGCTTAACCTAACGATCTTAAAATTGGAAACTTTATATAAGAACGGCAAGATGCATTTTACATTCATTGACTTAAAACAAGCGTTCGACGGAGTGAATCGAAGCTTATTATGGGCAAAATTGGCAAAATGGGGTTGTCCCCCTGCAATTCTAGAACCAATTATTGCTATGCACGAAGATACGTCAATCAAAGTACGGTTAAATCACAGCGCTGTATTGTCTAAAGCCATCTCTACCCACAAGGGCGTTGAGCAAGGCTGCCCCCTAGCCGCAGAACTATTCAAATTATTCTTGGCTGACCTTCCAATCCATCTGAACAAAATTCGTTGTTTCCCACCCTAGATAAACCAAACACCAATTAAATGTATAGTATATGCGGACGACCTGGTCCTGATGGATAAAACCCAAATTGGGCTACAACGTCTCCTATCGGGCCTGAAATCATACATGGACTTAAACCAATTGTCAATAAACACCTTGAAAACCAAAATCATGTCGATTGGAAACATCAGAAGTAAAAAAGACAAAGCATTCAGGTGGAGAATTGACGAAACCAATCTAACAACTGTTGACTCGATAAAATATCTGGGCATACAGGTTAATAATTCCATCTGCGAGCAACAATGGGTGGCTGAACTAACATCCAAAATGAAGAAGTTATCTTTACAAGCTGCAAAAATTAACAGGAATTTTGGAAAATTTTCATTAGAACCTGTCCTCAAATTTTATCTACAAAAAGTGACTCCAATCATAATATTTGGGGCTGAGGCAGGTTGGAATATAAGTGTCCAAACGTGGCATATCTTGGAAGGCCACTTTTGGCGGAAAGTCCTGCGGGTGCCACAAGCAACGCCAATTACCGTACTACGACATGAACTAGCGATCAACTCGCTGCATATGAAAATGGTTTGGAACTCTATCGCAACAATGAGGAAAATGGTACTATCATCACCAGCCTACAAAATCTTTGCCAACAATCAGACTCCGAGCAATCATGATCTTCTCAGCATATGGTTTTGTAAATTGTCGGCCTTCCTCTCTGCAGCAAATATTACCAACAAGGAGTTGATAGACTGCCCACGATATGCAAAAATGAAATTTGATAACTGGGCTTGGATGACCAACAACGATGCGAGATCTAAATTAAAATCGATGAAACTAATGGAAGGTGTACATAGGAAGCTAAATGAACCAGCACGGTATCTACTGTACTGTCCCTCGAGGCATCATCGAGCCCAATTTCTTAGATTTCGAATTAATGCTCTAAAGACCAAAGAAACTCTTTGGCAAAGAAAGGACAATTCCATCAAAGACAATCTTTGCCGCTTCTGTAAACAGTCGATCGAATCAGCTAAACATCTGTTAATTGAATGCACCAAGACGATTACTCAACGCACATTACATCTGGGTAATTTTGCACCGATAGATGGAGACATGGAGCGATGGTGGGGGTGGATCATCACTGGACACAATATAAAACTTGTATGTGCCACTGTGAATTACTTTGACTCGATTCTGAAAGAGGAGAGCCAAAGCTAAATTTTGGTATCAGGTGGAAGGACATTGTGTGGAATTTTGATGGTGTCGGCAACTGTATGCTTTCATCTGCATTTTTATTGCTTGTAATTCTGCATCCTGTTTCTTGCCTGCTTTCTTTTTTTCTCCTGTTTTTGATGGATTTTGATTACTCTTATGATGTGAGAATTGAGGTCTTGTTTGAAACAAAAGTTTGTTTCTTGAATTCAAACTGTAGATTTTCAATAAAAAAAAAAAAAAAAGAAAAACATTACCAACATCGGAGGAGACGGTGGAGGAGGAGGTTGTGGTGGTGGCAGAGGCGGCGGGGCGCACAGGAGCCAATACTTGAGGATCTTGTTGAGGGCTCAGTGGCTGAGCCTGTGTTGCCACCTCCCTGATCAAATTCTTCAAGATACCCGTCATCTGTTGGGACCTCATTAGCAACATAAAACTATCAAAGAACCATTCCTCAGATGATGCTTGAGACGATGATGGTCTCTGTGACACAGCTGAAGCCGCAGCAGCCGTTGGTGTATAAGTGGCAGAAGGCCTGTCAGAAACTTGTCTGGTGTGGTGTGGTAGCCCATAGACTCAGATCTATGCCCCGATGCTGCACACAACGGAGAAGGAGGCTGTGCTCTTTTTGAATCACCATATCCTAATGGTGGACTGCCTAGCTGCGAGGCCCACTCTGAAGGAGAGGAAGTCACTGAATATTGTGACTCCTCCCCTTGGGAATGCCCCGGTGCATCAATTAGGTTGGCCGCCATAACTGAGCATGGTGGAATTGGGATACGCAGAGGCTGTTTGCTTGGAGTAGAGCCCGGACCAGTAGGCTCTCAATTGCCCTCAGAATGTTTCCCTGTACTGTGAACGACCCCATAAGTGGGTCTGGGAAGCTGAGCGCCCTCACGTGTAGGCTTGGTAGTAGAGCTTTGCAGTATCTCAGAATGTTGTCCGGTAGAAGGACCATTAGACACCTCTACGACTTGACTGGTAGCATCAGACGACCTCTTGGTACATGTACAGGTAGCTCAAGGGACATCAGGTGCACCATCGGTGCAAGAATCTAGGACCCCTCTCAGCCGAAGAACTTCCTGGGAAGGAGTCTCTGCGCTGACATGGAGTGGAGAGGATACGACTTACCACCTTCTTGGATTTCCGGCGAGTGATGGCCTTGAGGTGCTCCGGTGGGGACCAGGAGAAGATTTCCGTCCACCGCGCAATACGGTTCTCGAGAGACTGCAGAGTTAAAGCATCACACGCCTTGCAAGAATCCCCCAGCCTCCAGACACACTAAACAGAGCGAATGGCGGTCTGAAGCCAGGAAGGATCTCTCGCAGGATGAGCACCTGGAGAACCAACGCAGAGCCATCCTGCGCGGGGGAGCGAGGTGCTGGGTGCCGAAGAATTGTGGAAAAAACACTGGAACATTTATTTTCTGTACCGAAAATCAGTGTCATCCTAGGAGAAGACCAGCTGCCGGAGAGAAATGATCTAATAACACCTATAATTCAGGCTAGGCTAACAAGGATCAGGGAAAACCGCTCACTAGTCAGAACCGGCTGGCGAGGTAATAAGGTTTGTTCAGATGGGTGAGTTTATACCCTATATAGATAGGGAGGATAGCTCAGCGGCAACGTCCTTGCCTTGGAAGCAAGACCACACAGAGCAACACAAGTTTGATCCCCGGGTCCGCGCTTAGAAACCTCTGGATATTAAGCGCGTTATAAATAACCTATCATCATATAACTAGTTGCATGAAACAAACTACAAAAGTTGCCCCTGAAGAAGCAGATGGGTGCAGAGTTGGAGGACCCAGCTAATTAACAAGCTGGACTGACTAAATAAGCGAAAGCAAACAGCTTATTCAATGCTTGAGCCATGACTGTAGTTTGGTCTATGGCCTAGATTTTGTGAATCTTTTCAAATTCTAATTTGTAATACTTGTTTCAGTAATTTGGAGGCGAAACCAAATTACTGCTGAACTGCTTTGCACGAAGAAGCAAACCACTTTCAGGGGCGTTCACCCTGAGACAGTAAAGCATACTCGTGGGCCTAAAACATGAAAACGTACCTTTTCAAAACAAACAGTCTTTATTGAAACTCTCTGCTTGTCAGAAACCGTGCATCAATACAACATAACATTCCACTGACCTTACACAGTTGGACAAGGCATTCCAAGGGATAGACAATATAATGGCATCAAAGTACAACATACATTGGCTCATTAATTTACCCACTGATTCACTGCAGAAGGGGCTTTCACTCTGCTGGGTCTTGCATGTACTAAGTACGCATGGAGTAACCCCATATATCCTCAGAGCGACACAGATGGTTGAAGAGGAATATATACATCCTCATTATTGTTTGCCCAGGCTAAGTGCCATAGCCAATGCTGCAGGTCAGGCGGTCTTGGGTGCTTCCACTGCAAGAGGATGGCTCTCTTAGCAATGAGGAAGGCAAAAGAAGGACACATTACAGTAATGTTATCTCCACTGATTCTTCTCCTGCAGGTTCTGCATCAGAGACATCCATTCCAGCGTCAGCTGCATGGAAACATTTTCGACAGGGGTCGTAGTATGTCTCGAGTCAATAGTCGACTCCTTTTGACTCTACCGCGCAACTACTCTGTTCTGGACGCAATGTCAGCTGCCATATAAACTAGGTCACTATGGCCCTGTATGTCAGTTCCTCAACTCCCCCTCCCCCGAGCTCAGTAGCTGCAGAGGAAGAATCCATAGGATTCAGGCTAAAAATAGCCCCAAAAACTATTTTGTCTTTCGCGAGGAACAGGACTGTACTGAAAGTCACTGACAAAGCATTACAAAAGCAAGGCAACTAACTGTGCCGAACAACTATTCATATCCGTGTCCCAGAAGTGGATAACCAAATATAGACTGCAGACCAATTCCATAACAGTGCAGGATGGGAGGGTGATGAGGAATCTCCAAGAGAATTATCCATAGAAAGAAAATTACTGGTAAATAATTTCTCCTTCAATGGATGGCATTCTCCCGCAGATTCCGCAACAGATAGACTCCCAAAGCAGTACAGAGTGTGGAGGTGGGAAGAAAGCCCTCAAACAAGGACGATCTGCAAAACTGCTCTGTCGAATCGATAGCCTGTACCACATGCCCAGGCAGTAATGCTCAGTGAACGTGTAGACCGATGACCACGTCACTGATTGACATGTTTAATGGTACACACCTCTGCAATTCAAATGATGCTGTCATACCTCTGGTTCAATGCGCCCGGATGCCTGTTGGCAGATCTTTAACAGCTCTCTGATAACATTTTACAATGCATAGTTTTCTCCAATGAGAGATTGTCTGTTTTGACACCACCAGACCCTTCCTGGACAAAGAGAAAGCCACAAAGAGTTTGGTGGTGCATCGGATTTCCACTGCCCTAGCCATGTAAAAGCTGAGAGCCTCTTAGGTTGCAGTCTGTGCAGCATCTCCTCATCTTTAAGAGGATGCGGAGGAGGATAAAATACTGGCCATTCAATGATCTAGTACATGTAGAATTCAGAGACCTTTTTAGGTAGGAATGTAGGACGCACCTTGGGTGAAGCTTTCTCCTTGAAGAATCGCAGACAAGGTGGTTTGCAGGATAAGGCGTGCAGCTCACTTACACGTTTTGCTGATGTGATTGCCATCGGGAAAGCTGTTTTTGGGTAAGTAGCCTGATAGGACATGAATGCATAGGTTCAAATTGAGCCACCATCAAGAATGTCAAGACTAAGTGTAGGTCTGAGTCTGGAACCACAAACGGGCTAGGCTGAAATCTATTTACAAGGATCTTCAGGAATTGGGTCGTAACCGCGACTGTGAGGAAGGATCCTTGATCCGAGACCTCTTAAAAACAGATGAGGCTGCCAAGTAGCCTTTGACTCTACCAATCTGGAGGCCTGCATATGCCACTGACAGAAGGAACTCCATCAGTGTAGCTGTGGGACAAGTGATTGGGTCTATCCTGCATTCACTGCACCACGCTGTGAATCTTCTCCATGTGCACACGTACAGAGATCTCGCAGATCTGCGTGCATCCAGTAGCACCTTAAGTACCTATTCTGAGATGTCCCAGTCTTCATATCATCCTCTCAAGAGCCACGCATGTAGGTTGAGGGATTCTGGGTTTGAGTGAAGTACCCAAACTTTTGACTGGGACAGGAGGCCCGGCCTTCAAGACAACCTGATAGGTGGGCAAATAGTAAAATTCAGGATAAATATCCTGAATATAAATATTCAATAAATAAAAAATTCAGAGTTGCCCAATCCGGTGGCGATCAAGATCATGGTGGCTCGAAACCTCCTAGGAACCCACGGGATGACCGGTATCGGAGGAAAGGGATAGTGGAGGTCGAAGTCCCAATCCATCAGGAATGCTCCCCCAGTGCACCTTTCGCTGGGAATTCCCTTGTGGCAAAATGATCTGTCAGGGTACCCCATTAAGCAAAGATGCCCTTGAGAACTTCTTGCCACACAACCCACTCGCGTGAGACCGTACTCTGCCTGCTCAGAATGCCCACCAGCTCACTCTATGCTCCTGACCTGTGGACAGCTGAAGCAGAGGTCTGGTTCTCCAGCAACCAGAACCATAGTTGCAGCACCTCCTTGCATATGGGAAGAAACCAACCCCCCCGCCCCCTGCTTGTTGAGGTAGTGCGTGCATAGTCACTGTGTTGTCTGTCAGAACAAGGACGTGCTTCCGCTTGAGGTAGGGCACCAAAGCATCTGGGCTAACTTGATCGCCTGCAACTCTAGCCTGTTGCTAAGCCAACGGCATTCCACTGGTGACCAAAGGCTGTTCACCTGCAGGTCCCCGCAGTGAGCGCCCCAACCCTTCAAAGATGCATCCGTGACCACCTGGGCCAAAGGCCAATGAGGCCAAAAGGGTTCCCCAACATGTTCTCTCTGCTGGACCACCAAGATAGGTTGTTGACCACTGACTGACACTTTGATGGGGATGTCCTTCATGGCATTGAACTACTGGTTCCACTGATCTCCCAAAAGCCACTGCAGAGACCGCATACACAGTTTGGCCTCTGGCACCAGAAAAATGCAGGAAGCCATGAGACCTAACAGGCAGAGGGAGGAAGGAAGCCGCTGGTAGACTGTCGTGGCTCTGGAAAGGCTAAACCATTTGCCTGGCACTGGTAACTCTTTCTTGGGGGCCGTGTGTAATGCTTATGCGCTAAATTAACATGGCGCCGGTGTGCGGCCATCTTGGACATTCACTTCCCGTCACTGTAATAAAGCCTATGTGTTTCGTAGGCTTTGCGAGCTCAGCTGAGTAGACATGCAGCTTGGTAGCCAAGGCAAGGTAAGGTCATGTAAATATTGTTGCCGAATGGACTTACTGTGGAGAATAGTTATGGTATTGTCCGCTTAAGGACAAACTGAAAAGGGAGTCGGAGCGCAATGAAGGTGTATTGATAAGGGGTCCTGGGAATGAATGCGAGGAGAGGAGAGCTGGGGTTGTCCACTTCTGGCTGTTTGTTCCACTCTTTGCCACTTTTACTTGTGATCTGCTCTTTGGCTGAGGACAGCCTTAACTGAAAGAGGCTGTTAAAAGACCCCATATAGAGGAGAGACTTGTAAGCCGAAAAGTCAGTCAAAACTTGGATCCCCGGGTGATGTAGTCTCGCTGGTTGGGAGGACGCTCCGCTCCAGATCCCGTTATTGCGTGTGATTTCTTTGCCTACCTGCTCTGGGACTAAACAGTGTCGTAGTGGCCAAGATGAAGGTGCCTTCTACAGCAGCATTGACAGTGATAATGTTTCTTTTCTATGTTCTACTATAGCTAACAATATGTTTATTTGGTGTTTTATATTCATATCTATACACATATATACCAACAGATATATAGACCTGTGTATGGTAAAATAAACGGCCTATAACGAGCCTTTTATAATCACAGTTATCAGATATTTTGTGTCTTATTTTTGCCTGTCGGAGTCCAACAGTTTATTGTGCGGGAAGAGCTGGGGACAAGTAAGACTGATGTGTTCCCCTACATGGCCAGGTAAAAGCACAACACTGTGGGAGCCTGCAGCATCGAGACCGGAGTTGTACCTGCTGCAGCCGTTTTAAACATTTGGAGAATTTGCTCCTTGAATGCCTACCACTCTTCTTCTATGCACCCAGATTCGGGCAGATGTGACCGCGGTCCTCCAACGAATCTGAGTCGGGCCTGTGTCGATAACACCTCTTTTTCTTATGGCAGGACAGGGAGGATGAATGACTTTAGGAGTGCGAACATTTCTTTGTTTTTTTACGGAGCGGGTCCTTTTCAGGCATCTGTCCCCTCCGTCTCTTGCCCAAATGACCTGAGGGTCGAACAAGCTGGGGATTTCGATGGAGGCTGCCCGTGCGCTAAATTAGCATATCGCTCCCTCAGCAAATGAGGCACGAGCCTCACAGCTCGACATCGTGATCTTTCCCGAGACGCCACATGCAGATGCTATGCAGGTCCGTGATCGACATCTTGGAGTTGCAGACTTGACGACGTTCGAACAGGGATGCCTTAGGAGCGGAAATATTGATGACAGTCTATGAAAGTAGACAAAACGCTGAATTGAAATGATCTCTCACATAACATGTTCCGAATAGCAGCTTGCTGAGCGTGCGGAACAAAGGAGGCACGGGGGCTTAGTGACATGGTATATTTGGAAGCCGACATAACGTCCGGAAGCGATGAGTAGGACGGCAGAGTTAAGAGGAGTCGACAATCGAGTCGTATTACGCCCCCCTGTCGAAAAAATTTCTGAGCAGCTGACGCTGGAAACAAGTTGTCCTGAACATTACGCACTGCCAAAGACATCTGTTCCCGCTGCATTGCTCCTCTTGAGCCTAACAAGCAGTCTTCCCGGCCTATCAGCCTCTCTATACCTTCTAGCCATCGTCGGGATCGAGAAATACTTAGTTTCCATATCTGCCGATTCTCGGAACGCATCCAGCTCTCTCCTTGATTTCCAGCAGCTTGTCTGTGATATGCATATATACCCTCGGATGCAACCAGTTCTCTGCGTATGTTACGCAGTACCCAAATTCAGTGTTCCTAGCTATCCTGCGTATAAACACCTTGAATGTCTATCATGGTTATCCCATGGAAGGTACCGACCCCTTATAAGTTTAAAAAAACAATATGTAAATCTGCTTGTGTATTTCAACCTCAAAATGCTATTGTGGTTTTACTCGCCAAGGGGACCTACACCCAGAGCCCACAGTTCAACAAAAATACCATGTACCACGGGTGAATGATCAGATAAAGTGCGGGCAAAAATCTTGCATTTGCTCACCAGCCTTAATAGGCTTTGTGATGCTAGCTGTTAAGATGGATTTCTAGAATCCGGCCATAGGCCACCCCAGTTATAATAAACATGGGAACTCCGAGAGGTTAGTCAAAACCCAATTAAGGTAGCAATGGCGAGCAGTCAAGGCTAATCTCAGTAGAGTGTAAGTGAAGTCAGAGCTCCACAACAAGTCCACACCGTGAAGCACACAATAATTCAATTTAGATAGGAAATGTATACAAACACAGTATTTATTCTAGGCCTTAAACACCCACTGAAAAATGAAACAATCAGGTGATAATATTGCACAACACTCAATAATACAGTCACCATAGGTTCTTAAAATGCTTTCAATTACTTAAATCAACGAGAGGTAAGTAAAGTGATGCAGTAAGACGTAGCCAAGTCACAAGTGCTATTCCCTAGCTTCAGCAGTCTAATCCCTAAGAAGAGTGGGGCCTTGTGCCCAAAGGTGACAATGCTTCACCCCAGAACGTATCTGTAGCAGGTAAGTTACTTGTGTTGGGGATTGTTCAAAAGAAGAGATTCAACAAAATTAGTAGCTAAGTAAAATGTGTTCTTATCTTTCAGATTTTTTTACTACTCCGGTTCGACGACCATAAAGCAGTGGAATGGAAGGATACAAAGAGACTTTTCCTCACTGTCATCCTATGTGGTACAGGGGGAGGCAAACGCTTTGCATTTACTTAACTACGCCCCCCCCCCAAACTCGTCTTCCCAGATGACTGGATGGGTCGACTGGGGATGGGGGCTGCTGAAGGTTGGATTTCCCACCGTTGGTTCCAGTGAGAGGTGCCCAGGAGCTATGGGTGCAAGGATTCTTCCTGTTGGGTCCAGGAGCAGAGCGTAACCATTAGCAACTGAGAAATGCAGGATGTACCAATGCAGCACTCTTCAGGACACGTCACAAGATGGAGGAAGGCAAGTTCCACCGCACACAGACGACGGCAAGTGCCCTTCCAGTTGTGGTTATAGAAGTCTTTCTAGGACAGGATCCCTTGAGGCTGAGAGGCTGCAATTCCGCAGCACTGCGACTTATAGCACGAGTTGGCAATGACCAAGGTTCCGGCTGCAAACGCAGAACGGTGAGGGTTCTAGCGAAGTAGATCAATGGATAGGAGGAAAGTCCACTGGGTGGTTCAGGGACACTTCTGAAGGCTCAGGACGGCTTGATCCTCAAGAACACATTGAGACTGGTTGGTCTCACCAGTCCAGGGGTTGAAGCACCACACAGAGTCTTTGCAGATCAGGTAGTCCAACAGGGCTACACTGGACCAACCACAGGAAGGGATGCTGCTGGGCATCTTCAGGAGTCTTCTTTGGATCTTCAGTCAGCTGTTGTTCTACAAGGGATTCATGGCTCCAACGCTGATCTGATCCAAAATCCAGCCTGTAAGCAAGTTAAATCTCGCCAATGGTAAGGCTCTGCATCATTCAAACCGCCAGGGACAACTATTGGTTTCACTCATGCCCCACCGATGCAGTGTGGGTCCAGACTGTGCCACCTCCTTTCTGGGCATGACACCCTCCCCCACCTACGACCGACAGACAGACAGAGACACACACTTACTTCAGGTTTCTTGGGCAAGTGCATGACATTATATGGGATTTCCTGACCTCGCAAGGCAGGAAGAAGTCCAAACAACAGCAAGCAAAAATCTCATGGCTTGGCCATTTTAAGGCACTAGCCATGTTTAGTAGTAATGGTAAACGCGAATGTGCAAACTAGAAATATAGAAACACAAAAATTGTAAAAATATAGTTAGTCTTTAGGCACATATATAAACCTAACTAAAAAGTGTAAAAAGCTAGGTTTATACAAAGGTATTCCCATTGCACTGTGTGTGCAATGTTAAAATATTACAAAAAGTAAAAGACAAAAAGTTTCCCAGTACCGACAGTCCGATCAGTCAGGGGATGTGAAGCTGAAGGCTTTACTTCCTCTCAAAAAGTCAGAGCAAGTTAAAAAAAAAAAAGCCAAAAGATTGGGGGTCCGTAGAATCTATTGAGGGAAAGTTGCCAAAAGAGAATTCTTTCCTAACAACATTCAATAATTGATGCGAGAAACCATGTTGTGAACTGAGGAGGAGAATGTGATTTCTGGTGCCAGAGGAGGATGGGAATTCTCTCCTAATCGCGTGCATGCATCTCCAGATGTCGATCCAAAACCTCTCAGTTATATCCCTCTGTTATTTCACTGTGTCCCTGTTGCAGTTGTTGCAGCATGTGCTGAAGCGTGACCATGCAGAAAGTTTGCGATTTTAGGAACTAAGGTCCAGGATGGGCCTCAACCCAGCAGACCTTTTTCTCACCAGAAAGTATCTGGAGTACACTCCTGAGCCTCAGAGGTGCGATGCAAAGGCTTCATTCCTTTTTTTTTTTAATGAATTCTGATGATGTATTTGTACTTGCTTTTATGGTATATTAACCGAAATAAAGCTGAAACGAACAAACAAAGGATTTTATGGCCCCTTTTCGTGGCAGGGAATGAACCTCCTGTAGGAGGAGTGGCAGATGTTATTGGGGGCTCGAGGCCCGACGCTGGATTGTTTTGGGTTTGCTTGCAGGTGAAAGCAGGGCAAAACCCTTGCTTACTTCTGTACGCCTTCTCTGCGAGCTGATGTGGGATGGTTAACGATAGGCAAGCTGATAATCTCGGGGGGTCCTGAAGAATCTGCCTTTTCTGGACCGAAAGGATTGTCTTCTCTGTTGCAGGGTACCGGGGACCGAGCGGAATCTGTGTCTATTTTGATGGCCAACAGTGGTTCGTCAACCTTTTCCTCCCAAAGAGGTCCACCGCATAAAAAGGCATGTACATAACCTTTGACTGTACATCAGGGCAAACGAGTGTGGCTTTCAACCACCCCTGGCGCCTTAGGACTGCTGCAGTGCCCATCCGGTGGCAACCTGTGTCTGCAATGTCAAAAGCCACAGTGATGGCATGATCTGAGGCCGCTTCCCCTTCGTGCAGCAAATCAAGAGCTTCATCCCATTTGTTATCAGACAGGAATTCCAAAATGAGACCCATCTTGCACCATAATTCCCAGTTGTACCTGGCGAGCATGGCCAAGGAATTGTTTGCCCTAATGGTGTTGCAGCTGTGACCACCCGCTTTCCAAAAGCATCTAGCTGCTTGCCTTCTTTGTCCAGGGGCACCATGCAAGGGGAGGACAATACAAGGTCAAAAAGCTGCACAGTTCGCGTGAGTAGATCATGGAAGCAAATCTCTGAAGGGCATGTCTGGTGGCTCCCCATCAGCTGGCATCAGGTCGTCATACTCGTCAGTATTAGTATGCATGTCTTGAGATGCATCCGTATCTGGGCCAGTATCTATGTCTGTGAGCGTAGCCGCAGGGGCAGCAAAGGGGTGGTGGAAGAGCCACTGCCTCATGTTAAGACCAGAGAGGAGGACTTCTACTTGGCCTACTTGTGCCCCCTTACAGGGCTGGAGGAGGCAGGCGCTACTGCAATTCAGCGACCAAACTTTGGAGGGTAGACAATATGTCTAAACAGAGGTCTTTGGGTGCCGCTGGTGTTACCACAGGAACTGTAGGCACAGCCACTGGTGCAACAGGTACTGGTTGCGGAACAGCCATGGGTGGATGGGAAGGTGCTGGCAGAATTGGGTTTGGTTTTTCCTCCATTTCCTCATGCTCAGAGAATAAAGCCTTCAGAAGCTCTTTATCTTCTGCGAACCCACCCTATTGCATCAACTAGGCAGGAGGTTTTGCTGGCACCACAGTGAAGAGGGGTTTGGTTTTAGTTGGCCGTGGTAGGAAAGAGAGAGTTGGGGTTAACTCCTTGTGCACACTCGTGCACCTAGGAAATGAGGCGAGCACTGGAGCTTGCCGAGTTGAGAGAGGTGCTGTAGACGCCACTGGTGTGAATGCTGGCCTTGGAGGCAGAGCAATTCTGGATAATGTCAGTCATCGAAGAAGCGATTGTGGATTGAGTAGTTGTCGACGAGGTGGTAGATTTCTCAGAAGAATGGGACACATGTTTTGCCGTTGCTGTATTTGTGATTGTAGGTGACGTGACTTTAGATGGGCCGAATATTGGGCTGCTACCGATTTTGACGGGGAAGTAGTCGACGGGAGAGTAGTCGAAACATGAGACCTATGTCCACTTCTAGGTTTCTTCCCCAGGGAAGTGTCCTCATGGGATCTCGGGTCTGCCAACCCCGGCAGAGGCATGACTCCGGACAGAAGTTGGGTCAGAGGCCCTGGCATCCTCTTCCAGCCAAACCACCAACCTTCTATGGCGATCCTTCCGAGTCTTCATGTAGATGGCTTGGCAAATGGAGCAGTTGTCCACATGGTGGTCCGGGTGTATGCAATGGATGCATTTCACATGTCGATCATCCCCAAAAATGTTCTTGGGGCGACACTTGGAGCAAGGCCTGAAAAGGCTTTTCTTGCTGGCGTCCGCAATGGCCACATGGAGAGGGCCACATAAAATCGAGAAAAGGGCATCTCTGAGAAGATAGTCAGATGTTCAGAAGATCGTCAGATGATCAGAACCTCATCAGCAATGGATCTCCGCTACTGGCGGTCACAGAAGGGGCCAATGATGAATCAAACATTTGCTCAAATATAGATGAAAAAGTCATAATTTCGACGAAGCAAAACAACGAGGACTCCCAACATGTAAACGTGTGGTAACAATCTGAAGATGGCCACCAGGTGTGGAGGTAAGGAGGACTAATGCCATTGACTGGGGCAGTATGACCCAAAATGACAGCAAATAGCTATTTAAGTGACGAGCAGTTTTAGAAGCTTTAACGCTGAACTGCTTTAATATTACAGAGGATTCTCCAACCAAGTCCCTCGGTTTCCACATCAACAAACACCTCTCCTTCAAGACACACATAGCTAAGAAAACCGACAGCTTAGTAGCAGCTCTCCCTCCGGTGGAAAGTCAAGCCCTTCCTCCCTCTGGACAGCTTTAGATCCACCATTCAAGCACTGGTCCTATCCCACCTGGATGGGGGCAATGCACTCCTTGAAGGCCTCCTGTTGTCCTCCCTTGTGCCCATGAGAAGTGTCCTACACGTGTCTGCATGCCTCATCAAGGGTATAAGCAAATACGACCACACCACCCGTCCCTTATTGACATTCACTGGCTCCCAAGGCATGCACAAATCACCTTAAGGCCTTGCTGCATCATATATAAGGCAGTCGCCCTAAGTCACCGAGCTACCTTGTGAAGAACTCAGCATTTCCGCTGGACAGGGCACCACCAGAAGCCAGGACACATGCAGACTTGAAATCTGCCACTTCAAAAAGGAAAGGACCAGAAAACAAGCCTTCTCTGCTTATGGCCCAAGACTATGGGATGTCCTCCCCGTCAGCAGTAGACTTGCCCCTACGCTCCTACAATTCAGAAAAGAACTGAAGACCCACCTCTTCAAAGAGTTTCTCTTCCTCAACACCTAGACCATCATGTCCCACCCCGCACCACCTGACTCGCTAGACGCTGTCCGCCCTTCTCCTCCCTGCCACCCTGTACAGCTGTACCCCTCTCCTCTGTGCCCTTCCGTTATCCTACACCTCACTGTATATCTGTTCTGTTATCTCTGAAAAGCGCTCCGTTATGCAGCTGTACTGTTGTATACGTCTGTAAAGCGCTCTGTTGTGTATCTGTATTCTTATATAACTCTGTAAAGGGCTCTGTTGCTTCTCGAAGCTAGGCCCGCGCTCAATGAATACCATATAATAATAGAATTGGCAGTTGGACAGTTTTTACAAATTCAGATGTTTATGCTTGCTTCAATAACTTGGAGGCAAAACTAATTACAGAGCTGAACTGCTTTTGAAACAAGAAGCAAACCGGTTTCAGACGACTTTACCCTGAGGCACAAAACTGCTCATGGGGCTAAAACTTGGCACGTTGCAATTTTTTCCAAATTCTAATTTTTACCAGCTTCACCTCACTGATGAGGCCCAACAAGGCTGAAACACGTGTATGGGGTTGCTGGTGGTACTCTTGTTCAGAGAGGAATTGCCATAGCATTTCGGTGCTGGACTGCCCATGTGGGCGGGACAAAGACTGATATGCAAATGGCTATCTCCCATCTGTGAAAGGGACAGTGAGCAAAAAGCATGTGCTGCAAACTCTCATTTCAGAACAGGTTATCATGCCATGTTCTTTCTGGAGAGGAGCGCCTGCTACCTTTTTTAAAATAATTTTTACCATTGTTTCCATGTTTTGAGGGTTGAAATTAGCAATTTTTGCAACATATATTTTTTCCATGTAACACACTTAAGAGACCCTGCGAGGAAGGGGATTCTGCCTCGCAGGAGTACAGGGAGGAGTAGGGGTAAAATGGCCCACTCAGCCCTCACACTTCTACAAACAAAAACGCAATCATAAAGGAAAAACAGGGTCAATTGAGAGATATACCTCCATCGCCTTTTGTGGAAATGCGGGTCGAGGGAAGGCTATACTCTCAAGAGGGGTGTGAAGGTGAACTAGTAGTGACCCAAATGATACAGTATCACAGTCCAAAACAAAGGTCATTTCCAATCAAGGTTCTATAAAAATAACAACACTTTAATTAAACACACCATCAGCATGTAGAACGAAAAGAGATTACTATACAAAAATACACCCCAAAGAATAGAACAGGAAAGATGCAACAGATTAAAGAAAGTTGCACTCTGAGTGTAGTTCCAGGGGTGGTAGGTAAGGTACTACCATAAAAAGGATATTGGGTTGAAAACCAGAGCGGTCGTGACCTAGCCAGTCTCTAGGGTGACAGTATACTGTGGGAGCAGTTCAGTCAACAGTACCTGAATTCAGTTCTTGGTGGCCTGATGCATCAGACCTGGTGTCGAACGATGAGGCGAGCTGATCAGGCTCAGTTCGAGGATCGTGGTGGCCCTGGCAGCAATCGGGCGTCGAGTAGGCCCAATGTGCCCAATGTGGGTGCTCTGTGCAGTCGAATGGCGGCAGTTTAATGATGTAGGTCGGGCGGTCCCCAGAGTTGGGCCAGGCTGAGCAGGGCTTTAGCCACTAGGAGAGGTAAGCGAGTAACACTCCAGCAGTTTGAGTCGGCGGGCGACGGTCATCAAAGTGGTGATCGAGGGTGCGTCGATATGCAATCAATGAGGCGACAGCTGTCGGGCTAGCTGGGCTGAGCATTATCTTAAGTAATATTTTGCCAGGAAAAGTCACACATTGTCACCAAGACACAAAACACAAACAAGAGACGCCACCAAGAAGTTGCCTTAGTTCTTCTTACATACATTTATTTTAGTTAAACTCAGCAAAGAGGTATCCTGGTGGTCCAATTTAACTGTCAATTGTCACAAACAATTATACAATCTTTATAGAGGTCTTCTAGAACGGTTAGAGAAGTAGGTGGTCCTGGCCCCTTGCAGACCACAGCACTTAGCAGTTTGCAAGTGCAAGCAAGGCTATCAACATATGGCACATGGGACGTGCTGGGTAAAATGGTAACGTGCATCTGCTGGGGCAGGGGATTGCTAAAGCATCCGGCCTGGCTGCAGTCAATTAACTGATTAAAATAAATGTAAGAAATCATGTTTCATTTTATGCTTTCCCTGAAAAGAAACAGTGCTTGCCATCAGCATTTCTCCTCCAGCTCTATAATGCAAAAATGCGCATTAAGATGATCCGCTTTGTGCAATAAACACCTCGTTTTACACAATTCACACAGCTACAATAAAACATTTTCAAACGCAAAATGAGTGCGAATTATGTAAAACAATCTGTTTATTTATTGCAAAAAGCAGATCATAATAATGCGCATTTTCGCACTATTGCAACTGATTGCAAGCAGTGTACCTAAAGTATAAGCCCCACGCCAGCGAGCATTCACATACTCGCTTAGATAATCCAGGAGAGCAAAGGGAAATGCTGGTGCCAGAGTGGAAATGCTTGAGATAGCCTTTCCACAATACATTAGGAAAATCGCTATGAAGGGGACAATGTCTGCTGGATTCAGTTGTTAGCTCGCTGTCAGCCAAAGTAGATCATGACAGATACTTTTTCTAGGTGAAGTTATAACATATTCAAAGGGGGTGGTTTTTCTAGGGGAAGTTATAACATATCCAAAGGGGCCAAACATTATTTAAAGTTTCTTTTTAATGGAGTGGAATAGGCATATCTATGCACAAATGGAGCAGACACACCTCTGTTGGGCGCGTTAGAGAAATTACAAGTGACATTTGGGGTGGCTTACTTTTCCAAACAAACATATTCATTTTATTTTGACAAAGGATTGATTCCAGGACCTTGATCGTCAGTGATTGCAGATGCGGTATGAAATACATATTTCACTTTTTCAGACATACATTGCACATGATTACTGCAACGCGAATTGCATTTGAAAAAGTGTTATTGTAGTTGCGCGAATAGTGTAAAAAGAGGTGTTTATCTACTCTGAATAGATGAGATTTGCTTTCAAGCTCTACAGGCAGGCAGTCACCAGGAGGTTAAACAGGGCTTGAGTGGAGGACTGCTGCAAGTCCACGATTTGCTTTCCAAAACAAATTCTTCTTGGAATCAGAGCCTTTTTCTTCATTTCTGTAACCTTGGTTGTACATGAAAAATGACATACCTGCAGGGCTCCAATGCCGGTGTGGCGCACAAATACGATTAACACGACGCTCGGGTGCACCCAGTGATCAGCTTTCTGCTTTCGGTCATGAGTCACGAGTTAGTCTAATCTTCTCTGCCTGCAATCAGTGGGACTTCAGCGGGCCATGATGGCTCAGGCTCCCCAGTCCCCACTTATGGGTAGTACTATTGGCTGGCAGTGGGCAGGGCACACTGGTGGAACAGGACTGGACACTTTAATTAAAATGACACATTGGAGTGTGCTCTATGGAGCGCTGCTGCCTACAAGTGCAACTGTCTCTCTGACAGTTTGACTACTCCTCCAACGTGCGCTGCGGGTGTGGGGCATGGCAGCCCAGGCAGACTGCCTGCACACCCAGGCTCAGTCTCGGAGATAACAGAATCCGGTGTCTGCCAGTGCCCACGGCAATGCACGCTAAGCATTGTGAGTACAGACTGCAGTGCACAGCACACTGCGCATGCCAGACATCGATTAAAAGGAAGGCTTCAGTTCACAGTCTCATTTCTTATTTAATTACTGTTACTTCATTTGCAAAGGTTTACAAAATCGGTAAACCGTTGCAAACGAAGTAACGGTAATGAAATAAGAATGCCATTCAGCACGGTATTAATACCGGTATTCCGGCATACCGTTTCATGCCTAGTGCCCAATGAACCTTCCAGTACAGTGCGCTGGGGTCTCTCATTTTTAAGGCCCTAGACACCCTCGAAGGATTTTCGGTGAATGACAAGTGTGCCCAGGACGAAACTGGTGGCAGCAGTTACTTTTAAAGTATTTTTGATTCTTTTCAATTGTCCAAACCGCATTTACTGCGTTTGGCCCAGGACAGTGGCCAGTGCCTAAAATGGCCATGCTACGAAGTCCTTTGTTCTGTCCTTTGGCCATTTTGTCCCTTTGCCTTTCCCAGGTCGAGCAGACCCAGGAAATTCCTTATTTGGTCATGCAGATCCCAGGCAAACTGAAGCTTTTGCGGACTTCTGCATGCCTTGTGTGTGTACGCGCCCAGGATGTGGGCTGGAGCCGTCTAGTTCCAATACACATTCTGGGTGCCAGGATGTCTGGTGTGCTGGGACCACGGTGGTCCGTGATAGTTCCACATCTGGAATGGTTGAATGTGAGCAGATCTACTATTGATTTCTCTTTGTTTTGGCGCGAAGGAGATTTTGGATGAGAGAAGGCCCTCTAGACCTATTCCAGGTCAATCTTCTGAGTTCACACCAAATTTAGTAAAGGAGCAAAGTATCCCAAACCGAAGAAACAGATCCATGGAACGCTGGTGACCCGCTGGAAGGTTTGGCACCCTGACCCCGCTGTTGTCCCATCGGAGCCCCTGTTTCTCATTGATCACAGAAGGCATGCAAGGGCGCTTCGACCCGTTGAAGTAGTGGGACTAACTACTCTCGGCACCTCCTGCTTAACCTGCAAACGAGCCCCTTCGAAGTGTTCCTGGACCGCCCAATGAACTGACCAGCTTGTACGGGATCTTTGCTTTGGAATCGCTGTTTCCTCGAGTTTCGTACACCTAGCATTCCTAGGTCTGGAATTAGGAGAGTCTGGCTGAACCCGAGCCTACCCGGTAGCCATGTCGGCCCGCTGTGGTGACGAACTTCGTGGGTGCCTTACTGCTGTGCCCTAAAACGACCTGCAGTGGAACTGGCCCAATCCCTTCCCCAGAAGCGGAGAAAAGGCCACTGTCCCATCACAGACTGAGGTCCCGGAACGCAGCCCCTGAAAGCCAGAGAGACGCACAACTACGGGGCTCGAATCTGCGAGCCAACTGGACTGGCGAAGTTTGGTCCAGACTGCGCTGAGGGTCGATGAGTACTTGCAACACTTACCGGTGGCCCCTGGCGCATCCATAGACTTTTACGCATGATTGTCCCCCAAGGGCCACTCACCTTTGGAAGGATAGTCTGAACTACCATCCTATTCCCGATTCCTGGAAATAGCTCTGCGCCCTTGTGGAGACCCTCTGTGAATAGTGGAACTCTATTCTTCATCGCCTTACCCCACCTCCCCCTTCCTGAGCCATTACAGCCCCTTGAAGAGACCTGTTTTGTACTTTAATGCACAAGCGAGTGCTGCCACGCTAAACATACTTTTGAGCACAAGGCTCCACACTTCGTAGGAATTGGACTGCCTATTAGTTAGAATTTGGGTTG
Source organism: Ambystoma mexicanum (assembly GCF_040938575.1). Taxonomy (NCBI): domain Eukaryota; kingdom Metazoa; phylum Chordata; class Amphibia; order Caudata; family Ambystomatidae; genus Ambystoma; species Ambystoma mexicanum. The sequence continues at coordinate 1,265,991,350 of NC_090928.1, forward strand.
CTGAAGAATTGCCTAAAGTAAATTTGCACTGTCTGACCCCCTTCTGTTACAGGTTGTGGATCGATAATTGTTTGAATATTAATTTAGTACAACTGTTACTGTATATATGTTCCCTAGTATATGGTTGTGTTAGCATTGTTAATATTGCTGTGGTTTCATCTTGTGTTTGACTTAAAAAGGCCTTTAATAAATGTATATGTATTTTTGATATATACAACAGAGTAATTTGTGGTGTTGTTTACTTGTGTGCTCACTGCAGACTTTTGATCATCCTCACCCCTCCCGAGACCTAGTCTTGACCGCTGCCAATGCTACCTTGATTATTCTGGCTTGTCCAGAAGGTTACCCTGGTCTTCTGAACCTCTGCGCCTCCAGGTCAGAGTTCAGAAATCCATTTTAACAGTTGGTCACACCCAAAGTGCCCTGGGAGTGGTTAGGGGCCAGACCTTTCTTCTGTCTTGGACGGCTCCTTCTTCACCTCAGGCTGAGGGCTTTGGACAGTGCAACTGTCCCAATGGAAGTCCAATAGAAATATTCAGAAAGTCTCTTCAACTTTAAAGGATCCTTGAGGAACTGAGCGAGGGAACTCTGCTGAAGGGTGCAAAACCTCTTCTTTTAAAGGCAAAGTCAGGTGATTGGTCTACAGCTAGCTCGCTTTAGTGGACCAATTCCTGCTCCTGGCTTGAGTGGACTTTGCCCTGTTGATTGCACACCCAAAGTGCTGTGCTCCAAAGGAAGTGGAGAAGACAGGAAATGGATAGAGAGACAGCGAGCAACTAAATGGTGGAAGGCTTTTTCCAATGTCCAGTTTAGAGCACTTCTGCTTATCCTATTCCCACCCCTTCAATACAACAAAGACCATTAGACATACAGCACCCTGCTGTGAGGCCACTCCTCCTGAATGGGTGAGCTCCTTTGATAGCTGGATCCAGGAAAGCTACCTGCTGTGCGCGTGTCTCGGGAGGAGGGTGTCACTGTTCTTCACAAAAAGAATAAAAGAGGTCGAGTCCTCAGGGCTTCGGTGCTGCTGTGTGACAGTATCGACCTGTCTGACACAAACACACAATCACTTCCACAGCAGCGCTGACTCACAGGGGCCGATATTTGTGCGATATCAATTGGGATGTGGCGGCCACGATCATAAGTATCGCCATGCACCATCCCTAAACTCAGGCATAGCTTATTCTTAGAGATTAACCTGCATGGGCTGCTCATGATCATCGTAGTTTGGGTACAGGGGGGCATATGTTAAATGTTGCCCTGTGCTGCAGTGACTTTGCTGTCACTGCGGTGGTCGAGTGGGCATCTTGTGACCTTTGAACCTGCTCTGAGCGACGAGCAGAGCGGGTGGTGTGGATCAAGCTACGGATGCAGCAGGGCCCAAGTCCACTATGCTTTTGGCATGGAGTTGCGACAAAGAGGGATCTGGTTAGCACATTACCCATTTGGAGAAGGAATCACCCGCATCATTTTATGTATGAATACACATTTGTAAAAAGTCAGGAGTTTGCACACTTGCCAGATAGCAATTCCTTGCAGACCCCATTAGGTATTTTTCTTTAGGTGTTAGGCGGGCCTTTCAACTTTCACTGTGCTGGTAAGTTGAGCGTTTTAGGAGTTTTGGCACAGCCCATAAAGAGAGCCTTTGCTGACCCTCATACCTCTTTGGCTAGGACAGGCAGATCCATCAAAATAGAGGAAGGAAGAGAGGGACCCCTTGCAAGGGATTTAAAATGGTTGACCTATCATTTTTCAGCAATGGATCTATATTGCCTCTAGGTTGTTGTTAGGTTTGTCTATACTATTACTGTCCAATAGTAAGATTGTCAGGTGCTTGGGGGGTAGTGGTTTCTCTTGCACTAACACAACTGTCTCTAGAGACTTGCATCAGGTATAGCACTATTCTTTGTTGCAAAACCTGCTATATCCCAAGTGGACATTTAGACAGCCTATATGGAGGAGGTTAGGCTCTGGCATGTAGGATATGGTAGGAATCATGACATGTGAAGCCCAATTTTTCAAAAAGCTATTCAGCATTCTAGGTTGCGATGGCAGTTGACACCATTAACTGGTTTAGGTCCTGGGTACTAATCATTTGGCATCCAATAACTTTACTAGAAAATCTAGGTAACCGTGACAACTGGTAGCCATTACGTTTAAGGATTTAGGTTACCATGACAATTGGCACCATAACGTTTAAAGGGGCTTGTGTAGCCATGATATTCGGCACCTTGGAAAATCTCTCGAGAATTTTAATTCTAGAACCCGATTAGAAAAGGCTTTCCTTTTCACAAGAAAGCATTTTGGAGGGTGTAAACATTTCTTACTAAGTCGTTGAAAAAGGGCTATTAGGGGTTGCAAGCTTGACAATAGAAGAGAATTAAATCATGTAAAAAGACACTAGACTACTAACTTACTACAACTCGCTGAAGTTCCAATACCCGCTGAATGCCACCAAGCAGTAAAGAAGTGCCTGATGAATGAAGGCGCTATACATTCTAACACTAATTATATTGCAGCAGATCCAGTAGGTCTTCCTACGGAGACCTACAAATTCACATTTTAACATTCATGATAACACCTGCTGTGAAAATAGGGGAAATAGGTTTATTTGAAACCCTTTGCATAAGGAAGGATACAAACAAAATATTTCACCCAAACAGAAAGCATACTGATCCTTACAAAAGGGAATATATCATCTTAAAGAGACAATGTCGCAGCTAGAGCATGTGCTACGTAGATAGCAGCTCTAGGAGCTGCACCTGGTCATGCTTCTGCAAATGAAGAGGGGGGGGGGGGGGGGCGTTCATTCCATACCCGCAAAGCTTTGTTGTGTCATGCTCAACATAGCAAAAGGAGATATCCAGATGGAACTCTACTAAACTGTGTCAACTTGTGGCAGAACTCCTCAGGTCACTCCACAACAAAGACATAGATCACTAGCCATGATCTTGCCAGCACGATGCAGTTGATCACTGGAAAACTGAAGCTGGATTTCACTTAATCTTCAGGGTTAATAGGCTCTCCGGCAATTACCAGAATTAAAGATTATCCAGGGGGGGTTGGGGGGGGCGGGTGATGTGGAAGGAACACCCAAGGGGCAACTATTCCAAGGCAGAATGGAAAATAATGCCACCCCTTAGAGGAGAACATTGTAGACTAGATGTCACAAGGAGACTGACTTTACTTCCTAATGAACAAGAAACAAAACTCTATTGTGAAGGCATGGTATCAGCCACAAATGTGTTTCTAGGTAGAGATCTGTGACGAATCCAGAGTATTCGTCCCTTCTACCAAGGGTGGAGGGGGGGGGGCATGGGGGCTGCCCTCTGTGAGACTACCAAGACCCTCCCCTAGTGGTTTGGGAAAGCGGGTTCTCATTGGGAGCAACTCCTTCATAGGGGAAAAGGACTCCCATTGGAAGAAATCTGTTGTATTCCCCCCCCAAAGCCAACACAATATTTTCCACCTATTTGGAAGTAGATATTAATGATAAAACTATGAAACCTGTATCTTTGTTTAAATGTGCTGCTGCCCCGCTCCTACAAGCCCCCTGCCCCAGGACCAATGGAAATATGTTACAGTAAAGATCCTATAAGGGAGACGACCCTTAACTGGAAAGGAAGAGAAGAGGTGGAGCTGAAGTGCAGCATGCCTGCAGGAGATCTGGTATGCACAGCGGAGAAGCCAACTGTAGCGCGGAACCGGCTGGAGGCAGGACCATGACTGCTACATGGAGGGCGGGGAGCCCGTGTAATGCTTCCGTACCCAGGAGCAGTGAAGGATTGAAACCTTATGGCCTCAGCCGGTAAGAGTCCGACCAAGACCGATGCGAGAAACCAATGTTCCGAATAACAGATGCACATAAGACAACAACGGTCCAACGAGAGAGGTCAAGATGGAGCCCAAGAAGGGTGTTGATGCCTTGGACAAATTCTCATGGTCATGGTTGTCGGGAGGACTTGCCTGTAGCAAGAGAACATAGCTGCCCCCGCAGAACATTTTACATAACTTGATGATGGCATTATGGAAGGGGTTTGGTCACCTGATGACAAAATGACGTGTACTTGGGGGACTTCGACATTCTGTGCTTTCAGGAGACCTGGCTTCACCAGAAACCTTGCCTGGATGAACGATAATCCTCAGCCCCGCTATAAAGGGTCCTAAAGGAAGACCAACATTAAGCCTCCTACCGGAATTAGGTTGGGGAGTGGACCCAACTTGATCAAAGTGGCATTTGGAAACGTGTTCGCCCAGGAGACCACAGTGGGCTGGTCACCTCCAGCTGGAGTGTGTAACCAGGGAGGCCCACTGCGCCTGGCGATCATAAATCTCTACAGTAACCCAATGGCTCTATCAAATGAGGCCTTTTCTAAACTTGGTGACCTCTTTGATGGACGACACATACACAAATCATGAAGTGTGTAACATCATTATGTGTGGCGATTTGAATGCCAGGTGTGATCTGGGAAGACACCTCAAGAGACTATGCAGCCAATTGCCTCAGTAGCGACAGGAGTGGCCTGGCAATCCCTGATGGCATCCTGGGACATGCATAAGCTGAATGGCCAAATGTTGGACGATATGAACCACCCCCCCCGAAAGACTTGGTTTAGAGATGGGCAGTATGCACTTAAGACTATATATTTGTCTCGTTGGTCTCTTATCCCTTGTCTCGTCATTTGAAGTGGTTGAAACAACCCACAGCGACCATGACCTGCTGTCCATGTCCTGGGCTTCAGAGACTCTCAAGGGCAAACAAGGAATGGTGGGTTCTCTCACGGTATGCAACAAAGGAACTAGACTGAGAATATCTAAGGAAGCAATCGAACTCCTCTAGGTTCGATTCACCCAGGGTCCACCCTTAGAAGGGAGTATGGAAGAAGTGGAATCAGTAGATTAAACGCCCGTGCTTAAATGTCTCCATACAAAAATAAGGGGCAAAGCAGGGACGGGCGTAACCGTGTTGCAGTCCTATGATGGAGTTTTGGTTGTGAAGAGGAGAGAAAGGAGGAAGATGATAAGAAGAGCCAACAAGTCAAATCAATTGGACGACCATCTCCGAGCTAAAATCACACTAAAGCATTACAAAAACTGGTTGCATGCCTATAGATTAAAATTGCCCCAGAGTCACTGAGAAAACATGTTGAAAATAATCTGTGGGAGGAGATGCAATGATTTCTGGTCCCTGGTGAACAGTTATTTAGGTAATGCATCCTTGGCTCAGTTCAATAGTGGACCAGAGGAATTCCGACTGGCTCCCCTCCGAGTCTTATATAAGAGCGACTTCTCTATGCTCGAAACAAGATACGAGGAAATGTTTTGGGACGTTACCCATGACATGCAGGCCATAATGGGAAGGTTTATGAAATTGAACAGCTCCTGTACTCCTGGGCCTGATAGCCGTACCAAGGCCATGCTGAAACAAAACCCTGAGCCCTGGGCCGCATTCATCCACCTTCTGCTCAAGCAGATTTTTCAGAAACGCTGTTTACTGGAGTCCTAGAGGAGAGCCATTGTGGTCCCAATATTCAAGGGCGAAAGGGAGGACCATAAGAACTACCGCCCAATCGCCCATCTCGATGTGATCGGCAAGATCTTTGGCTCAATGCTCTTGTCTAGATTGAATGATTGGTCAAGCAGAGTAGGATGTAATGACCCCTTCTAAACCGGATTTGTCCGTGGGATTGGAATGGGGTAAACATCTTGATCCTAAATATCCTGCAGATCTCACACAGCCGGATGTCTTTCTGCGGCTCTGGCAGCTCTTGGGACCTTTTTGATGCTGTTCACCGTGCAACCTATTCTGGCATCCCTCCTGTAGCGCCACGTCTCTTAGCCGCAGCTCCCTGGTTGCCGGAGCTTGCCTCGGGTGACTAGTTCTCCGGTTCTTCCTTGCCGGCCTGAGACTGCTTGGTTACCACCCTTCAAGTTCGCCATCTTCCGCACATTCTCCGGGGCTACCCGTGTTGTTGCACTGCCGGCCCTCCGGACACCTGCAGCTTCCTCGTCAGCATTCCCAACTAGCGTCGTGAGTAGTGACTTCCTCCTCTCCTCCAGTCTGTTCATTTTTAAACTTCACACAATAGGTCATGTGTTTGTAACAATTAGACGTCACATTGTACTTTTCGGTCTTGGTAATCTAAACTACACACGGCCTCTTCCTTGTCCCAATATATATACAGGAATTTGTCTATATGTGCATCTTATACTCAAGGAGAGGTTCTAGGTCACAGTATGCCTTGCAAGTGAGAGATGGTAATGTGTTGTGTGTTCATCATTAATTACGGAGGGGTCTGGGTTTGTTGGATTTTGATGAGGAAGGTTTCGGGTCTTTACTAAAAAGTAATACAGGATTGTTTTTTCTCCACATCACAGTAGAGCATGAATGCTAGGTGAGTGGGGTCTTGGTTACTAACCTGGGATTGGTAAGCAGGGTTAGGGGGTCCGATGTATTATCAGGCAAGTCACCCATACTTCCATTTAGGCAATCTCCCACTCTGTGATCCTCCCTCAAATAGCCACCGTGAGGGTTCGGATCAGAGAGTGTCTGCCTCACCAAGGCCACATTAGGGGAGGTTCCTCCTAGGGGAGCAGAGATGAAATTCCCAGGACACGTTTTAACATTGCCCAACATAAATATGGTATACAGAACGTATTATAGATACAGAGAAATAGCCATATGAAAAAGGTGTACATACCGTAGCATAGGCATAGCCATGAAACTCAGATTCGCAGACTCCCAGAACGTACACACGCTCAAGCATGGATAAAGAGGAAGGGATCTGAAGCAATAAGAAAGGGATAGATGCTGCACCATAGATATAAGTTACCACAAGGGTGCACATATCTGAACACAGACTGAGATTAGAAGAGGGCCCTGGTTTCCATGTGGTGTTATATCACACAAGAACACTTGTAAGGTAGAACATTTCTTGTAATATTGCCTCTTTAGTACAATAGATGTGTAAGCTACCGAAAACCATAGACCGAAGAACACCCTTATCTTGTGTTGGGTGCCTGTCGCTAGGAAGGAGGTGATGGGCCGCCTATCTAATACGGAAAGAGAGAAGGAAGCTGTCCCTTTATCTACAAGGTACACTGTTCAGTCTCGTCTCTTACTGGCTGCAGAAAAATTGGAAAGAGGAGGTTAAAAAAAGGGGGACTATGCCCCATCTACTTTTATTCCGTGAACATTTCAGGGAGGACGTATTTCCTTGAGGCACGTCGGCCTTCTATTGCTTAGAGTAGTGTTTAATAGATCCATACTAACAATGCGGATAGAAAAAAGTAAAGAAGATTCTAAAAATCCTGTATGGACTGAAGGGCGTCCATCAGAATACGACCAATGTATTTGCTGGTTTGTCAAAAAAATGGAGGTTGGTAGGGGCCAATTCCGCGCAGGTCCAAACCGATGTTTTTGCTTTTAAAGGCAGACAAATGTGGATTCCAAAGTAACCCACAATAACGTTAAAAAGAGGAGAAAGAAAGAGAGCGGCTGTCCTCCACTACAGCAATATTAGTTTTATCCCGTATCTCTTTAGGAATATGGTCCATCCAGGGGGTCGACCGGTTTCAATGACGTTCTGGTGTATGTCATCTTCATCAGTACCTGTGATTTCCTGTGTCTGGTGGGATTGTCTTGTCCGTAAGATATGGCTGCGATTACCACATCCAACCTAGGAGAAATATTGAAAAGATATTTTGGCCAGGTTCCAGTAGATATTTCTTGTACATGCTGATTTGCATTCAATTATTTCTATTCAGGAGTGATTTCTAGTGAGTAAATATTTTCTAGATCAATTCGATCTCATGGTGTTGTTGGGTTCGAATTGATCTAGAAAATGTTTACTCATTAGAAATCGCTAGTGGAAGTATATTGTTTTGAAGCATCATAGTGGTTACGATCAGCAAAGTTTGTTCTTCAGGTTTATGAACCTCAGAGAGTGTTATCTCTGGTACATGAACATGTGCTTAACACAGCCATCTTCTGACACACCAAGATATAAATATGCATTTCAACTCTAATTGCTAAAGAACTGAAAAAAGGCTACACAAGCTGTTCTATAATAAAGGAGCAGGCCGATTCTCAAAGGGCACCTGAATGAGCGCATCTTATATGCCCTTTTTCATCCCTATGTGCATTTGCGCCTATCAGGCGGCATTTCTGTGCATTTAAATGCGCATGAATGAGGGACACGCCCTTGCGCCTAACGGCAACAGGCGCTGGGCGAGGTGCCATGTCATGCCTGTCACTGCGACCGTCACAGTTGCATTAGCATCCCAAAACATACCACAGAGACGGGTCCATCTCCCAGCCGCCTGTAATACATTAGGAGCAAATTCGCTGCAATAATGTATGCAAGGGGCTTGCATGGTGCATCTTTGCATCTCTGTCGAACCCTGTAAGGAAACTAGCGGCCTTGACCCCTGTCGTGTAGCCGTAGAATTCCTCAAGGCAATGTTCCTCTTGGGTATAGGTGAAAACCAAACACACCAAGAAGGAGATTGACAAGAAAAGGAGATCAGTGAACGTCCGGGCTCATACGATGACGACTTCCAACAATACTCTGGACAATGTGGTACCTATGGAACGAATGGCAAAGGTCACCAAACTAGCTGCACCAGAATGAAATAATCATGGCATATAGAACATGAAGGACTGACCTGCGCTAAGAACAGGACTGTATGTCAAAGAAGTATAGGCAAAAACAAAAAGGACCTTCCCCTGATACAATAAACAAGAGTCATAAGAAGCCAGAAAAACTCAGAGTAACAAAGGCAATGACATCAGCCAGAAACCCAATGCTTACCACAGTGAGGGAGTGCAATATCTCTTCTCTGGTCAGGGAAAAATTGGACTCTCAACCCGACGGCACGCGGAGACCTAGACCTAGACCCTAAGATGGCTAGTCTCCAGTCCACACAGAGCTACCAGAACCCGACGGCACGAGGACGCCTTATACTAAGGTGGAGAGTTTCTAGTTGCAAGGTGCCACCGGACCCGACGGCACGAGGATGCCTAAATGGAGTAGTCCCCAGACCAGAGGTTGGAAGGGTTATTGTTGTCTTCTTGCCGTAATTGTTGGGAAAACACCAGGTAAGTAGTCCGGACGTGTAGAATTAGATCTCCGGGAACTGATGCGAGCAGTGGGTGTACTGGCCTTCAGGTTTAGTGAGAAAATAACAGTACACACAGTTTGTTGATCAGCCAACGCGTAGAAAACAACTTTCTGAAGGGAGTCAGTTCCACACTCGAGGGAGTTGGTAAACAATGATCCGGAAGCAATGATAACAGACCAACATAATTGCAAAGAAACTCCGAGAGGCAAGCTGGGTTTGGCAACAGAGAGGCTTTTCCAAAGACAAAAATGTGCTTCAAAGAATATCCGTGATCAATGGCAGACAAACGTTCTTTCAGCAATCCAAACCAAAAAACGTAGCTCGTAGCCAGACAACGTGCCGGCAAACTAAGCAGAAGGTCAATGACAAAGGCAATCCGTATAACAAGGCAAGAAATCAGGAAACTGAGGAAACGTGCAAACACTTACAGCAGTAACGATGCGACTCAACTAGAAGCACCGGGCTTCTTCCTGCAACTGCCTACGAATCGGGTGTCACGTGACCGTATGCCGTGTAGCACGTGGCCACCGCGGAACGGGAGCCGGCTCAGATTCCATGGCAACCGAACACGCTCTGCAAGACGAGTTCGGGCAGTAATAAACACCCGAGGGGCTACATGCAGAGCGTCGTTGAGAAGTCATTGCATGGAAGGACTTAGTACTCACAGTAACTTTACGACGTGGGGCATATAAATGCTGAGCCTGAATAACATCAGGACACAGTTTCCTAACAAACCCCTGCTGAAATGCACAGGTTACTCTTTGAGAATTAGGTGACTTGTGCAATTCCGATGGTAGCGCAAATGAAACTAGCATATTTTCTATGCTTCTTTCATTTGCGTTACTTTATGTTAATTTGGCCCGTAAACTATAAGTGCTGCATTGAGCAGGGAATGCAATGCAGGATTAACGGGTCAAGTCCATCCTTAGTTAATGGCAGGCAGCAGGCACACAGACTCAGCATCACAATTATCAAGACGCACCACTATTTTGTAAAGTAAGTGCACTGCGTTCTGTACATTGGGAGGGATCCTGGGTTACGTGCTGCTTTTGTGCTCCCATTAAGACGTCTGTAAACCTGATTTATGACAGGTGACATTGAAAACAGAACATAAGAGTATCCGAGTTATCAGTTGATATTCATGAAAAGAAAAACATGCCAACATTTTATAGCATTGCCGCCATGTGATGTGAAACTTCAGTCAGGATTACATTTCCTCTCACCCCGGCGTTCCACCGTCATTCACCAGGAACTCCCGTTGACACCATTTCAATGAGCTGGGCCCAGCAGCCGAAACCTCTGGCCGGTGCATGTGTCCTACGGACTGTGGAGTGTCCTACGAACTGTGGACCTGCTGCGTTACCGTTGGAATGGTACTTGTCTGGCCAATCCCATGGCAGGGTCTGAGATTCGGGAATATGTCCAGCCCTGAAACAATGAAACAATGCTTAAAGTCTGTGAAAACCAATAACCTGGGGTTCCCATATGGCAAAGCTCTTCTTCTTTTAGCGGCTCGGACTACCCCAACAGAGGAATTGAGCAACGACCGCTCTGGGAGGTGCACCCCGGCCCTCCTGCGCTCTCTCAAGGCAGAATAGGTGGAAGCCCACTGGCATAAAGCAGCCACTGATCCCGTTTTCCAAGAGGAGTTCTAAGAAGTGGCCTTCCTATTTCTCAGGCAGACAGAGTGCACACACGCTATTTCTTCACTGGCCATGCTGCACCTTCCACCCCCATTCTGGATGCCTCGCTGTTGTAACCAGTCTTGCACTAAAGCCTCCAGCTCATTCACTTGCTCGTCTTCCTACCAAAGCCTGGCTAGCAAGATGCGTTCCCTGAATGGTGCCACTCCCTGCGGCTCCACACTGATGCCAACATCCGCTCTGGTTTTATCCTTTGTGGATGATAAGTGATCCATCTTTGCTTGACCTTTCTTTGTGCAGCGCTGCACATCTTTCTGCATTTACCGATCCCAAGTATGACCAGCCCTACAATCCATCAGCCTATCAGCAGGCAGCCCCAGCAGCCACGAATGAGAATGCGCCTCTCCCACTCAAATCGTCACTAGAGTTGTACTGGGATTGGAGCCCCAACCAGCTTGAATGCACAAACCGCCGTCCTACACATAGTAGCAGCTCCCACCAGACGAGACAGTCAGGCCCTATGCAGGAGAATGCATCTGCCCAACCCAGGACCCAACTTAACACATGGGAGATCAGCAGAGCCCAACACCCAGAGGACGAGTTGCACGCCAATCTGACCATCTGCCCCAGAATCCGTTCTCAGCTCTCGTCCAATACCTTGGCAGGCAGTTCCCACAGCTAAGAGCAGTATTTACCACAGGCGAGTGTTGTGTCGAATTCCCACTCAACTGCCCGACCCCCCACGGCGAGTGGCTTGACAATGAGGGACCTTTTTAGGAGGTTTACAGTTCACTGATCATCAGCAGGACTACATCACCATTTCAGCTGCCTCTGCAACCTTGGCAGGCACTTCCCACAGCTAAGAGCAGTATTCACCACAGGCGAGAGTTGTGCAGAATCCCCGCCCTAGACTGCCTTACCGCCCCCCCACCAGCCAGCAAGCTGCTTGACAATGAGGGACCTTTTTAAGAGGTTTACAGTTCACTGGATCATCAGCAGGACTACATCACATTTCAGCTGCCTCTGCAACCTTGGCAGGTAGTTGCATCAGCTGAGCCTTGCTCACAGTTCAATGTTCTTAAGGTAAGCCCACCCCAGCATCCTCAGCCCGTGACACTCATGGCCACTGCAGGAATCTGCTATTCCAATGAGTGGCTATGCTATGAGGTACAAATCAAATCCCCCTAAATTATCGGCAGAGCTGATCCGTTGTTTTAGACAACCAGCATTGCTCACACCTTCGTTGATTGAGGTTCACTCCAAAAGCCTCAGGGCTCTCACACAACCATGTGCTGAGGTCTTTTCCTCTCTGCCAGCAGCCCAATGGAGGCTTTACTCAAAGGGCTGGATCCCACGATAAAGAGCCACATCCTCTGTGCACGCCTTGCTCACTTTCAGTGCAGCATAGCACATCAGAACACCACTGACGCAGAATGCTCCAATTCTGTAGCCTCTTCACCAGGCCGCTCTCTTGCCTTCATCCCTCTATCTGCTCCTCCTGATGTCCATGGACTTGCAAACGCCACTCAATAGGAGTTAGAGGCTGCATTAACCAGTTTCATTGTGCAGTTCCAGTCTTCCACCATCTGCATGGTTTTCAAGGGTTCTACTTTAATTTGCCCTTAATGTTTTGCTGTCATAAATCGTGTAGTATTCAAATGAATTCTAGGTTTCCCAAGACAAGAGTTTATTTATTAATTATAGGAATCTTTGCTTAGAAGCACACGTTGCAGCAAGTATTGCTCCATGCAAACAGAAACTTCAGGTGCATCGTTTTGAAATATTCAATTGTGGGGGTGAAATATCACTTCCAAACCCATAAATAAAGAGGCCAGAGTCAGTGATGAGGGCTCACAAAAATAAAAGGCCAGCGCAGAAATGATGTTGGACATAAGGCCAAATGAAACCAAATCAAAAAGGAAAGAAAGGGGGCCTAAAAATCTGAAGATGATAAAATGTGCGCAACGCCTTTCATGAAGGAAGAGAAAGACATGTGGCAATGATGTTTTGACAAATCCATGGAGAGCTGCACTGATATTTCAAGATACCGCAGTTCATAGTACGAAGCATTTCACATGGCAAATAAATAAAAGCATGTAATTTCGTTTTCCCATCATCTAGACTAATAATATGCTCAGCAAAATGTTTGCCAGACTTTCAAAATGTGAACTTGGTTTCTGCCTATCACAAGCTCATCTACACTGACAAATTTAAAGCAACCCGCAGGATTTTAGTAAATTGTGTGCCTTATGAGAGGTCATTTAATATGCATCTGTGTATGAGTTTACAGGCTGTTTGCTGCATGGGACAGGGACAGTGATTTCTTCAGATGTCAAATCAAACTCCAGAGCCTCCCTGTTGCCCTGGAGATTCAGGCCTGACTGCCTTCATCCATCAGAACCATTCCTTAAATATATAAGAAAATTACTTCTTAGATCAGAAATGCGGAGAAGATCAGATAAGGTTAGGTCTGTTCAAGCACTTGTGACCTCCAGGTCACAAGTCCCATAAACAGTGCATTAGTATGGCCATTAGACAATGAAGGGGTAAGCTAATATAAACACAGATCCCTCTGCTTACGTCATATGCCTGAACAGTAGAACTGAAATCTAAAAAAGATGGGGGACAAAGAGACAGAGGAGTGAAATTGCTCATTGCTTTAAAATTGGAGAATCGCGTTTTATCGCATAAAATGGACAATGTACATCGTACAACAGTCATTCTAGGCTTTTATTAAAAGGTGACAGTTAACCCCTTCTGGCCATGCTAATACGATTTTGGTGCGATAAACACAACTAAAGTTATTAATGAAATTATGATCGTGCCTGTAATTGTTAACATGACACCTGTAAAGTGCCATATTTTTCACTGATATGGTTACTGAGTAAATGGAGAAAAACAATATCTCTGTACAGAAAGGACGTGCAGGGTCCATACTAGTCTCATCTGATTCGCCATGAACCATAGTTGTCAAAAATGTATCCATACATGTAAAGTTTTGGAAATTAAGCGTACTTGCCAAGTAGTGAGATGTATATGTCCTAAAAGCATGACAAGCCCACCTGTCAAAGTGGGATGAGGAAGCTCTCTCCTCCGGGTGCTAACCCAAAGCTCTCCCCCATCCCCTTGTCCTATCAGCACAAAGGTGGGAGGGGGGTATGGGTAATCAACCAATCTCTTTGACGAGAATCATGACACATTGGTGATGTAATTTGCCTTATAACTAAGCCAGTTTGCCTCAGAGCTGGATTCTTCCACTAATTCCAAGAGGTGACCTGCTGCTGAAATATGGCGAGCACATCCCAGCAGAGAGAGGCCTAATCTTGCAGTGGAGACAGGAGCCAGGAGACATTGACACTGATTGGGACCCCTTGAAGGAAAGAGAGGAGAGCCTTGACTGACCCTCTTGGCAGTCCCAGCGTTGTGCCCTGATGCTCCCTGATGCCCAGTTCAGACCTCTCCTGTCAATAGAACCCTAAAAAGCCAGAGTGTGTAGGCCTCATATTTTTCAGCATTGTTTTAGTCATCTCCCCATTCAAAATCCTGTTTGTCTGTGTAGATCCTTAGCATATGTATCAAAGTAAACCAATAATTCCCCCATTTAATTCACAGTATCTGTATTGTTGGCATTCAAAACCAAAAATCTTTTCCCAGTGCTTTGTGAGCTGGTATAGTCAAAGATTTGCCAAAAGAATTAACCTCCCCAAACCTGCTTTCACATGTGCGCGCAGGGCGTAAAAAACGAAATTCCCCATTTATCCCCTTCAGGTTAAACCTGAAGTGGGAAGTCCAATAGTGCCTGTGCAGATGCAAGGTGCCAAAAACAAAATTGCCCCTGTGTACCCTTTGTGCTCTGTAAAACAACATTTCCTATTTGCATTTTCTTTTTCACATTGCAATTGTGCTAAATATCCCATTGTGTTCTGAAAAAGGAATTTCCTATTTAATTTTTTTTAAAGTAACATTTTAATTTATTTTAATTTATTTATTGTGTGATTTAGATTTGTTCAACAAAACTTTATACACATATATTCAGAGATATTACACATTACAGAACAATACACATTGCAGAAATTAAAATCAGAGTTACACAAAATAACAATAATTCATCCTAACAAACAAAACTAAAACAGATCTTTAAAAAAATATTTATAGAGATCACTAAATGATCATTTGGTTCAACAAGTTAAGTCCACCACAAATGTTAATAAGATAAAAGCGGCCTATTTTTAAAATAAGATTCCAACATCAGATTACGAAAATCGGAAAGTGCAGTGCATTCTATAGTTATGCCTTTCAAAGTTTCCTTTGCATTAGAGCAATACCAGCAAGATCGATTAGGCTTAGCTAATTTGCTGCGCGTACCTAATACATCCTTGGTCAGGAGGAGATTTAGCTTCAAACGTACCCAGAAAGACCTTGAGTTCTTAGCAGGATGTCTGGGAAGGCAATTCTGAGTTGTTTTAATATCAAATATAACATTTTCAAAGATATTATATGTGTCTAACCGGGTTCTGTTTGTTATCCAATTAGCAAATCATTTGTCATAAGAATTTTCATGGACCCCTTAATCCATTGAGTTAAAAAGCTACAGTCGTCGGAGGAGACAGATATTTAATTGTTTAAACAGAGTACAGGCCAGGGGAAATAAAATACTGCAAAGCTGTAATTTACACCAAGAGATCATGGCTTCCAGTGAAACGAGACCCAAGATATGTCGATTGCGGCCAAAGGAACAAACGGTGTGAGATTTAGAACCAGCTTCCAAATAGTGGCTTCAACTTTTGTCCACACCAAACCCTCTTCTCGCACCTCGGCTCCATAGACCAATCTCGGAACCAGGATTTGATTATACATTTTTTTTAATACTGGAGCAAGAGGGAATTGACCATATTTATTATCCAGAGCCCGAAGTTGGGAAATGGCCGACACGGCTTTGAGCTCAAGGGCCTGGTTTGCCAATCGAAATGTTCTCTTGGAGTTAAAGGATACACTGGGTATTTTTTGAGGTTGTGTGCGACACTGGTTGGCGGCCTTAACAAAAAGAACCTGAAATCAACAAAAGCGATTCACTGTCCGCCACATGCATTGTGTGGGAAGGAGATCCCTAACTTGGGTGTGACCGTGTAATAAACCGCAACATCATATTCCTACAATTGTTTAACTCCAAGTAATGCGGTTAATGACTCTAGGATTCTGATTAGCCAAAGTAATTCAGGTAAAATTCAGGCTGCTTCGGGTGCTTAGTGCTAGCTGCAGAAATTCAAAATGCCTTATTCTTCTGTGTAAAGGAAGACACTTTTTTGCAAACGAAGAAAACATTTATTTGGCATACAGTAATGCAGTGGTGCGACTCACCATTCTGCTAAGGGAACCCATTTAGGTCTTGAGATTTGTTCGTTCTTAATGGTAATGTTACCCATGTGTTTCTTCTTTTCATCAGGAGTGCAACCAGTTGAGCAATATCTGCAGTCAGAGTCTTCGTTCGTTTGTTAAATGATATGGCCATGTCCAGCGTGGAATGCCTGGGCAGGCACTGCCTGGTTGGGCCCAGCATGGCCCATTTGACCTGGCCTTACCAGCCATAGCAGCAAAGCTTCAAGGATCTGGAGAACATCTCTTGGTAGAGGTTTGGTCTTCATGCTGCAGTCTACTCTTCAGTAATTGCCCAATGCACCCTCTGGCTTTGCAGTGGGGTATTGATCACTATCAATGCTTGTCGTTGCTACCTGCACTGCACACATGATGTAGCCATCAGCCATGTGAAATGAGATTTGCCGGCAAGCCTCCACTACCAGACTCTACTTATCTATAGCATGGAAGAAACTCTGAGGGGTGCACTCTACTATATGTACGAGGCATGATGTTTAGGCGTAGTCAACTACCAGATGTTTTGGCAAACACCCATCAGCCCGAGCCAGTCTAGTTAGTGGGTGAGGGTTCATGGTAGTTGTAGGCCCATGCATCTGGAGAGTGAAACATGGGCTACCCCTGTACTAGATGGTTACATAGCTGACAGTTACCAAAAGCGTTTGTCTAACCAATGCTCAGATGTTTTAGTCATGACCCGCATGCACATCAGAAAACTATGAGCTGGGGCCTGTCAGGATCAAGTGTCTGTTTGCATTCCGAGGCCCAGTGCCAAAGTTACCTCCCCATACTGCGAGAGCCTCAGTGCTGTTGGCTATTCTCTACATCACAAACCTATTGGCCATGCTCACATTTCTTGCACGTGGGGTTGGGAAGATGTGCTTACCTTGCGTGCTTGCTCCAAGACTTTGCAGGCATCCACAACAAAGGTTAAAGTCCTCATCTGTGGAACCTCATTGATGCTCGACACACGGTTCCTGAGGTTCATGGCAAACTCCTGGAAGATATAAAACGAGTATTGACACAGGCAATATTTTGGGGTTCTGCCAATACAACACAAGGGAGTCCTTTAGCAGCCCCTGCTTTTTCGTTACTAACAGTGAAAACAATGTCAGTCAGTGTACATGGATCTTGCACCACAGCACCCATGCTATCCTAGAACCCAAACATTGTACTGCCAAACATTGTACTGCCAGAGAACATCAACCCTATATACTGCAGCTTTTCAGTACTGTGACCCGTACACAGATGTCAGTGGACTATGATTCTTAACCATTACAATATTCGAAGACTGCAATATGGGAAGTACCATACAGCTCTGTCAATGTACCACTATTCTGAACCAAGCATGCATACAATCTAATACTGATGCCAACACCCCGCTCTGCTAAGAACACATCGATCCTATCCTGCAATAAAAACAGTGACTTGAGAAACTGCAATATATATACAACTATTCTAGTATTGGGACCCGAACATTTCAGTTTTGAGAAACACAAGCAGCCAAGTCAATGCACCTCAATGCTCACATGGAGTTCAACTTGCCATTCTAATACAGTCACACACATTTACACACCCGCTCAACTGATGCACCTAAATTCCGAACTCTAGCATCCCTTGACATTTTAATATTGAGAGGAACATGTAGCTCAACTAGTACCAATGCACTTCATTTCTGACTTGCAGCACTGCAAACATGTCTTATTTTGAAGGCACGTCACATTTGAATCATGTGTCCATAACTTGTGGAGAGCACGTGGGGTAATAAACAGGAGGGGTAAATTGGAAGAATGGGGTAGATTAGGTTCATGCACAGCTGCTCCCCATGAGGAATTCTTCCATGGGGCGCCACCTCCCTCCCCGGCCGCAAAACAATATCTCGTCGATGTGGCAGCAGTCTGTACCAACAAGCCATGGAAATAGTGAATGCGGAATCTCAAAGACACAGGGCTGACTGCACACCTTTGCTTACACAGACAGGGATGCATATCTAAGCGACCCAGGTGATGCATTATACTGCCGAGGCCAAACAGCAACTCTTCTCTGCTTCATTCCATCCAACACTCCTCCTGAGCTCATCATTAAGTGTGTGCAGACAAGAGATCTTGTGAGAAATACAGTACAGTTTAACACTCTCTGTGCCTTCAGTAAAGCAGCTGTGAGAATGACTAGTGTCAGACCTTAAAGTGTTGATTGTCATATTTAAAATAACTTTTTTAGTCAAACATTTGTTCTAAAAATCAATCAGACGTCAAAACATAAAAATTACAAATAGCAGTATTGTAACCACATTAAGGAAATTCAGAGATGGAAAGGAGCTTAAAATCATAGGATGGAACTGCTTAAATGTGCCACCGGGTACGAAGTATCAAAATCTGGAAAAATGTTGCCACCAGAAAATGCCATTTATGATTTTCAAAATAAACAAATACAATGCATTTTGATTACAACCTTTTTTTAGCTTTACGATCCTCAGGTCAGGACTGTTACAAACCTAAATGCTAGTTGCGAACACCAATGCTTGCCACTGGCAGAACACCTAATCCTGAGAGCTAGTGCTCTTTTGTCTGGGTCTATGCATGCAATACGCATCACTGACCTCAGCCTATCTTATCTGCCCGAGATGGTAGAGCTAAATAAAGAGCTTAGTGTAATGAATCCAGCAGAGCCATCACAGAATCCCAGCCTAGAGATTCCTCCTCCCATGTGGCCAGGGAAAGTCAGATGCCACCTGATCCCAACTCTGGGCTGGTATTAGATGGGTGGATCACCTGGGAGGAGATGTCCATCAAGGGACTGTGGTGACTCCATCAGGAGAAACGTGGCAATCCCCCCCCTATTGAATATTTATTGGCCTGTTGTCACAGTAAGGCCTCTCCTCCCAGACTTTCCCAAGGTGCCAAGTATAAGAACCCCCTTCATAGAAATGGAAATTATGTATATAAAAGTCAAGGAGTGAATGCTACTATTTTTGGTAGTAAAGATTTTCCATAGGGTTCAGCTTATAAACTCAAGAGAAAAGCTGTATGTCCTTTAAAATCTTCCCCTAAATATATCATGCAACTCCCCTAAACAACGTGAATTAAATGAGGGTGCTGATATTAAACTAACTAGGAACATTATGGACTTCAAGTCCCATAATATTCCTAGTACTGGGACGAGAAAGAGGAGTTCAGAGTTTCCAAAGTGTAATGTGCGGTCTAGTTGTTATAATGACCCACACCTGAACAGGACCTTTAAACATTTAAAGGCCTTTCAGGTGTGGGTCACAGAGAGACAGCCGAAGGAGCAGAAGTGGTAGAAGCAGCAGAAAGAAGCAGGGAATGGAGTCGCTGCTGTACTGGCAGCAGGACTCTGTGTGGAGTTCGTGGAAAGGGACGAGATTGCTGGTGTATGTAGAGGATGTGCAGTGGGAAGTTGTATCTATGCCAGCGACCCCAAGGGAGAGAGAAGCTCCCTGCATCTGGTAACCCGCTCCCATGTCAGCCTTTCACCGGCAAGCATAGGGTGTTGCACAATCTCCATTGACAGCCCGCGCGAACAGTGGAAGGCTGTCGGGAGCTGTCGAACACTACATGAGTCCCGACGAACGAAGAAGAGGAGCCAACGTGTCAGAAGGAGACTCCAGGAAAGACTGGTGAGTTGGCCTGATGCAGGTGACCCGGGGCATTTCGAGGGAGACCGCTGAGCATTTTTTAAATACTGAACATTTAAATGTAAGCAAACAGGGCGCAACTCTTCTGTAATGAGATGTCGAGCAGGAGAATATTGTAACTCTCATTGCCAAAGCCAAATTGGGGAATATCCAATATTTAATTACTATAACCTGCATTATCAAAGCTAAAGAAGGGCAATAACACAAAAGGTAGATACACTTTCCCATAGGGGAATATCTTAAAAGGAGAGATTATAACTTACATTGCCAATGCCAAAGAGTGACATCAAGACAAGTTGAATCAAGCAGTCCCATAGCAAGTTACCTCGAGGGAGGGAGTTGTAAATCCCATTACCAACAGCCAAAATGTTGTGTAAAGGAAAGTGATACACAGCAGGGGGAAAGAAGTGTTGTTAGGAAAGATTTCTCTTTGCTGCACCTTTCCTTCCATTGTTATGGACCCCCAAACCTTTTGCTTTTATTTTTGATACTGACCTGTACTTTTCACAGTACAGTGAAGCCTTATGCTTTAACCTTCACTTCACTAGCTTTTGCACATCTATCATGGGGAAACTGATAAGTCCATCAGGCTGTCAGTACTGGGAAACATGGTTTCCCTTAGTCTTGTTACTTAGTTACTACTTTTAATAACTTATCACTTGTGGTAACTTTTTATCATTGTACAATGCATTTTACAATGCAGTACAATGGGGTACACTTTTGTTCTTGCCCTAGACTAACACTCAAAGGATTTTTGATTACTCTAGGTGTGCTAAATGGACAAGCTGGTGGCAGCAGGGACTTTTAACCATTTTTGGGTGCTTTTTTCGTTTTAGCCTTACCGCGTTTGGTTACTAACTGTGGCTAGTGACCAAACATGGCCATGCCACGAGGTTCTTTAGCTTGTCCTTTAGCCATCTTGTTCTCTAGTCTTCTTCCTGGCCTGAGAGGTCAGGAAAATCCTTCCAGTGCCCGGGAAATTATGAGTTACTCATCGTAGTGCCTAACGTACTCCTAGTCCATAGTCCCCTTTCCTCCATACTGTATTGGTGTCCCTCGCTAGGGACACCAGAACAAATCATCTTCCCCTTTAAATTTAGAGGCATGTGCTCCCCTGACTCCGTCCACCGGTGCCACTCCTCACTCCCATTTTGACGCATCGACAATATTACCATTGCCTAATGACACCAGTTTTATTAGGGTGGAGGATGGTGGGACGTATGGAGGAAAGGGGACTATGGACTAGGAGTACGTTAGTCACTACGGTGAGTAACTTATAATTACTCCTACGTCCCGTCCAGTTTCCTCCATACTGTATGGGCGATTGCAACTGAGTGTAGCCCAAGGGTGGAGAGGTGACCCTCCTTAAGAAAACAAGTTGCTTAATACTGCCTGCCCAAATGCTGCGTCTGACTTGGAGTCGGCATCCAAACAGTAGTGCTTGCAGAAGGCCGAAGGAGTGGCCCATGTGGCCGCCCTGCTGATGACCTGCCACTGGACATCTCTCTGGAACGTGACCGCTGTGGCCATGGCTCTGACAGCATGGGCATGCATGTTAGCTGGAAGTGGTTTGCGCTGCCCCTCATAGGCCTCCTTGATGGCCAAAACCATCCACCTTGCTATAGAGGCCTTGGAAGCCTTATAACCTGGACTTCACCACCCACGAATGTGACAAAGAGGATCCGACTTTCAGAAGCTCTTGGTCCTGTCCAGATAAAATTTCAGAGCACTCCTGACATTCAGACAGTGCAGGACCCTCTAAGAATCGTCCTTAGGGTCTGCAAAAAAACCTAGGTAGGACTATCTACTCGTTTAGATGGAAAGAAGAGACTACCTTAGGCAAGAACGGAGGATGCGTTCCCGGGACCGTTTTATCTCTGTGAAAAGTAGTGTACGGTTCTGAAGCCTCTAGCGCCTGGATTTCGCTAATTCTGCATGCAGACGTAAGACTCGCCAAGAGAGGTGTTTTAATGGTGACCAGCCTGATGTCCGCGGACACCATGGGTTCGAAAGGTTTGTGCGCCAGAGCGCCCAACACTACAACGAGGTCACACACCTGGGTGTGGTTCCTTGATGGGTGGGTAGAGCCTGGTGAGGCCCGCCAGATGTTGCTTAACCACCGGGTTGGAGGAAGAGAAGACTTCCTCCTCTGAGTTCTGGTATGCTCCTATGGCCGTCATTAATTGCAATGTCAATTTGCACCCCTGAGTGTGCAAGGTGTGCAGAGAAGGATAGCACGTAGTTCAACGTGCAAGTAAGTGGGTCAATCTCCTTAGAGCCCGCCCAGTGAACCGAGTCCATTTAGTTTTGCACTGGCTCCTAGTAGCCTCGCTCCTCGTGCCCTGAATAATGTCTAGGTTAGCCCGTACGCTGCAAGGGCCAACTTCTGCAGGGCAGATGAACCTGCCCTCCTGCTGCGATATAAGGTGAATGGGGGGCTGTCGGAGAGGCTGAGCAGCTCCGAGAACCAGGGTCTCGCTGGCCACCATGGAGCCAGAATGATGCTTAGGTGACATGATTTTCTTATCTTGCAGATCACCCTGTGAACCAGAGGAGTGGGAGGAAATGCATATGCTGTCATGCTGTTCCACTGTATCTGGAAAGCGTCACCCAGGGAGACGGGGCCCTGCCCCTGCCAAGACACGAACTGCAGGCACTTCCTGTTGGACCAGGTGGCAAAGAGATCCACCTGAGGGTGCCCCCAACTGCTGAAGATCCCCAGCAGGTCCAGCTTTTTCAATTGCCATTCGTAATTGTCCGCTCCGAGCCTGCTGAGCCTGTCCGCCTCCAGGTTGAACTCCCACCTCAAGTCACCATCACCACAGATTCCTCCCTGGAAGGCTGGGGAGCTAAACTGGACAACCACAGCGTCCATGGAGTCTGATCCCTCCAGGAGCAAGAGTCCCATATCAACGGACTAGAGCTGAAAGCTATCTGGATCGCTCTCAAGGCTTTCCTGCTGCTTATCTGTGGCAGGGTGGTCCTCATTCAAAAGACAACTCCACTAGCTTGTATTAAATCAACAAGCAGGATGGCGCCAGCGGTGGGATCAGGGGGAGCATGTCCCTGAACACATCCCTAAGGATGGACCCCATCTGAGGAGAACTCATGACCATGAGGAACGTTTAAAAAAATCTGTCCTCGCAGGCTGGTGGGGTGGTAGGTGGTATTGACGGAGAAGTGGGTGGCTGCTGGGGCCTGTGTGTACTCTGCCTTATTGGCTGCGTGGTAAATCTGCCCCGTGATGCTGATGGATAAGCTGTAGGCCACGTACCTAGTTGAGACCAATCCCACCTTGAAACTCGTTCACCCTCCTGCTCCGCACCAGGGGGCGGTATCGGACGAGCAGCCATCTTGACTGGCCCGGTGGCCATTTTGTCAGGCTGCGTGCCACGTGCCAAAGTTGTGGCGCTCGCCTCGCTGGGCCCAGCCTCCTCCATGACTCTAGGCGGTGGAGCATGAGACCTGCCCTGCGCCTCAGGACGGGGCCTGGTAGGCATGTTGTCCTCGGTGGATTCGCCAGTAGTGCTGCATACAGGCACCCCCTCGGATATCTGTCCAGTACTAGGGCGTGGCCCCTCAGGTGGACACCCGGTAAAAGAATCTTGCGGTCCCACAGCACTGTCCCCGGAAGGATCTAAGAACCCCTCAGCCTGACGTCCGGTAGCAGTAGCAGCCTTGGTACCTGTGCTGGTGCAAGAACCTGACTGGTTACTCCCACTCAGGCGTTTCCTTGGGAAGGAGTCGCCATTGCGGGGTGTGATGGGGGGAAAAAGCAGCCCTACCTTGGGCCTCTACTTGTGTATGACGAAATCCTTCAAGCCCACAGGAGGCGACTTCTCGAAGAACTTCCCCTACCGAGATAACCTGTTTTTCAGAGCGTGCGGTGTAAGCGTGTCACATCCCTCCCAGCTGTGATCGGGGCTAAGGCAACGGAGGAAAAGAGCGTGGGGTTCGGACGTAGGGAAGAGCCCTTTGCAGGCTGGACATCGGCTTAAGCCCGCTGACGTCAACATGCACCGGGGAGGAGTGTGGCGCCAGAGGACCAAGTACCTGATTAAGACCAAAAAACAGAAGACAAAAGACAGAAGAAATTATCCGAGGAAGAGCATGTGGTATTACAAGGCCAAAGCCAGGGAAGCGCATGCCCCAAGGGCAGCGCGCCTCTAAATATAAAGTGGAAGAAGATTTTTTCTGGTGATAAAGGTTCCGTCTCCCAACCCTAGCGAGGGACGCCCATACAGTATGGAGGAAAAGGGACGGGGCGTAGGAGTAAGCAGAGGCTTTTGGTGGGCTACTGGAGGTCTATGTGCATTTTCTGGCAGGATGTGGGCTCGGACTGTCTGGTCCCAATCCACAAACTGGTTTCAGTGTGTCCGAGTGTTATGCATGAATGTTCCCGCCAGTGGTCCTCATTGGACCACTGCTGGGGTGTGTGTGTGTGGGCTAGTCCTGCTATTGGCTAGAGGGAGTTTCAGCTCTTAACTGGCTTTTAGGATAAGAAGAGGACTCCTGCACCCACTCTTCAGGGATCGTGAGTAACCGGAAGGAGCCAAGACTCCTGTACAGCTGTGAGACCTGTCTGAAGGTGGTCTGGTGACCAACTTCTGCTGCTGTCCTGGAGGTGCCCTGTCTTGCTATTAATCTTCAGCAGTCCTGCGAGGGAGCTGCAACCCGTGGAGTGGAGGGAACATGCATTCCCGACATCTGCCCGGTAACCTGCTAAGAAGAGCAGTCGGAAGTGTACCAGGACTGTCCTCTGGCTGACCAGCTCTGAGTTTGGGCTACCGTGCTGCCGATGTCACTGTTCTGCGTTGATGCCTGGTACTTAGGGGATCCACAGATTGCGTCACTGTGCTGCGGCGCACACCGTCCGAAACAGCTTACCCGAGTCGAGTCTAGTCCTGAGAGGGGTCCTGCATTGTGTTTTTCTGCATTCTTCATCCAAGAGTCCTTGCACCAGCGAAAGACACTGACCAAAGAACAGCTCGAACCTGCAACCCCTGCGAATCAAGGACTGAGGCTGACAGCGGGAAAGCAACTTCAGACCTTCTTCCATTGACCTGCCAAGTCCTGGGATTAATCAGAGTACGGGGTGTGAGATACAGTGGTTTTAACCTGCCCCTAAACTCCCTCTAGAAGTTTTCCTAACTATTATAAAACTTTTACTATACTTTGGCTTTGTCATTGCTTGCTCGTGAAAACCTTTCTGAAAGTTGCGGGCACTTCTTTTAGTTAGAATAAACTGTCCTGTAACCCTTGAACCGTTCACTGGACCCCAGGTCGGCCCTAGGGTTAAACATTATGTAGAACATAAAGACCTACTCTTGGTATTTGAGAAACAGTACTTCTATTGGTGCACAGCGTATTTAAAACCTAATTTCAGCCCATTATTCCAAACCATTGATTATCAGATACTCTAATCGCATTCTGTATCGGGGCAGCATAGGATAACAGACCTTGTGTAATTAGCGTGAACAAAAACATTACATAATCACAATACATACATTAACACTATAGATATTTTTTTAGACCATAAAATACATACATCATACATGTCCAATCCATTTGCTCCGATGTATAGTCAAAAACATATAACAGATTCTCACTATGTACAATTCTAGCACTACATAATCACATATAAAGGCGTCATATGCTACTGCTTCGCACTGATCACCTTCATTTAAGAAACATGCCAAGTGAAGAAGGGGTTCAACTCACAATAAGTTTCACAATATGGTCTCACTACCACTAGCCGTACTCTCATACAGTATAGTAAAAGGTAGACCCTAGGGTTTTAACACAGCAGGTCGCCCCTAGGATAAAACATTCTGTAGACCATAAAGACCTACACTCTTGGCATTTCTTATCAATCTGTTCCAAAGCATTTACCAGACCAATACAGGCGAGTAGTCAGATGCATATAGAAATATGTTGAACTCTTTAGACTCAACACAAACCGTTTCCCTAATTCTTATAAAGTCAAACCCTGAGATGGTTTGGGGCCTGGTTCCCAAAAGCCACCAGTTTCAAAGCATATATTTCTTCAGGTAAGTGCTTACACAATAGCAGTGCCAGTGGTTACGATTAATGCAAGAGTTGCAAAGTTAGATAAAAGTTCAAGTAAAGTTCAGGCAAGTACCCAACTCAATCCAACACACTGGGATATGCCTAGAGAGGGATCCTTAACGCAGGCGCCAGTACCAAAGGTCAGGTCAGAGCGAGTTAGGATCAGGACTTTATGCCCTAGTTACACCATAGGAGACAGAGGGAGAAAGCAACCACAAAGTAGCCCTGGCTGAGAGTTCTCAGGATACTACGGCTGGAGGTTCCATACTTCGTTCCAGGCTTGTTCTTCAGTTCTTGTTCCTTCCGCGAGGGTCATCTAGATGGTTAGACAGAAGAGATAAGTTGTTCCACAGGATTTAGTTTCAGTCAGTCGCAGTGCACAGGAATTAGTTTCGGATAGCTTCCCATAGAAGACCCAAATGAAGACAAGTGAGACGTCTGTTGGAGAGAAGGGCACGAGACACCCAAGGGACACCAAGAAGACCAGATCCAAAGAAGGTCACTGCGTTCAGGCGGTGACAGGCGATCATGCAGCAGCAAACACAGGTGCAGTCCCAGCAGAGCTTGCCTTGGAGTGTGATGGCTGAAAATGCAGGAGCAGTCTACTTGTGGCACAAGCTGAATATCTTCCAAGGCTCTACTCGAAACAAAGATGGTTGCTGCAAGGTAGCCGAGGAGAGAGCTGGTCAGTCCACCTGTTGGTCTAGGGACACTTCCAGAGGCTCATCAGGCATGGATCCTCGAGCAGAGGTAGAGACGGGTTGCTCCCACCAGCCCAGGGGTTGAAGCACCAACAAAGGCCTTCTTGAGATCAGGACATAGGAGCAGGGCTTCACCGGAATAACACTTAAGTCGATGCTGGTCAGCTGTAGGAGTCGACTTTGGGTTGTCAGCGGTGTGCTCATCTTCGCAGAAGTCGTAGTTCCAACGAGGATCTGATGAATAGTTGCAGGAGCCCTCCTTTCATCCAAGCTTAAGGCTGGGAGCAAGCGCAAATCCAAGCCCACCAATGTTAAGGATCAGCACCATTCAATGAGCCATGATCACGGATGGTCAGTCAAAATGTCGAAAATAAAATGTAGAATGACAATAATGTCGAGAAAAAAATGTCGAATTCCCTCTTTTTTAATTATATATTTATTTTGGGGTCCGGGAATAAAAAAAAATGGGTAAAAAAAAAAAAAAGGTGTTGGGGGACCCCCCATTTAGAATAAAAAACATCATAAAATAAAATTCGACATTTTGACTTTCTACATTATGACTATAAACCATCACGGATAGCCAGTGGTCATCACAACAGCTCAGCAACAGACTTTCTGGCACCAGAGATATGGATTGGGACTAGACAGTTCCAGTCCCCTTCTCTGGCTCACACACAATACAACACCCTTTAGCCCGCAAAAGCCACAGCTTTCCCCAGGAAAGGGCTTTCCATATAAGGCATTTCCTGACCTGAAAAGGCAGGAAGAAGGCCAAAGAACAATATGGCCAAAGTACAAGTGAAAATTCTTGTGGCTCGGCCATCCTAGTTTTCTAGCCATCTTTAGTAGCCATTTGCCATAAATGTAAAAGTGCACAAGTAAAACAACACAAAAACAGTAAAAATACCTCAGCTGCCACCAGCTTGTCTTAGGCACATTGTAAAAGTAACCACAATGCCATCATATGAAAAGATAAGAATACAAAGTATTCTAACTGTACTTCACTGTAACGTGATGTGTGCAATTGTAAAAAGACAAGAAATCACAACGAGAGGGAGTCTCTCAGTACCGATAGCCTTACGAGCTAGTCTGTTTCCCATAATATGAGCAAACAGGCAAATGAATTGAAGCAGAACGCTTTACCTACCTCCAAAAAGTCAGGACAGAGTTCAAAACAAGCAAAATGATTGGGTGTCCCATAGGAATCTACGAAGGGAAGGGTGCGAAAAGGAAATCTTTCAAAACGGTATTAGTAACTAGATGCCAGAGTTACACCCATGCTCATCACCCAATGTCCCTCAAGCAGACACGATTCCATTTTTTTCCATTTGCAATTACAGGGATTTGGCTGTGCGTTTATAAATGTAACGTGGATGGTTTTCATAGAACCATGTAAAGCATACACAATTGTTTTACTACATCTATATGTTAACACTTCACATATAATGAAATATTTTTTGATACATCATGCAGTTTAGACAATGTTAGTGCAACCGTCTGATTAGGGCTGTACCACTATTAAACTTAAGGAAGGGCAGTGCGCTCAACCTAAAAGGGAAAGCCAAACTTCTCTTAAGTTAATGTAACTAGGTATACCATTCAGGCTTAACTCCAGGCACTGGAAGTAGGCTGACACAAAGATACTATTATTCCACACGATTATCCATAGAAAGTACACCACAGTGATGCACTGAAAAATAACACCTTTATTATAGATTACACATTCTCCATTAGTCTCATAAGTACTTTAAGAACACAAAGTAAAATACCTACTTCATGTACTCTAAGAACTCCCATCGATGGAATACATTTTCTTTTTTAATAATGGATTCATTTAACAAAGGCATATCCCTGATCTTATACCCCCACCATAAAACAGGCTGTTTTTAATCAGAATATTTGGTTTTAGAATAATAAATCAGAAATTAAAGGTGGTCCCGTAAGTTTCAATGTTGGGGAAGTGGCCCACATTAATCCACAGGGCGATAGGCACCTTGTCTACAGAAAATCAAACCCAACTCACAGAGCTCGCAACTTATAGTATCAGAAAATGGTTTCCTGAAACGGAAGATAAGCCTGCCAAAATCAACACCCAATTAGATTATCCACCTGGAACTAGATTGCCAAGAAATCGATACATTTGTGCAGCTAAAACCCTCATTTTACTGGGTATGACTTTGGTCAACCACGAGACTTATAAAATATAGAGGATGATTTTTTTTTAAGAGGGGAAGGACCCAGGCTTCTTTGAGGGTGGTTGGCACTGAGCTCGAGGAGTAGGAGGAATTTATGAAGGTGGGGATGATAGGGTTTGGAGTTTCAGCACAGTCTCTAATGAGGGTGAACTAAGGAGTTTAGAGCTGGAAAACTACCTCTGGCAACTTTACAGGTAGCTGGAGGTCTGGCTTCATCAAAATGTGCCACTTCTGGCCCTATTTTAATGAAACAGTACAACATTTTTTGTTCACCTGCCTGACCTATTTGAACATTAGCCAAAAAATCTGAAACAGTGCCTGAGTAACCATTATGTTAAAGATCTATGATGGGCAAAAAGGCGATGTAAAGGCACAAAGCATGAAGACGTGGTGTTTGTAGTGGCTCACTGGCTTGGTGAAGAATGGCAATTCAGAATATAGTATCGTATAGGTTTTAATGGCACAATGCAGATTAGCTAGGGTTATGAACAATAGACATAGATGATAGGCTATTGCCACGGATAAAGCCTGCAGTAAGTGCATCGCCCTAGCCAGTCATGCCTTAATCTGGGGGTTGGTTATCTGTTATTTGATCATAAAAAAATATATTAATAATAATAATAATAATTATTATTTAGCATTTATATAGCGCTACGAACCCTCGGGTATCTGAGCGCTGCTTATTATTACCCATGGTGTGTGGTGCTCATTTATCGACCTTGGAAGGATGAAAGGCTGAGTTTGGCCGCGCCGGGATTCAAACCTGCGTCAGCAGGATATGCACGGATGCCAAAGCGAGCACTCTACTCGCTGTGCTATCGGACCGGCTAATATGTGAAACATTTAAACCAAAAGGTACACCTATACAATTAGCACTTTAATAGTTGGTGAACATTTTTGGATTTGGCAAACATTATTATAAGCAATATGCGTTGGTTTTGATGTGCATAGGAACATTCAAAATATTATATTAATACGACATTCTGATGGTGTTATTAGTATGTATACACTTGTTGAAGATTTTCTGTTGGATTTAATGCAATTTGTATGTCTTGCTTTTCTGAAGTTCGAAATAAAGCCGAAATTAAAATAAAACCTAATCGACCTGCTATCTCACTTAAATTTGCATTTACAATTTCCAACCTATTTTGCATAATCGCATCAACATACATGCACAAAATCAAATCTAAATGATTGTTCTAGACAAACAAATGTGATATTCTAACATCTGTGGATACTTGAAACTAAAAACATAATTCTCAGTTTCAAATAACACAAGAGTTTAATAATATGGGAGAAAATAATTCTACTGTGCACTTATCAAGTTGTACCAGCAACCTTTGGTATCTAATAAAGAGAAGTTCCCAATATCTTACAGTATTTTCTAAATAATTTTCATTAAAAGGTACAGGTTGTGTCACAAGTACATGCTGATCTGAGCACCATGGACAAGGTTTTAAGAAATGACTCACATTTTCCTGTTGAAATATACAGAGATTACGATCAGTGAAGGGGCCCCTGAGGGACCCTCGGATGTGGAAACAAGGCACAATCACCACACACGAACTGATACGCCAGACACAAGGTTGTATTCTCAAAATCTAGGGTTTATTACAAAAACAAATAGTTTCAGTTGGCCAAATGGTCCCACGCCCCGCGACGTGTGTCTAACAGACCTCGGGGGACGCAAGAGAGCGAAAATCGTACATCAGTTACATATATACAAAATGAGCATCTTACAATCAGTAATGACACATTTGACACATTCAATGCCGCCCCTAATTCATTCCCTTTGAAGTGGAGGCGATGATTGACCATGGTGACAAATATGACACTTTGGATCACCATATTTAGTGACAGTTTGCAATCTCGAATTTACAGACACAATTCTATATTTGTGAGAACACAGCGCTTCTGTTTTCATGGACAAGCTGCACGTAGGGGGACTGGCACATTCCAGGCCTTACTATCTCCTGGTTTCGATTCACGCTCTAGAGGTCAGCTTGCTCTCCGGGGGCTCACAGCGCTCAGAAGGGGGGGCCGTAAAGAAGAACATAATTCAAACCCTTTAATATTAGTTTTGTGCATTGCTTTTCTTTTAAGGAGACTCACTGGCATCCGTGTACTGATAAGAATGCCTTGCTCTCTGCTTCCAAGGATATGTGAAGGAGGAAAACTGGCTTTTCTGTCTGGCTCCTCGCGCAATGTTTCAACATGTCTTTAATAACCTTGGACCATTGAAGCAGAATAATATCTACAGCAAAGCAGTTTTACATGAGACAAAAGTGGCGATGTTAAAGAGAAACAGAGAAAACAAAATGGCGATTCTGGTTACCTTAAAATGGCCGCACTCTAGTTGAACTAATAGCTATGTAATAAGTAATGGGCATATATTCTTTATACTTTAAAATAGGCGGTTGGTCTTCGGCCAACCAATTATCCTGCATTGCCTTCTGTTCGAGGGGTGTCTACTTTTCTAGACTGACATCAGGTAGAAGCTTGAAGAGCAGAAATAGCTTGATGTATTAAAGTGTCAAACAAGCACAAGATTTTAAAATTGAAATGGAAAAGGAATCAACAAGATTTAGGCACCTGCTTATGGCAGACTGCATGCAGTTCCGTGCAATCTTACTTGGAAAAATGACAGTCATTTAATGTGTCATTTCTTTAGAACTGAAGGGGAAAAACAGACGTTTCCTATTCTACTTTAATGAGCAGCAAACGCTTCTCAGGATTTTTATGTTTTCACAGGTCAAGAGGTTGTTCAATCTCTGCAAATCTAAGAGTCATGTTGTACACTGCACTCGCAACCCCGGATGGAAGTTTCTAATGTGAAAACCTCAGGGAATGACGCATACTTTACTGTCAGAGGCAAATATTCCCTTCAAAATTATAGATTCTAGCACCATCTTTTTAAAATACTTCCACAAAGTTTCATTTTCAGACCCAGTCCCTCCTTCTGTGACTTCACTTATACACAGGGTTTCCCCAAAATACTTTTAATTGCAATATGGGATTTCATTAATTCTTGGGACATATGGCTAAATGCTCTTGGATGATTGTACACACTTCTGGTTTGTCTTTCAAAGGCTGTAGAGAAGTTCAATAATAACAACAGGGAGAGGATAATGGGTTTATCGGTCAGCCTTAAGTGTTAGGTAAGTTACGTTTTTATCACACATAGAACACTTCCGAAAGCCCACTGTGTTTACGTGGGATAACTTGTTGATTTATGATTAATGTGTTACCTCGAAGCGGTCCTTAGATAAGGAAAGTAGGCACTCACCTGGTGTGAGGTGTCTATCCCTAGGGAAGGGGTGGTGTGCAGAACTTGGGGTAAAGGGGCCTGTATGACAGGCTAAGCAGTGTCACAATCACTAGGGCCACATTGCTAAGAGGCGCTTTTTATGCTGGGGCCATGGTACCCTCAAATTTTATTCGACCTTCAGAGAAGTGTGCGGGCCCTAAGTTGTTGACTACTTGCTGTAGTTAAAAAGGTGTAAATGTGTACGGTAAGAACACCATAAAACAGTATCAATGAAAACCTTTTTTCCCTGTAAGGCCAAGGATCAGATAAGGCTCAGTAGTTTCAATAATATAGCCTTAAGGTGGTCAAGCAGTGGTGTTTACTACGGATCACTGGTTGCTCAATAGTTCGAAAGCCAGAGTTCGTATTGTTAAGAAAAGGTGGTTAAAAAGTCACTTCTATTCGGTATCCCTGCATGTTCTTTGCGGTATCCTGTTAAAAGGGGTCGACCGGTTTCAATGACTTCCTAGTTTGTCATCTTCTTCAGGACCAGATGGTTGATTCTGTCTTGCATGAGATTCAGGTGGATGCGGGAAGGCATCACCCCATCTACCTGGAAGTTGTTTTAAATTATCCTCAACACTTTCTGGCACATTGGCCTGGTAGTGCACATAGACATCCACAGTCAACCTTCTCTCGCTGTACTCAGTCCAGGGGATCTTCTTGAGGCCGACAAGGAGATGCTGGAAGTGGCTCCTGCCCAGGGTGCGCCACTCCTGTGTCATTGGACTGTGATAAGGGGAACTCTCCTTCAGTAGTTGTACTTGGACTCCTGGGCAAGGGGTGTCTTCTCTGGGCTACCAAGGTGCTGGAAGTGGCTCTTGCCCAGGATGCTCCACTTCTCAAACTTTTGGATCTGATTGGGGGAAGCCTTGTTGATTGGCGTAGAACACTGTAGACATCCGATTTAGGCCAGCAAAGTGGTCTGACAACAAGAACCCGGAAGCAGTTTCTTCCTGCACCAATCAACAAGGCTTCCCCCAATCAGATCCAAAAGTTTGAGAAGTGGACCATTATTGATTAACTGACTGCACATGGTGGCCTAAGGGCAAATAATCACTCTCTCTCTCTGGGAACAATCTAGGGAAATCCTAACCAAACTCCCCTTACCCCGCCCCCCTAAACAAAAAAAAAATAGTCCTCCATCTGGGTTAAGTGCCTTTCAAATATAAAGAATCAACTTGCCCTTTTCTCTCAAGCCCTTATACCCCTTTCCCTATGGCTCTGTCACTCCCTTCATACTCTCATCTCAACTACTCCACCCACTGTCTCTCCTCTCTTACCCTCACATTGCTTCTTGTCACTTTGCTGTACCTCTCCCCCCTCTGCTGCCTACCTCCACACTCTGATCTTACTGTTTTCTCTCATTCGCTCCAGTACGCACCACTACTCTCCACTTCCACTACTCCTCTCTCCTTCCAGCACCCTCCTCCCTTTTCCAAACTCCCCACTATATTCTACTCCTCGCCCACTACTACTGCTTCCCTACAATACACCCTATGCTCCTCTTCTACTACTGTACACTCCACGCACTTTCTCCACATCTTTCCCTATCCCAGTCACACACCGCTATTCTCACCCTTAATCGGACTCACTCACCTTGGACATACTCACACCAAAGTGCCACTTTCTCTTAGCAACCATTAACTCGTCTTGCACATAGCTCCTGACAATTCTCCTCCACACTCCACTACACTGTCCTTCCCCTGCCTGGTCTCTTGGTCGTCTTACTCCTCCCTTGACCTTACTTGAACAACCCAGACTGAGCTGGACTTCCTGCCCTGTTTTATCCTACCCTCTGTCCCTGCCATTGGTAACCCTCAGCGGGTTCCCCAGGCCAACTGGCAGCTTGCTTTTCCCCAGCGGCTGGGTTACAGGTATGCAAACTGATAACGGGCTTTAAGCTCTGCCCACTTTATGAGCGCACGTCTGCCAGCGTTTGTTTGCATGTCCATAATTGGCAACAGTGTTTCAAGAAAGGTAAAGTCAGTCCCAGCAAGTTAGCTTGGAGTGGCTGATTCCTGGCGGTGTGACTAGAGGCAAGATTCCCTTCCCTTTAAAGTGTTTGTCCTTGTAGATCAGAGCCTTTGGATTGCCGGCTGGAGAGGTGGATCGCTCTGCATTTGTGGGGTTCCACGCTGGCTCTCTCCCTGGGTTACGTGTTCTTTCTTCCAGCCAACAGTTCTAGGAAACTGTCATATGGGGCAAAGAAAAAATAACTGGCCAGCATTGTGTATAACGAGTATTGCACTACAGGCCCTGGAATTCAGTAAATGCATACAGGCACATGTTGAAGGGACAGGGCATGGGACCTCCCAACTTGCACACCCAACCTCTGGGAACAGGCTGGCTCTGGGGACCCCCATGTAGGCCTCGTACCCCAGTTTGAGAGGACTCCTCATCCCCTCTTCACAGGGTTAGATCCCTGGCCCCGTCACAAGATAGAAGCTACAGAACGATGATTACTGGGTAAGTAACGGTTGCATTCTGAGGCTTGTGGCTCTGCTTAGATTCATATGCTTTACATAGACTAGCTAGCACTATCTCATGACAATTGCAGCTGAGTTCAAGGCACAGTAGAACATGATGTTTTAGTATTGCTTGGCACACTTTGTTGTATCTCTGATAGCAAAAATAATGATTCATCATTACTTTGGAGTATGGCCCGTATAGCCACCAAAAAACCACCATGAGGCAAAAATATTCCAACAGATGGTATATTAAAGATACGACCTGTGTGGCCGCTTTACTTGTAAACCGAAAATCAGCTACAGTGACGGCAAGTAGTTTTGCTGTTCTTTTTTGAAATGTCTACCTAAGATGGCGGTGTGATGTTTTTCATGTACACGCATGCGAAACAACGTATTGCGAGTGATTCGAACTTTCACAAACGCAGAAACCGTTCCACAGGTGAGTGACCAGCCACGCCAATACCAGCAATCTTTTCCCTTGCAGACATAACGGCCGCACAAACTATTACTGTACAAGGTATGTTCCAGCATTAGTGAAGCACATGACATCTGTGCAACTAAAACATATTATTTACTCAAGGGGTTAACCATCAGTACTTACAGCAACGGAAAAGACGGTACACAGGCACAAGAGTCCGGTACCAAATAAATGCTTGCCTCTTACTCATTTCTCTCTGCCTACGGGCGTTGAATGAGCACCAAGGGTGTGTGCAACATTGTCTGCCTATAGAATCTATGAGACACAACAGACACGTATGTGGTGTCTAAAGTTTAAGAGACCAATATAAAATTACCACAGCCAGTCACTTAGCTTCATCATGGAATTAAAGAGCACATTGATTAAATATACCATCTCAGGATGACACATTATTTGTGTTTTCCCCAACAGGTTGTTCCTGCTACCAGTACCAGAGAAACTGTTCCCCGATTGGGTGGTGATGGCCAATAACCACGCCGCACCTTCAAATAACTAAGTTGTGAATATGGAAAGAATGTCCTCAAACTGAAAGTGGTAATTATTAGCAAACAGAAATGGCACATAAATGTAGTCATAAAATGAATGGTGGGAATGTCGAGACCAGGACAGAAATTGTTGCCCGCTTTGTGTTTTCCAGTAACCATTCATCCAACACTCAGAAGTGCACCGAGGAGTTGATCATCAAGCAGCCCTACAAACGCAGAAGAGATGTTGGGTGGGTAACTCATTTTGGGTATAGTAGGTCAACAGACACAAGGCCTTTTAACAGTGGGTTTTTAGAATTCCATTATTATTCTTTTTGTAGTACTCGCCATGAGATGATTTCCACTACCAGCAAATCAGTTTTATCATATTATTTTTGAGTCAGTGTGTCCTGATGACGGTTTGGAGCGCTTCAACCACCTAAAGAACTGATGCCAGATACAGTTCCTCCTGCCGAGCTAGAAACACATTATGTGTTGACACCTCAAGTGAAGAGCCATTCGATATCTATAATGACTCGCCATTCACATCTCTACTAACCCCACTATTAATCTGCCTCACATTAGTTGTTACTGTTGAAGGATTCTAGTTATGTCTAGATGTTTTTTTACTTGTGACATGTTGCTCCTTGAATAAAATGTTTAAGTTGATGTGACCATTTTCCTGTTGTTATGTCCCTCAGTGTTTGACCTAAGTATGTAGTTAACTGACCTATGAGTGTAAGGGCGGGGTAGCCTGTGTTCATATTTTTGCGTTACTTGTAGATCAGAGCCTTTGGATTGCCAGCTGGAGAGGAAGATTACTCTGCAGTTGTGTGGTTCGGCGCCGGCTCCCTCCCTGGTTTACGTGTTCTTTCTTCCAGCCAACAGTTCTTCTAGGAAACTGTACATTGGGCAAAGAGAAATAAAGTGGCCAGCATTGTGTATAATGGGTATTGCATTACAGGCCCTGGAATTCAGTAAATTCATACAGGCACACGTTGAAGGGACAGGGACTGGGGACCTCCCAACTTGCACACCCAAGCTCTGGGTATGGGCTGGCTCTGGGGAACCTCATGATAGGCCTCGTACCCCAGTTTGAGAGGACTCCTCATCCCCTCTTCACAGGGTTAGATCCCTGGCCCTTTCACAAGATGCAAGCTACAGAAGGACGATTACTGGGTAAGTAACGGTTGCCGTCTGAGGCTTGTGGCTCTGCTTAGATTCATATGCTTTACATAGACTAGTTAGCACTATCCCAGGCACAGCAGAACATGTTTTAGTACTGCTTGTCACACTTGTGAATCTGCTCTTGCTTGAGTGTCTACAAAAATGTGTTGTGTGAACGGACATCTATATTGTCAACAAGAAGAAAGTTTGCAATGAAAGCTAGAGTCGACCCAGAACTCCACCTAGAATATGCTTTGGGAGTGAAGGGAAAAGGTTTGTGAGCTAAGGAGTAACAAAGTAGGATGCAGTGAATAATCCACCTAGCAAATGTCGATTTAGGGACAGGGTCACCTTCCCATCCTGTTGCAAAGGAGACAAAAAAACTGGTTTGTTTTACGCAGTACTTTCGTTTTTACATAAGTAGATTACTGCTCTAAGAAATTAAGTGTGTGCAATGCTCTTTCCCCTAAGCTTTGAGGATTCAGGAAGAAGGCAGGCAGTTCTACAGATGGGTTAACATGAAATTTGGAAATGTAGTTGGGTAAGAAACATGGATGCTTTCTAAAGAACACTGTGCTTGTAGATGGTGATAAATGGTTCCTCCACCTGAAGAGCCAGCAGCTCATTTCTCCTTCTGATATATGAAGGTGATGAGAAATTATATTTTTTGTTAAGCCTTGTGCATCGACTCAAAAGGATGACTGAAGGACAGGGTTTAAATCCCAGCCATGGAAAGGGCATGCGATTGGAGGTTAAGTTAGTTACCTGTAGCTCTTTTTCTCCAGCATGGGTCTATCTGGGATTCACATGCTCATGAATATTCCGTCGTCATGCTGGGAATCGTCAGTAACAGAAAAACAGTTTCACTTTAGCTTTAAAACTGTATTTCTCCTCTAAACCAATCACTGTCCTCTGGGTCATACTGCCCTATCCAATGACAGTCCTGAAGAGGCCTTTGAAGTACTCCTTGACGTGCCTGTGCAACCACAGGCATGGCTTACTCGGGATATGACAGCCAGGTGCACCTTGATAAAGGCGTGAGCAGGTATGACAGGAGCTGCAGAGCTGTGACACGCAGCAGTATAATTGTCAGAGTCCTGCCCCACACTGAAGCATTTCCATTTATGGCCATAGCACAATAACGTACAGGGAGCTATAGCCTTGGCTAGGATCTTCTTACATTCAAGCGGCAGGGAATAATGCCCAAACTATAGGACTGCAGGAGCTAGGCTGTGAGGCTAAACGGTGTCCGGTCGTGGTGCAGTATCGCCCCGTCTTCTCTGGCGAGAAGATCGGGAAGTGGAGGCAGTCGGATGGAACGACAGACGGAGCAGGTTCGGGTATCAGATCTGTCGAGGCCACGCCAGAGTGATGAGCATCATTCTGCAATTGACACTGAGTGTGTTGATCATCCGTAGCAGGATAGGGATCGTAGGGGAAAGGGTACAGGAAGAGCCCCTTCCACCGGAATGAAAAGGCATCCGCAAGGCTCCTCGGCTGAGGGGGTTGATCCCACTTGCAGAAGAGAAGAGAGATACTTGATCCCGACGAAGTTCCCATTTGTGGCAGAAACACAGCTCCCTGCTGAACGAGTCTGCTACAGTGTTCTTGGTGCCTGCCAGGTGATATGGGACGAGGAACGTGTCCTGAAAAATGGGCCAGTGCCACAGTGTTTCTGGGCTTCCAGGTAGAGCGGCGCAGATCACGTCCCGCCCTGCTTCCGGATGTAGAACATGGTGGTGGTGTTGTCTGTGCAGATTCTCACCACCTTCCCCCGCAGAAACGACAGGAAGGATTTGAGGGCTCAGAGACTGCACAAAGTTCCAGGATGTTGATGTGAATGTCCTTTTCCTCCGGAAGCCAGAGGCCTTTGACGTGCAACTCTCCGTTGTGGGCCCCCCAACCCTCCAGGGAGGCATCAGTGGCGACAGTCGCCTGATACAGTGGGATCTGAAGAGGAGCTCCTTGAGTGAGATGTGAGTTCATTGCGCACCATCGTAGAGCTTGCTGCAGCCCCCGTTCATCCAGAAACACTGCAGCCTGAAAAAAGGCACAAGGTGGATGCAGGAGGACATCATGCCAAACAGTGACTTGATGGCTGGTAATGACGACAGGCGCTGTACCTTCACCAGGATGGCCACCACCCTTTTCCTCCGAGGGGGTAGCCAGGCATGTGACCATGTTGAGATGGGTGCCCAGGAACAGAGCGTTCTGCGATGGCTCCACGCGGGACTTCAGATAATTGATGGAGAATCCGAGCTCCGTTAGCAGACGAATGGTCTCTGCCGTGTGCTGGTTTGCCAGTGCGTGAGAGCGGGAGCGTATGAGCCAGTCGTCAAGATAAAGGTAGACATGGATGCCCTTGAGACAATTATGCCTCCAGCAGAGCCAAGCACTTTGTGAACACCCTTGCGGTCAATTTCTGGCCGAAGGGCAACACCTCGAACCTATAATGCTGCCCCTGGACAACAAAATGTAGAAACATCCGATGTTTTGGGTGGATGGGGACGTGAAAGCAAGCGTCTTCCAGATCCAAAGTCGCTAGGAAGTCCCCTTCATCCAGCTGGCCGAGCATGTGTTGCAACAGGACCATCCTGAACTTCTGGGACTTCAAGTACTTGTTGAGGCGTCTCAAGTCTAGGATCGGCCGCCAACCGCTCTGACGTTTTTCTTACCAGAAATTATCTGGAGTACAATACGGAGTCCCGGAGGTGCTGGGGGACGGTTTCCATCGCCCCCTTCGTTAACATGGCTTGAACCTCCTGCAACAGTTTAGCCATGTGTAGTTCTTGACACACCACAGGAGAAATGTGAGGACACCTGTGTTGAATTCAAAGGCGTGCCCTGGATTAAGAACGCCTAGCACCCACTTGTCGACAGAGTTCGCTAGCCGGCCTCCCACTGCGGTGCCAAAGTGGGGGCCCTGATCCCCGACCGGTTCAGGCATGCTTGGGCGTCTGCATCCTGGCTTGCTTGCGGGAGACGCGGTCTATGTATAGAAAGCATGATATCTAACAGTAAAACAGACAATTGATCACAGTTCAAGGGTGTTTATTGAACTTCAATTGGGCTGGAAAAACACCTTTCTAATCCTAAATCTAAAGATGGGAGCAAGCTACGACCATCAAATATTAATAACGCAGTCCTAGTCGAGTCTGTCAAAATAAAAGGGCGTATACTTATAAACCTTTTGCCAATCCTTAATTCTAAAAACAAATAGTGTGGAAAACAATGTTATGCAAAAGAAAAGTGTTCAAGAAATGGTATGTTAGGATATTCAAGCTGTTTGCTTCCCTTCCCCACGTTTTCAGGGCGGTACACTCGAGCGTAGCACAGTCTTTGGCTTCTCTAGCATGAGGATGCAGTTCACGACTTCACTAGCATGTCCTTCTGTGTCAAAGTCTCTTTGCCATTCAAAGTCTCTTATTTCCAAGGGCCTGATGCAACACGACAAATATCAAAGTTCCTTACTTCTTCCTAGGATTTCACATGTACAAATTCTCGGTTGATTTTCTGTTCACCTCGGGTCCCCTACACCGAGCTCAGACCCACTTTAACACAAATCTTTCAACTGATCTCCCTCTGCCGGGCTCGGACCAACTTTATCTACTTTGCCACAAACCTTTACTGTATCCACATCGAAGACTTTCAATTGTGCAGAGAAATTTGCTTGACCTGTCGCAGGGCCACTTCGATTCACAATTCTTTACAACTCTCACTTTTGCTACTTCTAAGCTGGATACCATACAGAGACCTTCTATTGAGCACACACGCCGTGCCGGACCACTCTGTCAAAGGTATCTTGGTTTCAAAGTTCAATCGCTCATCAGCGGTTCAGCTTTACTTGCATCGATTATTATATGAATTTCAAACAATGTTCTTTTCAGTGTTCGCTATACAATGTTGCCGCTTGCAACCTTGGCTTCAACACAGACTGGTATTGTATCGCTCTCCCCAACTCACAGGCTGTGTTGATTTCACTGATGCGGCTTTGTTCTTGGAGCCAAGGACAGTACCACAGCGGCTGGTGTTTCCCCCCGCCTTGATTATCGACGCAGGAGGGCCCTGGGTACTTCCGACACACAATGCAGGATTCATCAGCCTGGTGTCCTGGTCTTACGCTTTCTATTCTCGAGGTTTCAGGAAAGTAACGGTTCCTTGTCGAAAAGGTCAAGGGGACTTCCCTCGTTGCGATCCCCTTCTGTTTTACAGTCTTTCTTCTCTCGTTAAACTGCCATCGTGGAACTGCTGTTTCCTCGTGGGCTTTGCCTCGCTCAGAGTGTATTCTCGTGCTCTGCCTTTTATCCGTGTGGGGAAGCTTAATGGAAGTCAGGGGTGTGTGATGGTTGGTAATTACCTGACTTCGCCTGACCATTGTATTGGGACACGTCAGGTATACGGCTCGGTTGCTGGTCTGTTTTCAATCATAGCAGGCTGTCTGTGAGAAAGCGTTTGTGTTGTAAAAGGGGGGGGGGTTTGGGAGGGGTAGAGTTCCTAAATATCCTGGTAGGATGAGTGAAAGGTGTTAGAGGGAAGGGATAACACGTCTCACCATTTAGTGCCCCACTCCCACTCCCCGAAGACCCCTCATCCAGGTGATCCTCCTGCACTGGTCCACCCCCAGGAACTGGATACAAAAGCAATGGCTGTGTCCTGGCCATCTGGATGACAGATCCCCAGGGACTAGTGGGTGAGACACGTTCTGGTTTCTCACATCTGCTGCCTTCAGCCTGTGTCTGGCCTTGTAGCCCTCCTGGGCCGTGAAACGGGAGGGCCGACGATAGGGGGCATTATACACCTTCGAGTACCTGCCATACTTCCATCTTGAGGATCGAAAGGACGACGACCTCCTCTGCTGCAATGTCCCCAGCGAGCGAGCCGTCTCTGTGTCTGTCTAAATCGACTGGAGGGACTCGGTCGGTTCAGGCATTCTTGGTCGTATGCATCCTGGTTTGTTTGCGGACGATGCAGTTCTGCGCTGTCGTAAGCCTGTGAGCGGTCGCTGTAGGCCTCCTGGCCCATGGAACGGGAGGGTTGATGATAAGGGGCATTATACCCCCTGGAGGACCTGTTGGTATTCGCCCTTGAGGATCAAAAGGATGACTACCTCCTCTGCTGCAATGCCCCCAGCAAGCAAGCCGCCTCTGTATCTGTCTTAATTGTCTGAAGAGACTAGTCCACTAGTCTTGCCAGACAGATTGTCCTCATCAACGGGCATGTCCACTACCATGGACTGGATATCCACCCTGAAGTTAGTGTCCTTCAGCCAGTATTGGCGTTGGAGGGACACTGCATTGCCTATCTGGCGGAACCCTGTATCCGCCATTTCTAGAGCCACCATCATGGTGTGATCCAAGGCCACTTCTCCTTCCGGGAACAGGGCCAGGGCCTCGACCATCATGTCCTCTGGCAGGAAGTCTAAATTGGGCCTGAGTTTATACCATAGCTCCCTGTCGTAGAGGGATAAGATAACCAGGGCATTACCAGCCTTCATGGTGGAGGCTGCAGTGTAAAAGATGCACTTGCCCACTACATCAAGATTCTTCCCTCCTAGTCTGGAGGCACCATGGCTGAAGACGATGGGTACGCAGAGTGCTTCCTGGCGGCGGCAGGCACCACATAGTCAGGAGAAGGCTGCAACCTCAGGCATCTGGGTGCTGAGTCCAGGACCCTGTACATTTTCACCAGCCTGTCTCTCTTGGGGGGAGCAGTACTTGGCGTATTCATCAGAGCCAAACCTTCCTACCAGACATCGTCCAGCAGAGGGATCGACATGACAGGTCTCTGTCTGAACTCCTTGCGTTGGAAGAGGAATCCCCGCCCCCCCCAACCCTTTCTTCATTTCCTTCAGGACCACATTGAAGAGAGAGGAGGCCCTCGATTTAATGGCATTAAAAGAACTGACCTCATCCGGCGGTAAAGCCCTTGCGGGCTCGTCAGCACCTAGTAGCTCCCAGTGGGTGGGAAAAAAGGAATCAGACTTGTCAGTATGAGTCACAGTAGTGTCCGTATCTGTACCAGTGTCGGTGAGTGGTAGCTACTCCACCTAAGGGGTCACCGGCTGATGAGGCGGTGGAGTCCGTTGACTTCACGGGCCTGAAAGATCCCTTGTATTATGCTTTGGCCTGGAATGGCTCCTGGCTGGCGGTCTCATAGGACTCTGGACCGGGACAGGCACAGGAGCCTTTGTTGTATCTCTGATAGCAAAGTGTGGAGTGTCATAAGTATGTTAAATGACATGTCCGTGGGCGCTGGTTGAGGTGTGAATGGAGCAGCTGGCAACCGCCCCAGGCTGAAGCGCCTCCTTGGGCTCTCTGGTAAATCATGCTCTCCTCCTGGAGATCCATCCACGGACACAGGTCCACGGCCCCCTTCGTGGTCAGAGTAGTAGCCCTCAGGTAACAGTGCCTCATCAGTGCTTGTGTAGATGGGCACACCCCTTGGCTGCATCGGGGGCATACTATACTGTCCGGGGGAAACTCTGTAGGCGGTAGCAGCGACTTGGTTTTACGCAAATACATTTTGCGCATATCTTCTCTTCGGACATCGTGGAAGGTGCGATGTAGGGCCAAGCCTGAGCCTCCAGAACTTGTATAAAGAAAGAGCTGGTGATGAAGCAGATCTTCGCAGACATCGGATCCCTGCTGCCGGTAGCAGATCAACAGAGGAGCAAATCAGGGGAAAAACGAACAAATTTATCAAAAAGTCTCAAAATAGTCAAAAACTCAAAGAACAAGGTGGGAGGACTCCATACACTGAAACGTGGAGTAGAAATCTGAAGATGGCCACCATGGGTGGAGCTTCGGGAGACGACTGTCATTGGATGGGGCAGTCAGTGAATGGTTTAGAGGAGAAATACAGTTTTCAGGCTAAAGCAGAACTGCTTTTCTTTTTTACTGAGGATTCCCAGCCTGACGGGGAATATTCATGAGCATGTGAATCCATGCCAGACCCCATACTAGAGAAATCTGCTTGAATCCTTCCATCAAGGTTTTGAGAACTGGCATCTTCCACCCACAACACCTATTGTTGTGAGGTGGTTTATGCTGTTGGTGCGGCTAAATAAACTTTAAGTTATAAACAAAGCCTGAATATAGGAGGTAAAGCAGGAAGGTGACCACAGCTGCAAGAGAACACTCAATGGAATATGATTCTTAGTGCACCAAATGACAAACCGCTTTCATTTGTTGAAGTAGCAATGTCTCCGTTTTTATTTTACATGCCACACACAGTATGTCCATTCAATATGCAGAAAGGCATACATTACCCGACTAGGACCTCAGGAGCCAGGCTGCCAAGTTCATACTATGTGTATTTTGAAGCGCTATTTGCAGATGCTGTTGTGTTAGAATGTTAAGAGTTGGATGCAACTGTGAATTGGATTGAACTTAATTATGAATCACCTGATGAAGTAATGGCTTTTGGAGAAAGTGTATGCAAATATCAAAGACCAGTTCATTCATAGTGTGTTGCCCAAGGACCCTTTCTGTGAGTATTTGGAGGCAAAGGCCTGGCTTTTGTGTTTTCTTTGGTTGTAAACAGGTGTATTTGAGGATGTCCCAAACTTGTGAATACCTGCTTGAGAATGTTTGGGTTGCGTTCTCATTCATGTTCTTGGACCAACGCTCTGTTTAGGCCGCCTGCTAGACACATGCGCCCCCCTTCATATGTTGTGCTTGTATAAAGAATCTGTTTGCTTATGCACAAATACCAAATCTTTTGGGCAAGAGGGGAGAGAAGGTTTGGTGCATTTCACCCTGTTTATGTAAAATATTGGATTGCTGTGGTGTTGTCTGTATTGAGGATGCTTATGTTTGGAAGATGCAACTGGAATGTACATAAGGCCATTTTGATTGGCAGCAACACCAAGACATTATGTTGTGACGCTTGCTGGGTTCTCTCATTGCTGGAGTGCCCCCACCGCCCCCAACCAGTGTGCAATGTGTCATAGTAATGGTCACTTGTACTGGCAGGTTAACAAAAGGTTTCATTTTTAGCAGGTTTTTGTGTCCACAATGGCAGTGTGATCACCATCTTTTGTGGCACCACCACTAGATTGACCCAATCGCCTGATGCCTCAGTCTATTGGCTTGAAAACAATATTGTAATGGGCGCATATTTATGCATGAAAAATGGAT
Source organism: Ambystoma mexicanum (assembly GCF_040938575.1). NCBI lineage: Eukaryota > Metazoa > Chordata > Amphibia > Caudata > Ambystomatidae > Ambystoma > Ambystoma mexicanum. Next base: position 1,266,036,131 of record NC_090928.1, read on the forward strand.
GATGAATTTGCATGATGCTATCATTCACAATAGTTTCATAACCTTTTGTACCGTTATTGAACGGCCAAACTGGATAACGAGGGAGTTGGGCTCTGAGCACTTACACTCTTTAGAGAGGGATAGGCTATGGCTTGTCCGTATCTAGGATTGCTCTCAGGAATTTCTTTGTTTGGCTTGGGATAAGACTGGATTTTTTCTTGTGGATTGGAAAACCAAGGTGATACAGGAGATTGATAGTTTTTATTTTAGGGATTTCATGGAACAGAGCATAAACTGGGAGATGTGAGCAGCATAGAAGCGCTGCGGCTACTTTTGCTAGCACCCTTGTGAACACAAGGTGTTGATGTACTACGGACTGAATGTTTTGTGCATCCACTTTGAAGCATAGATATTTGCAATGTTTTGGGAACATTTAAACATAAAAATATGCATCTTTCTTGTCCAGCGTTGTCATATAATCCCCCGGCTACGAGGGGGATAAAATCTTATAAAGTGCTTATTCTGAACCTTTGAGGTTTAATGAACGTATATGGGGGACACAGATCTAACATCGTTCGTTTGAGTTTCTCTTTTATGAATCCCTGTGTTTACCTGTTTAGTGGGAGCAGACTCGAGGGCTCATTTTTGAAATAATGCCTGTAATACTACCTTGTAGCAGAAGTGGTCGTTTCTGCGTCATTTTTCTGGAACACAGTTGAAGGTTGTGCAGTGTTCCCAGGAGATCGATGCAACATCTTTGGTGCTCTCTTCGGAACGGGTGCTTCCAGGCTTCAGCCTGTGTTTAGGCTTGTGAATTGAAGTAGTTTCATAGTCGCCAGGGGTCTATTTGTATTTTATTTGTATAGCGCGCCAAGCCCAAGGGCATCTGGGCGCATTTCTTAGAGGTTACAGTTACATATATTTACACAGTGTTACATATGCATAACATACACAGTTAAATAATTTCCAGAAGCATTACAAGGTACCAAACAAGGTTAGTAAGGCATGAGTGTGGTACCTGGTGCTAGGGCTAATGGTCCTTTGCTTCTAAAGGAATGGAAGGAAGGTTCAATTCTGAGTGAGCTGGGTAGAGAGTTCCAAAGCCTCACAGCAAGCACCGGGAAGCTACAGCTTGAACCTCGGTATCACGAGGCAATGTGCTTGGGTCGCTCTCCATAGACGATTTGATGTGTTGCGCGTGACTAGATTGGACGGATAATTCGGTGCCTGGTTAGCAAGGCACGTATGCGTAAGTGACAGGGATTTGAAGGCGATTCTTTGGGTGACAGATAGCCAATGTAGACTGCGTCTGGTATCCGAAATGTGATGAGTTCTGGGAATATTCAATGCTGCCCTAATGGCTTTATTTTGTATTACTTGTAGTTTGTTTATATTTCCTTGGCTGGTCTCTAGGTAGAGCGCATTGCTATAGTCGAGTTTCGACAGGACTAGGGTTCTAGCTAGGGTAGTGCAAATGGTGGTGGTAAGGAAAGGTCGGCAGGCGGTGATGAGTTTGCAGGTGTAGGCCGTTGAGGAGATTATAGCGTTAGTTTGTCTCGTTAGAGAAAGAGTGGAGTCTAGGTATATACCAAGGGGTTTAGTGTCATTGGATACCTTAATGGTATTACCATCGATGATGAATGAGTCAAAGTCAGAATATAATTTATTGAGTCTAGGTTGTGGGCTAAGGAGGAGAAGCTCTGTCTTATCGTTAAGACAGAGCCTGTGTTGAGCCATCCAGGCCTGAATGACAAGATAAATGTCATTCAATGCATTGGAGTCTGCTTTGTGATCTCCAGTGATGGGGATGAGTATTTGGGTGTCATCTGCATAATTTGTGTAGGCGACACCCAAATAATCAAGGATATAGAAGAGGGGCTTGGTAAAAACACATTGTAGAGTGTTGGTGATACACATGTGTTGGGGAGAATTCTCTGTTAAGGCTAATTCCCCAAACCTACCGAGTCCCCCACCAGCTTTGCTGGATTTTTGGGGTTTATTTTTTTTCTCCTGCTAAGAGTGAGACTCTTTTTCTGCCACTCTTAGACATGATTTGAGAATGTCCTTTGACTTTGTAATGTGTTTTATGGACTATGGGGTCTTTTACTCCATAGGGCTTCATGTGTTTTTGGTATATGTGTTACACAGCACCCTCAGTGCAACAACACAGGGGTGTCATAGTGAGCCCAAAAACACAGACTCCATACCCTGGGACTGACTACCGTCTCCCAGGGCATGTAAAGTCACCATTGGCTTTACTAGTCTTAAATTGTGAACAGAACCAGTACAAACCATCATATTGTGGAAGTACTGGTAGGGGTAATTCGATTGCCCCTGGGTCTGTTTTCCAAGGGGGCACTGTCCAGTCCCCCCTTGTCGAGTTTCTGGCTGGTGACAGTGGATACCACGCAAAATATTCCACCAGAATATTTCCTATGGGATTTTCCCATTGATTTTAAACGCACCACTTTTTGGTGCAATGTTAAAGATACCGCCGGTTTATTTATTTAATATTAAATCAACGGTTGGGTCTTTTTGCCAGAACTCTTTTCTAAAATGGCATTCGTGTCCGTCTCTGTAACTCCAACCAAGGTCAGGCCCTTTGTTCCACTTTTTGGTGGGCTTCTCCACAGAAGCCCTCCAACTGGTGCCACTGTGTCTGGGTTCCACAGGATGTGTGGGTGGGGGAATTGGTACCCTGGACTGCGTTGCCTTAGCAACTCAAGTCGCACTCTGTTATGATTGGGCCAGTGGTAGGCCACACGGCTCACCACTTAGCATGATTGAGTGACAGCTAGGCTGCTGAATGGGGGGTTTTCTGCATAAAAGCAGGGCTTTTGGGACTGGAACTTGAGGTGTCGCCACAGGACCTAAGAAATCCAAAGAGGGGAGAAGCTGAGCCATCTGCAATGACGACTCCACCGGTGGAGCCCTGCTGCAACAACCTCACCACTTTCCCGACGACAGAGAATATCTTCTGCTGAAAGAGTCTTCTTCCTCTGAGCTGGTGGGATCAACCAGTTCGCCATTTCGCCTTCCTGTATGTCTCTTGGTCAAATTGTCCCGTGCCAAGCACCCCGGCGGCCGGATAGCCAAGCTGCACCACTGTGACCGCGAATACCAGGAACACACCTTTTCACAGACGAACTCCGCGTCTGGTTTCTTCCCTGGGCAGTGCAACGTCTCCAAGTTTCCTCCTCGGCGAGATCCTCTCTTCCCCTGGTCGAAACCACGAACTGCACCCGCTGCCAGGAACAACTGCTGGAGCTTCCTCACTCTTTAAGGTACTGTGTTCTACCTGGCCTCCCTTTCTTCGGTTTGCCCAAGGTGACCCTTAAATCCTTGGCTTTCCAACTGGGTTGGCCCCCAGACCTTCTAACTTTGTCTTTTGAACCACCCCAACCTCTTTTGAACATTTCTACAAAGACTTGCATGCATTGCTAAACCGTGTGATCTTGGGCACATTTCGCCTTGCTCCATTCAAAGTGGGCCTGGCCTATGAAGGTTGGCTCTACAGTATACCCTGCCTTCAGTAACTTGATTTTGTCTCTTAAAAGTGTTGGGAACTGTTTTATTTTTATGACCTGCCTTTTTCTCTCCCTTTAACCTAATTAGTGGAGTGCCATCTAAGTTACACGCTCACCTCTGTTTTGACAAAAAGTGGTGTTTTAACTTAGACTTGTCTAGTAATTGCTAAGGGAGGTGTAAATACTTTTCTGATTGTGTTGGAACTTGCTTTTGATTAATAGTGCTAGTGTATTTTCTAAAGTGTGTGTTAAATAAATAATTATATTCTTTTGATACAAAGCTCTGGTCAGTGTTTGCTTGTTCTACTGTGTTTTTGGCCCTATTGTGTATACTCTGTATACAGCCTAACTGTTCTTGAGAGAAGTCTGACTGCTCAGCCACAGCTACCAGGTAAATCTGGGTGGTACAAACTGCTACCAATTGGGTTTACTGCTTACTCCTTTAGTCTTAATCTTTTTGCAGTGGTCCCCAAGAGAACTGCACAGGATTCTGCCTAACATTTAGTACTCAATTTCGCTTGAGAGATCTGGTTGTTGTAGGTGTCTTTTTTTGGCTTGGAAGATTGCCTCTTTGCAATTAAGGGATACTGGTATGAGGTTATTCTTATTAGATGCCGTAGGTAGGCTTTTCCAAAGGGCCTCTGCCTTTCTTTTTTCCTTGCGTAGTGTTCTAAGGTGCGGCATAAACCAAGAGTTAAGGTGTGTGCGTGGTTTGGATTTCCGTAATTTAAGTGGGGCAATAATAATGATGGCCTCGAGGATAATTTAGTTGTAGATATCAACTAGCGCCGTGGGGTCAGACTGTGACTCAATGGCATTGTTTAGGATGGGTAATATCAGTGGAAGCAGTTTCTCACCAGTTATGTCCCTTTTATTTCTAGTGCTGATAGGTGGAGCGATGTTCTGCTTGGAACTTTGATAGTTGGATTTAATGCTGAATGTGATCAGATGATGATCTCACCAGGCACAGGGGGTATTGGCCAAGATGTTGATGCTGCAGTTAAGGTCTACGAGCCAATCGAGCGTTCTGCCTTTGATATGGGTAGATTTCTGGATGCGGTGGATGAAACCAAGTTCTGTTATGGTACTGGCAATGTCTAAAGCTTTGGGATCCTTAGCATCTTCTCTGTAGACCGGCTCAACACTGGACCCTTGCAGCTGAGGGCCAACTGTGAGGTTCAGCTTTTGTGAACCTATTTTTGCGGCTGATGCCCATGACCTTGGACAGCCGGAAAAAGAGGTTCAAAGAGCAGAGTAATGTACAATCAACACAACTCGATAATTCGCAGGCGGCAGAGGTTTTACCCTGCACCCACTCTACCTGCATGGCATGGGCTGTCTGTCCAGTGTTTGATTCAGTACATCTTAAGTATCCTTTGCTTGCAGCGTTTAAACGCTGCACACTAGTTTTGGCGTGATCCCGTGGAAGGCAAGCATTACAGACTCTGCGTATCCTTCCAATTGTTTGTGCGAGTTGGGGAAAAACTTAAATTGAGTGTTCTGCATGAGTGATCTAAGAATTGAGTGCAGCTATTAATTACAATATGAATGGGGTTTAGAGGTATTCTAGTGGAAACCCTAAATTACCCCCCCACTCTCCCTTCAGCACGACTCTCTTGCGGCTTAGTCCATGGAACATCATTGATTATCAGTTTCGGCCAGTTGTGGAAGTGGGCAGCTAACGGTTGAGAGCGGTCTTCATCTACTTTTTAAAAAAAAACGGAGTTGGGAGCCAGAGTTTGGAGCAGTCTACGGTAGTCCCCGCTGTGTTCACAGTCTCTCTACAGTGGCTTCCATTTTCGAGGGAGGAGCAGACAAAACCCTCGATCAAACGCGATGCGGTACGCGGAGTTGGGAGCCAGAGTTTGAAGCAGTCTACAGCAGTCCCCGCTGTGTTCACAGTCTCTCTACAATGGCTGCCATTTTCGAGGGAGGAGCAGACAAAACCCTCCATCAAACGCGAAGCGGTACGCAGAGTTGGGAGCCAGAGTTTGGAGCAGTCTACGGCAGTCCGCGGCCGTCACGGCCAAAATGGCCTCTCCGGCTAACCTAGAACTATTATCACAAAAAGAGACTTGTGTACCAAAGGCCCTACCATCAACCCCCCTGGGCCGTGTACTACGTAGCCAATACACCCGTCTGGAGCGCCTTGAGCGGCGTAACAAAAAAGGAAAAGGAAATCTTCGACCACAGCAGAAAACAAGAATGGGAACGGGAAAGGGGGAGAATAAACCCCTCTCATTTTCCTCCTCCTCGTCGTCCGTGTCAAGCCTGTCGGACGTCGTCCTTCCATCGGCTGCACTGTTTTGTTCAGATGACGATGTGGGAAGTGCTGGGCCCCCCGCCCATGAGCTTTGAGCGGATCCCCTGACAGACTACGTCTTTGCTCAATCCCCTGTTGCGATCCAGGCCGTTTTACACCACAACTTTGACCTACCTGAATGCACCACAGAGAGGTGCTTAAGGACGGCTGGGAGCTCGGGCTATGAAAAACCATGTCTATCCATAGAAAACTTGGTGATGAGTCCTTCAGACCGGACCGCCTCCGCAAGTGGGATCACTCCTGACGGTGCTGAAGGGCGCCGTTGGCATGACTTCAGCGGCCCGGTCCAGGACAAATCACAAAACCCTGAAACTTCAGTGAATCATCTCGTATGAAAATCGCACGAAGGACGGCACACCTTTACTACAAACTGTACACCAACAAAACGATTCAGTAACCCCTTTAAACAGAAGAAACACTCTCCAAGTGGAACTACATGCAAAACCTTGTTCTTTGAAACCACTGGATGACGGTCAAAATATAGAGGCTTCGATCGCTCAACCATTATATCTGCCTCTAACTTTTTCTGTACCAGAGGGGCGGGATGGTTTATCAACTCCAAACTCAACAGAGGTCCATTCTGCAACTCATGCTGAAGTGAAAACAACATTACCGCCCCGGAATGGTCCGTCACCAGAGCCATACGCTCAAAAACGACAAATTGCCATAGCAATACTGAAAAGGAAAGCCTTGCACCAAAAGAAACCATGTGCGCAATTGAGTGTCAATTACCATCAAAGAAAACTTTGTGCAAACATGAAGAAAACGAGCCTTGGAAAATCCAACTCCCTAAACCCTTAATGTCCCATGCGCTAAAAGATTTCTTCGCCAGGCAGACAAAGAGAAAACTGGAGACAGATGCAGAACTTTTAGACGCAGAATTACTAGACGCGGTGGCTGAAATTCCTTCGGCCCCCCAAGCAAAGGAAAATGGTGTTGACTACCTTAGCGACTTCACCTTTAGATTTACATCCTTCGCCAACAAAGGTGGTCGCCGCCCGACCTAACCCGGTCCACCTTCAGTCAAATTCACCAAATAAGACCACACTAGCAGTAGCTTCTTCTCCATTGCCAACTGCAGCAGAGCCACCCACTGCGCAACCATTAGGTATGATCCGTCCAGACTTAGATAAATGCAATCTATCTAATACCACAATACATGAAGATCCACCTCGAAGAACCAACGCGATTCAAACCATCTTAAGTCCACGGCCCCCACAGGAAGGCCAAAAACCGATCATAATCAACCAGGATTCAGTGCTGTTACCAAACCAAAAAGCTTCCCTTAGAAGTACCTCCACTCCGATAAAAGACAGAACCTCTTATGCACCTCCATTACACCAAGACCACGGGTCAAAAAAGCAGACACCGGATATGTTTGAAATGATGTCAGCAATCACGGTGGGCTTGTCCCCCTTTGTGAAGCTTTATGAATCACTTAACCAGTCGATGAAAGACCTGCTTGCAATATCAGGCACCACAAATTCAAAAGTGATCTTCCTGGAAGGTTTCATCACTGCACTTGATAACAAAAACATCGAGTAATAGCCCGTTTAGAAGACCAAATAAGACTACGACCACCACTTACACACTTACAGCTCTTCCATTACAAAACTCATATTTTCAACCACTCAGGAAAAGGTGGATAAGGGTCAAATTAGCAGAGAAACGCAAACTATGCCTGCAACAGAGATAGCAAAGACAGGTGGCCATCAAAATGTCTGACACACACGGGAAACGCTGCTCAACCCAGTAATAATTTTTAAAAAACTGCGCCTTTGCACTGACAACGAGAGACACAAAATAAAAAAAATGGAACCAAAAGGTGGCAAAGATTTTCAGTTGTACCAAACCAGGGCTCGTCCCACAACCAAAAACAGTACTAGCTCAAGTGGAGGTACCGACTACATCAAAAGACGCAGTAGTGCAGTCAAATGAAACAATATTTGAACTGGACAATTCACACTCAGCTATTTCGCACTCGATGATAGACTCATCCCTAATGAACCTAACAGTCCACTTGGAACAGGAGGAAGTCAAAGATCCACATTCTATTTCAAACCATTCTTCAACTACAAGATCAAATAATGTTCTTACCTCCTCATCTACATTGGGTCTTATAAAAGTGACTTTGCCAAGGCCGAAACCAGTTACACCGACCCTAACAAACTTAGTGAAAGATCCATCCCCAGAGGAAGTGTCTGGTAGTAAAAAACTTATAGCTGCGGACAAACTGATCCACCACGAAAATAACCGTCAGGCAACCACAGAAGAGCGCATTAAAACAGTCTCCAAACCAAATTTGCAAGACCATAAAAGATCAAATTACATATCTCCACACGCCCATACTATGAGAGAAAATCGCCTTTTTACAATGGAACAACTATCGGAAGGCAAGAACTTCCTAATTCTGAATAGAAAAACAGTATTAACCACACTGGCCAAAGTACCCAGTCTGACACACCTGTCCACCACAGACTTTGTCTTAATCGAACCTTATCATAGGCAAAGAAAGGCCAAAGCTTATCTACATGTGAAGAGACTACCATCACACGAGCCAACTAGAGACACGCTCGAAGCTCTGAAACTATTGGGCTTCGGCCTCTCAGAAATGCAACTTCCTCAACTCTCGCCAACAACAGGTTCAACAACACACATTCCAACAGTGGGCAAGAACCTCTCCATCAACAGATCACTTTCAAACAGGATTTTTAAAGACGGCTTCTACTAGCATAAACATCATGATCCTGAATATCATCAAGGAAAATGTAAAAAATGGGGCACCAAAAGTTTTGCGTTCATTGACTTATCCCAAGCCTTTGATAAAGTAAGTCGGCAAAGGCTATGGTCCAAAATGACCAACTGGAATTGTCCAGATGAAATCTTGGACCCAATAATTGCCCTACACACAAATACAACTATTCGAGTCCGTCTGAATAGGCAAGGCATTCTATCTGAAGGATTCAAATCGGAAAGAGGAGTTAAACCAGGCTGCCCTCTAGCGCCGGCCCTGTTCATCGCCTTTTTGGGCGACTTTCAGTACACTCAACCATCAGTAAGAGCATTTCCGCCCCAAAGTAGGAAATACCCCAGTACCCAGGCTGCTCTACGCAGACGATATGATTCTGATGGACCAAACTCAAATAGGTCTTCAGCGCCAACAGACAAATCTGGCTAAATACATATCCGAAAACGACTTAGAAATAAACACTGAGAAATCCAAAATCCTGGTCCTGGGAAACAAACGCTCAAAATCGAGACAGGACGGCAGCTGGTTCTTAAACAAAGCAAAGATTGAGACGATCACTAATATAAAATACTTGGGTATAATGATCGATGAACTAAGAACTGAGAACTCAACTTATGTGGCCCTGTGGACTAAAGTAAAATCACTTACCACACAAACAAGACTAATTGACCGCAAATACGGAAAATTCTCTTTAATACCGGCGATTCAGTTTTACAGACAAAAGGTGGTTCCGTCACTAATCTACGGAATGGACGTGGCCCTCAACATTAAAGACTCAATATGGCTGAAATTGGAGGGTTATTTGTGGAAAGCGGTTCTAGGTCTGCCAAAATCTTCATCTATCTCAGCCATATGGCGAGAACACGGCTTATTATCACTAGCAGCTTCGATAGAACAAAGCCAAATGAGAACATTGAGGAAAATCATTCATCCAGACACACTTCCCGTCTACAAAATGATCCAGAAAGAACTCCGTCTTGGACGCTGTAAAGCTTTGAGCTCTTGGGAAGAGAAACTCACGTTAAAACTAAAAGAATTGGCCTGTACCCAAGAGGACCTTATCCAAAATCCGGAAAAATCAAAGTGGCGCAAGAAGATTGGATTAACACATGCAATTCGGCAAGCGCAAACATACATCTTGGTCATTTACCACCCACTACAAATAAACAACCTTCCGTTGAATTATTGTATGAAATTCCCAAACAAGATCCTGCAGAAACTCTTCATGCGAGTAAGACTAAATTTGATGCCAACCCAAGAAATCCGGGCTATTCGTACCCGAACAGCGCTCAAAACATGCAGATTGTGCTTAAACTCGGAAATGGTAGAAACAACAAGGCACCTGCTTTTGAACTGTCAAAAAACCGACTACTTACGGGAAGCATTTTTACTCTCGCTATTTTATGACTCGCCTCTCAGAGAAGAATTTACATGGTGATGTAGATTGATTGCAGGCGAAAAGACAAAATGGGCAATAGTCACAGCAAAGATACTTGACGCAGCTTTAAAAAAAGGCCACTGAGACTGAATCTAATCCGCACATAGGCGGAAGTCAGGAGGCCTAACAATCCGCTATAGAGACATTTCATTCTACTAATGAGACACTCCATTTTTACCTCCATCCTGTAAAAATCAATTTCTGTATATTGGTTATAATCAAGTAAATAAAAAATAAAATAAATAAAATAAAAAGTTTGACTGTTCCTATGCTTTCATTTTAAAAAGAAACCATTCCGGAAAGGTTTCGTTTTAAAATAAAAGTGCAGGAAATTGTTGAAACTTGCACTTCAGTGCACTGAACATTCCCTTATCAAGCAGGTGTGCTTGTTTGGCGTTGTGGATTGTGCCTGGCAGGGGGCGTGGCGATGGGGTTTGTGGGGCACGGGGGCAGGCCAGCAGGGAACATAGTTCCACTACTTCTTTGCCTACACTTTGACCACTGGTTTCAGCCTTCGTCTCCTCTAAGCTGAGAGGTTTCGGTAGCGAAGAGGCAGTAAAAAATGTCATTGGGAATGTCTGAGGATATTGATGCATGAGGGATCACAGGTTCCTCCAACTTAGGATATGGATAGTGTCACAGGCTCGCCCCTGTCAACGTCCTTTTGATTTCGAAAAATAAAATAAGCAATAACCTGAACCACCCAATAGATGAAAGCCTATGCAAAGTATTTGAACCTAAGAAGATTCACAAGTCTCTGAAATAAAGTTGCTTACCTTATAATAGTTCTGAATCTTAATGCACATTATACTTGCTAAACAAACACATGTATATTTCAGTATAACTTGTGTGGACAATCTTTTAGTTGGTGTCTTTTGTGGGTGGTCTGTACCGTTTACCAGTGTTCACACCTGGGCCGGTGTTAGGACAGTTTTTCTGAAGTCCAACGAAGGGCTTAAAAAAACCATTCAACTGAGGCAGTACAAGACTCCACTCTTAGTACAAGGCTGTACCACCTGAGTACATGGTAGTGCAGACAGAGCAGCAAGGCTTATCTTAGGAGGGGGGAAGAGCGCTGTAGAATCAGTACAAATGAAATTGTAATACAAATGATCCAAAGAAACACTGAAACACTTTGTATTGTAAAAATAAAGGATTTATTTTACTACAGGTAGGCCCAGATAAATCTAGGGGTAAGTAAAAGTAAGCACTAACACATTATATGAAATCACAATATAACAACACAACACTATACTTGAAGGTACACTGACCAAAGTATAAACCTTATTTGGAACCCCTGACAGTAGTTCTAGGGAAGTCAAAACATTTTCTTACACATTCAGTATAGGTCATATCTATCCTTGGGGGAGTGAAAACCAATGGTTACTTTCAAAATTACATTCAGTAATGCAAGGGCAGTAGACCCTACCAGTTATACACTGACACTGTACAAATCACGTAATCAGTCAACTGGACAATATACTTTTTGTGAATAGTGGAACACTTATTCCAGGTGTGGTAAAAACCTATAACTACGTTTGTGATAACACACAGTTATACTAGGTGAGTAAAACCTAAGGATGTAATATTCAACTACAGGTGCTTTTGAGATCAGTGAATCACAGATGGAGATAAGCAATAACTATTGCAACTTATTTCTGGGAAGGCACACAGCTAACTCAAGGTAAGTAAAACCCATATACTTTTTAAACCCATATACTATTTATATCTCACAAGCAGTCCAGGTTAGATCTTTCCCAGTTATAAAGATAACTGAAGTATGACTTATCAGGGACAGTTAGAACCACTGACTCTAGGTTAGATAGCACAGGGAAAGTAAAACCCAATGTTACACTTTACTGAATGACTCAAAGTTATTCTAGGTAGGCAACAACCTAATGCATACTTATTCTGGACAGGCTAGCAGCAAGTCAGGGGAAGCAAAGACCAGTTGGGGGACACTCATACTATTATCCTCAAAGGACTAATCTGGTGATACCAACAGTTGGAGGACACTCATACAATTACCATGCAGGAATAATCTTTACTTTTGGGAAGAGGCACAACCTAATCACAGCAGAGTAATATACCTTCACATCTACTTTCTATTAGAATGGCAAAACAGTTTCTAAGGAAAGAAAAGATGTTAACCATACTTTTAAGAATAGTGCATTACACATCCAAGGTAAGTAAGAACTTGTGTAACTTTGAGTTACAGTTACCAACCAACTCTTTACAAGTGAGTAACTTTTAAACATGTATTTTCTTTTCTAGGCAAAAGGCAAAATCCCGTAAAAGTATTTCCCTTATTCTTGGAGCATGAGTGTTCTCAGTGTTCTCAGTGTTCGCAGTGGCAGAAGGGGGGGGGGGGGTCACTAGGACTAACAGGCAGTGTCAGGATAGGTTCTTTAGTAGCAAAAGTCAGAGTTCCTTAGGAAAACTGGGCAAACAGGTAAGTACTTTAATTCTAGGGTCAGAAGAGGGTCCGGGGGCTTCACAGAAGACACCCTAGCAAGACTCTAGTAGTGGAACTGGTTGCACTGGATAAGAGGCCTCCCCATCACAGAAAACAACCCACAGCTACACAGAAATCAATCCTAACAGGCTTAAGGTAAGTACATACCCAAGCCAACACAGTACCTCAGCATTGAAGATGATTTTGCGGCAGGACTTCAGGGTCTGCAGCCAAATACCCAGTTAGTGGATTCCTTGTCGTGGTGACCGAAAATAAGACCTTAGAAGGAACTTTGCAACAGGGATCGATGAAGGCTCGAGGCAAGGTTTCCCTTGCGGCTGAATGCCGTTCTGGGGATTTGATGACTTTTCAAGGAGCATAGAAGACAAAAAAATTGCGGTTGAATTCTCGTCGTTACAAAAGGTCCAGCACTCTGTTGAGGGGACTTTTCGGACTCAATTTGTGTTTCTGGAGATCCACCAGGATGCCCACGAAGTTTCAGCGAGATTCGGAAGACCTTGCACCGCACAGTGACTCGAGGTCCCAGGGTTTGGGGTATTGCAGCAATGCAAGGTTGCAGCAATGCGTGGGATGGCTCAAAATGCAGGTCCTCTTGAGTCTAGTGGGTCTCACCAGGCTCTGGGTCAGGGTGGTCGTTTTCAGAGTCCCCAGGTCGATTGGAAGGAAGGGCTACAGCAGGCTCCGGTTACACAGCAGGCTTCCGGTCGCTGGAAATCATTTCAGTCGCTTTTCCTTCATCATCCTCTTCGGTTTCGGTTCCAGTGGTCGACTTTTCTTCGGCTCCCAGGTTCGCAGTTTTTATCAGGAATTACAACACAACCTCTGCATTCTCTCCCTGCATTTTACAGGAAGGGGCGGTCTGGTTGTCCAATCAGGACAGCCAGCCCCCCACTGGGATTTTTCGCCATTCAAGCAAGGCGTAAATCAAAGGGCTGGGGAGTTTTGGACTCCTCCCTCGCTTCCTGCCCTCACAGACAGACTAGAGCCTGGGCGGGGAGTCCGGGGACTCCCGTCAAAGATAAAAATCACACAAAGGAATTTTCACGCCGTGGATGTCAGGGGGAGGAACAAGAAATGACAAGAAACACTAAAATGGTGAAAAAAGAAGACGGGTCATTTTGGTAAAATGAGCACCCTTAGGTGCCGTTACTGCAGCTGTGAACACAACCCGCGGTTAAGGTGCACCAAATTAATACAAGGTATCACTGCCACCAGCCATTGATGGTAAGTTCGTCCCTGTAACAAAATTGTCACAGTTTTAGTGTGAAATGGGATACATTGCATCTCCCCAGCACTCCGAATAAGGTGGGGGTGCTGGCTTCCATTAGGGAGAATTCTCCGTTTAGGCTGAATCTCCTAACCTAGTGAGTCCCCCAGCAGCTTTGCTGGATTTTTTGGGGTTTATTTTTTTCTCCTGCCAAGAGTGAGACTCTTTTACCCTCACTCTTGGGCATGATTTGAGTGTGTTTCTTTGACTCTAGATGTGTTTAATGGGCTATGGGGTCTTTTACTCCATAGAACTTCATGTGTTGTTGTGATGTGTTTTACACAGCACCCTCAGTGCAGTAACACAGGGGTGTCATAGTGACCCCCCAGTATAGACTCCATACCCTGGGACTGACTTCTGTCTCCCAGGGCATGTAAACTCACCATTGACTTTACTAGTCTTGAATTCTAAACAGAACCAGTACAAACCATCATATTGTGGACATACTGGCTGGGGCAATTCGATTGCCCCGGGGTCTGTTAGTCGAGGGGGCACGTCTCCGTCCCCCCAGATCGAGTTTTGGCTGGTGGCAGTGGATACTACTTTTTATATTCAACCGCGAATATTTCTCTATGGGATTTTCCCATTGTTCGAGGCTACTATTTATTCAATTACGATAGCCTCGAACATACCGCCGGTTTATTTAATATTAATTCTCCGGTTGGTATTTTTTGCCAAAACTCGGTTCTAAAATGGCATTTGTGTTCTCTTCTGTGACTCCAACCAAGTCGAGCCCTTTGTTCCATTTTTGGCGGGCTTCTCCACAGAAGCCCTCCAAAGTGGTGCCACTCTGTCTGGGGTACTTAGGAGGGGTGGAGGGGGATTTAGGCACCGTGGACTGAGTTGCCTAGGCAACTCAAGTCGCACTCCGTCCTCATTGGCCCAAGTGGTGAGCCGGCCGGCTCACCACTTAGCATGTTTGAGTGACAGCTAGGCTGAGTGAATGGGGGTTTTCTGCATAAAAGCAGGGCTTTGGGGACTGGAACGTCAGAAGTCGCCACAGGACCTAAGAATCCGACGAGGGAGAAGCTGAGCCGACCTGCCACGACGACACCACCGGTGGAGCCCTGCTGGACCGTCTCACCACTTTTCCCAACGACAGAGGAGATCTCCCGCCGGAGAGTCTTCTTCCTTTAACTGGTGGGGATAACCAGTTTCACTGTCTTTTCGCCTTCCCGACGCATCTCGTGGCCGCCTTGTCTGTGCCAAGCACCCCGGCAACCGGAATACCACGTTTTACCACGACCGCGAAATAAAGCGTAATACCTTTAACCGGAAAACTCAGCAGCTGGTTTGTTCCCTGGCAGTGCAACGACCTTCATCTTTCCTCCAAGTCGAGATCTTCTCTTCCCCTGGACGACGACGAGACTTGCACCCGCTGCCAGGAACAACTGCCACCGCTGGAGGATCCTTCCCACTTAAGGTACCGTGTCCCGCCTGGCTTCCCTTGCCACCGACTGTACGGGGTAGATTTAGCCCCCGGCTTTCGAACCTGGGTTAGCCTCGGACATCCTGGCTAAACTTTTCTGAGCCTCTCTAAACTCTTTTCGAACTCTCTGCAAGACTTTCTAAGCCTAGTGTAACTGTGTGATCTTGGGCGCATTTGTGCTCTGCTCTCTCTAAGAGTGGGCCCAGCCTATGGACTTTGGCTCACCAGTGACTTTTGCTCTTCTGCCTTGCTAATAGTGTTCCTAAAGCTTAGAGTGCTGTACC
This sequence comes from Ambystoma mexicanum, assembly GCF_040938575.1. Taxonomy (NCBI): domain Eukaryota; kingdom Metazoa; phylum Chordata; class Amphibia; order Caudata; family Ambystomatidae; genus Ambystoma; species Ambystoma mexicanum. Next base: position 1,266,051,603 of record NC_090928.1, read on the forward strand.
TTTCCATATTCTGTCTTTTTCCCTCCCTTCTTCATAAACTTATTGGAGTGCCATCTATAGTTAAGCGCTCACCTCTGTATGGAAATAAGTGGTGTTAACTAAGACTTATCTGATAAGGAATAAGGGTTGTATATATTATAATAGTAACTGTGTTTAGAGTGTTTTACAATAAGAGTGCTGGAATGTTTCAGACAGTGTGTTTTTAAATAAATAATTATATACTTTGATACCAAAGCTCTGGTCAGTGTTTGCTTGTATTATTGTGTCTGAGTGCCTATTGTGTATACTTTGCATACTGCCTAACTCTTCTTGAGGGAAGTCTGACTGCTCAGCCACAGCTACCAGGTAAATCTGGGTGGTACAGACTGCTACCAAGTGGATTTACTGCTAACACCTGTAGTCCTAAATCTTTTGCAGTGTTCCCAAAGAAAACTGCACAGGTTTCTGCCTAACAGCTTCAAAGATTAAAATGTAAAAGGGATCCAAAGATCCTTTCTGCCCATGGGAACTGTAGTTCTCTCAAGGTTAGCAAAAGAAAGTTAAAAGGGGAGCCCCTAGAGAAACACAGCAACAACAGCTACTTATTGTCAATACGTTGTTAAAGAGGATAACGTTAAAAAGACACTATGGAGAGTAAAAAAAATGACACCCATAAAAAGAGTAAGAGATTCTGAGAGTGTGGAAAAAGGTTCCCACTCACTAAGGTTTTAAGGAAAAATATCCCACTAGTAAAGCAAAATGTTCTGGGGTTGACCCAGGTCAGGAAGATTTGCCAGTTCTGTGAAAATCTTACCTAACAGCCGGCCCTACGAGTTTGGGCCCTGGGAAGCAAAAGATGTTGTGGGCCCCCCTAATTTGCATAAATAGTGACATCATTGATATTACAAAATTAGTCTTTAGTATGCAAAGGTATCATGGGAGGTTACAGCAAAAACATGTTGCCATGCGTAAGGTAGTAGACAAATACACTGACGTCCAGTATATGAATTGTCAATATTAACCTTTACCCATGTGGCAATATCAGGAGTGAGGCATTTTTTTGAAGTAGCAGACAGCTGATTACCTTGTACAGACTTCTAATTTTGGCAGATAAGGCATAGTGTGATAAAAGTTGTGGAAGCACTCACTTTGGTTAAGTGGCCATGGCCGGATTTGAAAGCAGTCTGCAATTCAGGAACTTGAACATCTCTTCCCGGATGCAATTGATAGAAATAATGTTTGCAAAAGGTATGTCATTGCAGAAGTTTCACAATTGTATTTTTAGCGTGTACATATTTGGGCATATTGTTCAAATTAGCAATATGCTTTTATTTCAGAAGCTACTTATAAGGATTATTTTCAATGTCAAAAAAAATATAGCAACAGAAATAGGTTAAGCAAAAAGTGTACAATTGTGACATTATTCCTCCATCTTGACTGGGAGAATACAAATAACAGAATGCAATTCAGCAAAATGCATAAAAAGTTACCTTTGGGTTTTGAAAATGTATTTTCAAGAGATATAACAACATTGAATGTGTGAAAAGGATACCTGTTTGTGTTTCAGAGTTTGACAAATGCAGGGTTCATATATGATGTGATGAAAATATCACATTCTACCAAAAAGGAACTCTTTTTGGTGCGTTAAATATGAACATCTGAAAATAATGTAGCTAATTTTAAACTCTCCCCCCTGGGGCATCATTCAGTTGTAATCGCCCATGCAGTATGGAGGAAAGGGGATGGGACGTTAAGAGTAATTATAAGTTACTTACCGTAGTGACTAACATACTCTTAGTCCCCTTTCCTCCATACGTCCCACCATCCTCCCCCCTAATAATACTGGAGTCATTAGGCAATGTTAATCTACTGTTGACGCGTCTAAGGTGACTAAAGTGTGGCGCCGCAGGGCGGAATCAGGGCAGCGCATGCTCACAGGGCCGCACCACCATGCACCTCTAAATTTAAAGGTGAAGAAGGTTTTTCTGGTGAAAAAGGTTCTGTCTCCCGTCCCTTGGAAGGGACGCCCATGCAGTATTGAGGAAAGGGGACGGGACGTAAGAGTATATACTACACATAATATACTCAATATATACACCATTTAAAGTACTGGACTAGGTAAACCATAGTTCAAATAAGTACTTTAGGTAAGTAAACAGATAACACAGAATATACCAATAATCAGTTAAAGAGTTCAAGTAAACCCAGCTCACTCTTAAAATCAGTGGACAAAAAGTCACACTGAAGTACCGGAATCACCTCAAGACCTTGCTCTTTGCTTCTGCCTTCGCTCCTCCTCTCCCCTGCTGATCTGTCTGCTTCGGTACCCTGCACCTGGTTACCCTCCGACTTCGGGTCAAGGACCCTGCCGACCCATCCACTCACCTGCACTGCCTCCTGGCAACCCCTGCACTTGGGTCTGTATCTGTAACCCTACAGTCCCCTTACCTGCACTCATCAGACACCCCTTCTCTGCGCGTTAAACCTTGCACTTGCCACCCTGCAGGCTGCACTACCAGTTGTTGTTTTATCCCTTTCTTAGCACTTTCCACTTCTGCCCCCCCTGCACTTTACCACTTCCCTCTCCCCTGCACTTGCGCGTTCTCAATGTCACTGGGCCTAGTAAGATCGTTGTTTGTCCTCCCTTGTTTTCCCCGCCCTTGCCCCGTCGTGCTCCGATACACTGAGCATGATACAAATAAAATATCAATATCAAGTAGAATACTACACACTTTGTGAGGTTTCCAGTTAGAGAGAGAAGTATGGCTATAACAGTCAGGAACATAATCATCAAAAAGTTGCCACAGATGGCCTTAAGAAATTAAAAAATCTGACCGAATTGAAGAGTTTATTTTGACACTTTTTTAGAATGGACTTTGAGGGTTTTTGGAGTATAAATCAGGTCGACTAATCAGCACTCCTACTGATTCCTCAACCTCCCGTGGGAACCCTCAATCCTAACCCAGGCCTTCCTAGCACCCAAGGATAGTGTGAATTCTAGAGATCAGTAACTTCTATTGTGTCAAGCCTTTCTAAGGATTCCCCTATTCTAGTGCTCCTACCAGAACATTATCAATGATGTGCAAACTGGTGACTGTAGTTTCCCAAACACTCACCCTTTCCCTCACCCTCTCACTCCTGTACCTAGGCTTATGCTTCCTTTCCGCTCCTACTGCCGCTCTATTCTTCAGTTCCTCTCTCTGCCACTGTCTCTTCCCACCTCCTACTCGCTCTGGCCTTCCCACTTCCTCTCTGGCATGCTCTCCTCTCCCTCTGCTCGCACCATGCCTCCGGACTTCTCGCACTCATCTTATTTCTATCTCTATAAATTCCCTCTTCCACCTGACCTGCTACTTCTTCCTCCTGCCAAGCTTCCACTCTACAATTAGTCCCTCTCTCACTCTCACCTTCACCTTCTGTTATCTCATCCTGTCCCTCTACTACCCTTCTCCCCTACCACTCACTCTCACAGCTATACTCTTTCTACTTGGTACCACTCTGTCTCAGAGAACACCTCCTAACTAGATTTTCAACAGACTCTTTAGTACTCCACCTTCCATCCTGCGCCTGGTCTCTCAGTATACCTCATTACCTCGCCAAAACATATTTCCGTCTGTCTGTCTTCTACACGTATACTATACCTGTGACTTCCTGTTTCTGCCCTTTCCCAAACCCTGTGTTGGGCCAGTGTTCCACCGGACTGGGGGGCTCAATCTAAACTGGTCCTTTACCCCGGGGTTGGGTCATCAGCATGCACCGCTACATAAATCCCTCTTTGACCCTGTTGGGTGTCGGTTCGGAAATCTTCTCACTCTCACTGCAGTGGGTAATGTTCCTCTCCCAGTTGTTTGATAGGTGATAGAGAGCCAGGAACTGTATTGTTGCAGGCGGTGTTCTTCAGCAGTGCAATGAGCCCTCATTCATCAGGGTTTTTGACATCCTAAAACAAAGTACAAGTAATACAGGCCAGAATTGAGGTTGCAAGGCATTGGGTGATCGACATTGGAACTAGAAACAGCAGTCAAGGCACATAACGGGGTTTCAGAGATATGGTAGCATTTTCTGAGAATGCCCTTTGGGTGAGGGTGCGTCACGTTTGCTAACAAATTCGGTTTGGACACAGAAGAGGTGGTCCTGGGTTCTGGTTCTTACAATAAAGTTTATTGTGCTAAATGAGAGCGAATCATACACACAACATAATATGTTATGGTGTAATGGTGGCCATATGGAGCAAGAGGGATCACAGTGAAGTAAAGCATGCTCACAAAGGTGAGTTAGACTGGTATTGGCCCAGATGTTATTTTGGATACAGTTGTCAGTCACTATATTGTGTGTTAAAGTTATGGCAATCATATTAATGCCATCCTTTTTATTTTTCCTTGTGTGCGTTTCCCTCCTTGCAAGGCATTGGGTGATCGACAGAGGTACTAGAAACAGCAGTCAAGCACTGTGAAGAATCCTGCGGATCCCTCACTGAAGCTCTTCCTAAGGGCACCTCCCATGCAGCCAGGGGAAGGCAGACGCTTCCTGATCCCAACGCTGGGTGTGGTGTAAAGTGGGATGATCACCTGGGTGCAGGCAAGACTCAGGCTAGTGGGGGTTTGCGTGCGATGAGACACAGTATTTTTCTTCTAACAGTGAGACTTTTTCCTCTGTGCCAGAAGAGGATAAGGCTTACTGTCATTGTAACGTCTCTCAACCTCCTATGGAATCTAAGGCGGTAAACCCTAAGGCTGTAACATAAAAGCATATTATACCAAACAAAAGAATTTGTTTGGTTCCTAAAATGAAATGCCCTCCTCAATAACAAATGTACACTACAAGGAATGGCAGAAATGTCTTCTCTAAATCATTTCCCGCTAGCAAAGTTAAAACCTAAAGCCCGTCTGTTATAATTACTAAGGGCATTAAATAGCCCTTTAAAAAAAAAAAAAAAAATAATAAAAAAAAAAAAATACCTGACTTTGATGAAGTAAACTACATGTGCCAGAATCCGACAGGAACTGAGACGAAGAAGAGGGCTAAAGAAGCATGTAGATGTAGTAGACAGAGAATTAAGCCTACCAGCCTTTGCGCGGGTCAGGCATTTGAAACCAATGTCTCACATCCAAAGCCAATTGCCAAACCTATGAGGCATAAAAGGCTGCAGCAGCAGAGGGGAGGGGGAAGGAGCTGGAGCAGGGGTTGGAAGGCTGGCAGCGGCAGCAGAAGTAGAAGAGCACGAGGCTGGCAATTCACAAGGAAGTGTGATCACAGAAAGGACGCTAGAGAGTGGGGACAGCAGATTTCACCTGCAAGTTCTGAGGGGGCCCTGTGATCTCAAACCCTCGGTTGCTGTGGCTGCGCTGAGGAAGGTGTGTTGAGAGTGGAGCTTTCCCTAGGTGCACATGTGGCTGTGATTGCAGAGCCGTGACCGTGCTGATGCCCGAGGCCCATAGCACAAGGCAAGCCAAGCGACTGAGGAATAAAAGACTCCCAATTGGCGTGGCCGGACCAGACACACCCGTGCTGCAGAAAGGTGTGGGTCCCAAGGCTGCCTGAAGTAGTAGTAGCAGTTGAAAACAGGAAAGTGAAGCAACGCGCAACCACATTGTTCCTGGAGTCGTTGAGTGAAGTTCGCTGTTCAGGTTCACTCAGCAAGCCTTGCCAGTAACTTTTCCCAGCTCAGAAGTAACTTGCGTAAGTTCAAAAGCGAGTATAAACTGTTCGTTGTCGTGGAAATTCCTTTTAATAATGTAAATTTAAGACACACACTATTAATGAGGGCAATAGTGTTCGTGTAAGAAGAGAAGTCTATTTCCATTGTTGAACAATTAACTTTTGCCTGAGTGGTCGCGTGTGTCTCATTAAAAGGGCCTGTTAAAACCCATTCCGAAAAACGAACAATGACTTTTACAAATGAAGCAAGTGAATGCAGCATCAAAGGGAGGTTGCGTGTGGCCATCTCGATTTCCCTAAAGGAGCCTGAATTTGTCTCCGCAATCGATATTGAATAGAAATAAAATTACTGGCAACTCTTTAAGGTTAAGGATCTATCTTAAAGAGTGGTTGTGTGTGCTTAAATCTGTTTTTTCTTTGAAGACCGAACCTTGTAGTATTTAGAACATGTATTCTTTAAGTCCAGAAGTTGTTGCACTGACTAGAAGATCACGCATTACCCAAGCCAAGAGGTGAGCCCGGTCAGTTCCCTCGGATACAAGTGTGGCATTGTTACCTGAAGTTTAGTTTAGTTTATTTATTTAGAGTGGCAGCACAGCTTCAGGGTTGTTACTGAAACCAAGAAGATGTGAACAAAGCTGGGGAAGGGAACTGGGTGCTTGTGAAAGAGTCATGCAGAAGAAGATGATCTGTAATGCTGAAGACTGTTGAGAGAAAATCAGTCTTGGAACAGAGGCAGATTATACTTGTGGCAGTAAGGCAGACAAACAAGGCAAATAGGCTGCCCTTTTCCTGGAGTATAGGAAAGAGGAGTGCCTTGCCGAACTGTAGAGGTCACATTGTCTTGTCTATATATGTGCTCACTCGTCAACGTGCGGGAACGGACGAGCCGATCGTCCAGGTAAAGGTAGACGTGGATGCCCTTGAGACAAAGGTGTGCCGCCACCGGAACCACACACTTTGTAAAGACCCTTGGAGGCCGACTTCAGTCCGAAGGGGAGCACCTTGAACTGATAGTGTCGTCCCTGTACCATGAACCGCAAGAATTTGCAGTGTTTCTGGTTGATGGGGAAGTAGGTCTCCTCCAGATGCAGTGACCCCAGGAAGTCGCCTTGTTCCAGCTGGCAGAGTACATGCTGCAACGTGACCATACTGAACTTCAAGTACTTGTTAAGGCGTCTCAGGTCCAGGATCAGCCTCCAACCTCCTGTCTTCTTTCAGACCAGAAAATATCTAGAGTACACTCCGGATGTGCTGGGGGACGGGCTCCTGCGCCCCCTTTATTTAACATGGCATGGACCTCCTGCTGCAGTTGCGCCACATGGTGGTCATGTCGAACCGCAGGGGGAATACAAGGATACCTGCGTTGGAACTTCAAGGTGTGCCCCTGTCGAGAGCGTCCAGCACCCATCTGTCAGTGGTGATGGTCTTCCACGCGCTGGCGAACCTCGCCAGCCGGTCTCCCACTGGGTGCACAAGTGGGGGCCTCAGTACATGGCAAGTTCAGGCCTGTTTCAGTGTTGTGGGCCCTGCCCTGCAGGCAGCACCGACACCGTCCTCCACTACCATATGCCTGTGAGCGCCCTCTGTACACGCCTCTTGCGCTGTGGAGCGGGAAGGTTGTCGATAAGGGGTGTTATATCCCTTGGAGGACCTGCCAGACTTTCCTCTCCTGGAACGAAAGGACGACGACCGACGTTGCTGCAGGGTACCCAGTGAACAGCTATCTTCGTGGCCATCTTGATCACTTGCAGACACTTGTCAACGATCTTGCCAAAAAGGTTCTCACCATCAAATGGCACATCCAACCCTTTGGACTAAACGTCCCGCCTGATGTTGGTGGCTTTGAGCCATCCCTGCTGCCGAAAAGACACTCTGTTGCCCATTTGCCGGAAACCTGTGCCTGCAATATCCACTGCCACTGTAATCGTGTGGTACAAGACCAACTCCTTTTCCTCAACGCCACAGCTTCCACTTTTTTATAGTCAGTCCAGAATAGGGCCCAGTTTATAGCATAGTTCCCAGCTATAGCGAGACAAAATGGTCAGGGTGTTGGCGCCTTTAATGGTGCTGGCAGCATGGTATATCAACTTTTTCCCCCTTTGCATCTAGTTTCTTCCCCTCCTGTTCCAGGGGCAACATGGACGAGGACGACTGGTTCGCCGATCGGTTCCTGTCCGCGACTGAGACCCCAGATTCGGGTGAAGGCTGGGACAACAGGCACTTCAGGACCGAGTACGGCACCCTGCATTTCTTCTCGAGCCTATCCCGCTAGGGCGGCGCGGTGCTCTGGGTCTTCATGAGGGCCAAGCTCTCCTGCCAGATATTATTCACCAAGAGGACCAACATGATGCTCTTCCGCCTGGACTCACGTCTTTGGTAAAGGAAACTTTACTTTTTAGTCTCCTTAGGTACCAGATGAAACAGCTCCAATGCCCTGGATATCGTAGCGTGAAACGAGCCGATCTCATCCGGTGGAGAGGACCTGTGGGGTGCTGGTACGAAGTAATCTGCCTCAACCGTGGCTGTAGCTGCCATATCCATGCGCATTTCGAGATCCACAGTCGGCGTCAAATCCCGAGGTGCGGGTGGAATGTTGGGTGGCGCCTTGAGCCTGGTACGTCCCTTGCCTTGAGCCGGGGTGAAATCCTGGGCAGCAGTCTTGAAGGGCCCCTAGACGGTGCAGGGCCCTGTGTGGGAGGCAGTCTCTGCTGGATTTCCAAGACCAGCATATGCAGCGTTGTCAATATGCCCAAGGACATGTCCCTCGGTTTAGGCATGAAAGGTACGAATGGTGGAGGTTCAGGACTGATGAGTCTTCTTAGGCAAGACGTTGAACCGGACTCCCACCTTGGTGAGACCGGTCCATGACCGCCATTCGTGGTCTGAATAATAATTTTCTGGCAGATCACCCTTGCCCGAGCTGGTATAAATCTGCACAGGCTTCTCCAGGACAGCCCTCGGGCCTGTACCCTTCTTAGGGTCAGTAGGAGCCTTACCCCTTCCCCTCTCCGGAGATTTCTGGGGCGCAGCGGCCAGGGGAGCTGTCCCCACTCCAGCAGCCTTCATAGGCACTGCAGCAGCAGCCTCATGCTGTGGGGGCAGCGACACCCGAGGAGTAGCTGTCGTCGTGACCGTGGACACCACCGTCGTGGCCAGTCCCCCCTTCAATGAAGAAGCGATGGCCATTGATGGGGTCGTCGATGGGATGCACAAGGGAGTCAAAAGGATAAGCCATGCACACAAGACATATTTCTCTTAGATTAACCAAAGGAGAAAACCTCTGCAAGAGCCAAGTATTAGACAATTAAATATGCAGAAAACCTATGTAAAATGGAGTGAGCAAGTCTCCAGAGGCCAAGAAGGGTAATGACACCCAGCTCAATTGAATCAAATAGCAGTGAATAGAAGGTTGAGATGGACACATTTGTGGTCTCCTCACACATGATTTAGAAGTCGAAAACAAGGGCTATTCATTAGGCCCAAACAAAGATAATGGTGTGCCTACACTCCCTTCAATTTCCCAGAATAGAGAACAGGCTTTGAGGTCAACTACAAAGGAGAAGCCTCGGCTTGGGGCCTGACCGTTGAGAGATGCCACTAATTTGGAAAATGGAAAGTAGTCAGACGGGTATCGTCATTTTACTGAAAACATTCTGAGTGGTAAATTTTACAGAAGTAAAAAATACAGAAAAATACCACAAATTTCTAATAAATATATATGTAGGATAGTGGGGAAAGGGGTTAAAATGGGTGGGGATGGGGTTAAAAGGGAAGGAAGCAGGGGGCTTGGGTGGGGGGAACCCTCAAATAAAATAAAAAAATAAAAAGGGTCAGTATTTTTTACCTCTGTAAAAACTTACCACTCTGAATTTTACTTTGGTAAAATTACATATAACCATCTGACGTTGCTTGCAGCACCTGTGTTTCGCTTTGCTTACGTGCTGCTAATGAGTCGAAAGTCCAAGGTTGGGAAAGTATGCCAACCAATCGAAGGGTCTATGTAGCAATTTGCTATACAATGTTGCAAAGACCAAACCTCTGCCAAACCGCTGCCATTTTTCTGCTATAATCAGTATTATACCAGTTTAGAGGTGATTAAATATGTGGCCAACAGGTAAGGGGCAGCCAATAAAGTTATTAACAATTATACATACTATAGGTACATGTGTTCTTTCAATAAGTTTTAGTTTGCCACTTAGGATGACGTCATAGATGACGCATATGGAACAAGTTACTTACCTGTAACTGTTGTTCTCCAGCATGGGTCTGCCATGGATTCACATGCTCATGAATATTCCCCGTCGTCAGGCTGGGAATCCTCGGTAAAGAAAAAATCAGTATCAGTTTCGTTTCTGATCTGTCTTTCCTAGTAGTAACCAATCACTGATCTCTGCGTCATACTGACCACAGCCAATGACTGCCCTCTACCTAAGCCCCGCCTCTGGCAGCCATCTTCAGATTTGGTAGCACGTGAAGTGGCAGTATGAACAAGTGAAGAGCCGCAGAGGGGTAGGCGGGAGGGTTCGCATGTGAATCCATGCAAGACCCATGCTGGAGAATAACAGTTACAGGTAAGTAACTTGTTCCTTCTCCAGCATGGGGTCTGGCATGGATTCACATGCTCATGAATATAACATTAAATAGCAGTACACACATGCACAACCACGGGGGGTGGTAAAAGGCTCAACATTAAGCAATACAAAAAACTCAACATTAAGCATCTCTTACCCTCCTCCCCAGGCTCACCTTAAGCGAACAGGTTGCGCAGCACTGCTTGGCCGACCCTGGACTCCTCCCTGGAATCCCGATCGACGCAGTAGAATCTCGTGAAGGTGTGCGTCGACCTCCACGTAGCAGCCCTGCAGATGTCCAGCAGGGGCACACCAGATAAGAACGCCGTAGTAGCAGCGATCGCTCTGGTCGAATGGGCTCTCGGACGGCCTGGCAGCGGTCGGTTAGCCAACCGGTGACAGTGCATGATGCAGCCGGAGAGCCATCTGGAAATAGAAGACTTCGAGAGAGCCTTCCCTTGATTCACAGGTCCAAAGTTCACGAACAGCTGTGATGTCCTCCGGAAACTCTTCGTGCGGTCCACGTAGAACTTCAGCACTCTAGCCACATCCAGCGAGTGCAAAGCCCTCTCGGCCGGCGACGAAGGAGACTGGAAGAAAACAGGTAACACCAAGGGCTCGTTAAGATGGAAGTCCGACGGCACCTTGGGCATAAAGGAGGGGTGCGTCCTATGCACCACCGTCGAGGCATGGAAAGTCAAGTACGGTGCTTTGCAGGATAGGGCCTGGATCTCTCCCACTCGTCGTGCGGAGGTAATGGCCACCAGGAACGCAGCCTTCCACGACACAAACTTCATAGGTGCGGAGTGCATCGGCTCGAATGGGGGCCCCATGAGCCTGGTCAGCACCACGTTAAGTTCCCACGCCGGGGCCGGGGCCTTCACCGGCGGGAACGACCGGAACAGTCCTTTCATAAACTCTTTCACCAGTCGATGGGACCACAGGGACGTCCGTCCTGTGGTTCTGGTATATCTGGAGATCGCCGCCAGATGAATCTTAATGGAGGCATGGGCTAGCCCAGCCTTTGCCAGCGATAGCAGGTACGGCAGCACTTGAGGGGCCGTAATCCGTAGGGGGTTGATCTTGTGTGCTCGGCACCAGATAGAGAACCTCTTCCACTTAAGACCGTAGCATTTGAGAGTCGAGGACGCCCTGGCCTTTGCAAGAACCTCTCTGCAATCGGCCGGTATATCGTAGCCTCCAAACTCTAGCGCTGCAGGAGCCAAGCCTGCAGGTTCAGCGACGCCGGGTCGTGGTGGAAGATGGCGCCTCCTTCTCTGGAGAGAAGGTCCGCGTCCGCCGACAGCTTGATGGGAGGGGACGTTGACAAGTCCAGAAGGTCCGGGAACCAGATCTGCCTCGGCCACGCCGGTGCGACGAGGATCATCCTGCACCGGGACCTCTTGAGCTGGCTGATGAGTCGAAGCAGCAAGGGCAACGGGGGGAACGCATACAGGTATAGGCCGTCCCAGGGGAACGAGAATGCATCGCCCATGCTTCTCGGCTGGGGAAACCTGCTGGCGAACCTCTTGCACTTCGAGTTCGTCGCTGTTGCGAACAGGTCGATTTGGGGTTTGCCCCATCGTCGGAAGAGTTGATCCACCTGATCCTGGCGCAGTTCCCAATCGTGACACGCGCGCAGCTCCCTGCTGAGCGAGTCGGCGATGGTGTTGCTTTCTCCTGCCAGGTGGAAGGGAACCAGGAACATCCCCTGGGCGACCGCCCAGTGCCACAGATCCTGTGCCTCCTTGGATAGGGCTGGGGATCTGGTGCCTCGCTGCTTCCGTATGTAAAACATTGTCGTGGTGTTGTCCGTGAAGATCCGCACCACCTTGCCCTTGAGCGACGGGAGGAACGATTTGAGAGCCCAGTACACGGCTCTGAGTTCCAGGACGTTGATGTGCAGGAGCCTCTCCTCCGGGAGCCAGAGGCCTCTTGCGTGGAGATCTCCGGTGTGGGCGCCCCAACCTTCCAGGGAGGCGTCCGTCGTCACCGTCTCCTGGTACGCCGGCGTCTGAAAGTCCTTGCCCGCCGTGAGGTGCGCTCGAACGCCCCACCACTGAATCGCCCGCCGGAACACCTCGTTGAGGGGTCCCTGTCTTCGAAGGTGCCCGTCGCCTGTATCCAACGGGCGTCGAGAAATTCTTGAAGAGGGCGCATCCGTAGTCTGCAGAGGCGCACCAGGTAGATGCAAGAGGACATCATCCCCAGGAGGGACTTGATGGACCTCACCCTGGCCACGTCCGTGGCTAGCAGGTGCTGCACTTTGCCTAGAATGGTCTTCGTCCGTTCTTACGACGGGGCCGCCAGGCGCCTCACTGTATCGAGCTTCGCTCCCAGAAACAGGGCCACCTGCGACGGCACCAGGTGGGACTTGGGGTAGTTTATGGCGAATCCCAGGTTTGTGAGTAGCTGGACGGTCCTCGCAGTGTGTTCGACGGCGAGTTCCCTCGTCCTTGAGCGGATGAGCCAGTCGTCCAGGTAGGGGTAGACGTGAATCCCCTGTAGGCGCAGCCGCGCCGCCACTGGTGCTAGGCACTTGGTAAAGACCCTGGGGGCCGACTTCAATCCGAACGGCAGTGCTCTGAATTGGTAGTGGAGTCCCTGGATGACGAACCTGAGGAACTTTCGGTGACTTTTGAGGATGGGAACGTGGAAGTATGCATCCTCCAGGTCAACGACGATAGAAAGTCGCCTTCCTCCAGCTGTCCCAGTACGTGCTGGAGGGTGACCATCCTGAACTTTTGTGATCTGATGTATTTGTTCAAACGACGACGGTCCAGGATGGGGCGCCAGCCGCCCGTCTTCTTCCTGACGAGGAAGTACCTTGAGTACACCCCGGAGCCTCTTTGGGACAAGCTCTATGGCGCCTTTCCTGAGCATCGCCCGTACTTCCAACAGCAGTTGCGGGACGTGATTTTCCTTCCTGGCCACAGGTGGAACGTGAGGGCACTTCTTCAGGAATTCGATAGAGTGTCCTCTTGCCAGGGTATCCAGCACCCAACGGTCGGTGGAGATGGACTTCCACACGCCGACAAAATTCGTCAGCCGGCCTCCAACCGGGGTGCTTCGGTGGGGGCCCGAGACCACGGCCGGTTCAGTCCTGCTTGGAGGTGGTGGCCTTGCCGCCCTGGCCACCTTGCCGACGGCGGCGAGGCGCTCCCTGCTTGCCGCAACCCCTGTAGGCCTCCTGAGACGAGGAGCGTGCCGCCTGGCGGTAGGACGACGAGCCACCGCTGGATCCCTTGGAGGCAACCCTGTCTGCCTCCGGAGCTCCGAAAGGGCCGTCGTTGCTGAAGGGCTCCTAGGGCGCGGGCCGTCTCCGTGTCCGTTTTTATGGCTTGGAGGGACTCGTCCACCGCCTTCCCGAACAAGTTGCTGCCATCGAACTGCATGTCCAACACCCTGGTCTGGACGTCCTGACGGAAGTCGGTTGCCCGGAGCCAACCCCGTCGTCGTAGGCAAACACCGTTGCCCAGCTGGCGGAACCCGGTATCGGCAATATCGGTTGCCACCGTTATGGCGTGGTCCGAGACCACCTCGCCCTCTTGCAGTATTTCCAGGGCCTCGGACCTCTTGTCGTCCGGCAGGAAGTCCAATATGGGGGCCAGCTTAAACCAGAGCTCCCTGTTGTAACGGGCCACGATCGCCAGGGCGTTGGCCGCTTTGATCGTCGTCGCCGCCGACGAAATGACCCGCCGCCCCATGGCGTCCAACTTCTTTCCCTCGCCGTTCGGCGGGGAATTTGACGTCGAGGCTCCTGACCCCGCCGCTTTCTTCTTCGCCGCCGCCGAGACGACCGAGTCTGTCGTTGGCTGGGCCCTGAGGCACAGGGGAGCGGTTTCAGGGACCCGGTACTTCTTCTCGTACCGGTCCCGTTTGGCTGGTGCCGTGGAGGGATTTTTGAGAACCGACAGGCCCTCCTCCCAGATGTCATCGATTAGGGGCACCGCGATGACCGTCTTCCTCTTGGCCTCCCGGTGCTGATAGAGGAAACCTTCCTTTTTCTGCTCCTCTGGGCAGAGCTGGAACAATTCAGACGCCCTGGTGATCATGGCGTGGAATGAGCCAATCTCGTCGGGCGGCGAGGCCCGGGAGACGGGAGACCCGTTCCGTCGTCGTCGCCCTCAGAACCCGTCGTCGAGCCCAACGCACCGTCATCTCCCGACTCGTGGGAGGATGAGGAGGGAACTGTAGGCCTTACGGGGGCGAGCGGAGGAGAGGGTTGGGTCCTCCGTCGTTTGTTCTGAGGACTTCCCGACGGGCCAGGTTGCGGGTCCTCCGGCCTGGGCCGTGGGAATCTCGTCCTTATCTCAGAGCATAAGGACTGGATGGCAGACAAAATGGCCGCCGAGCCATCCTGAGGCCTAGGATCCGGCTGCGCCGGAAGGGAAGGCCGCTCTTCCTCACCATCGTCGTCTTCCTCGGTTATCTCCCGAGGATCTTCCTGACGGGATCGAACCTTCTCGAATTGGACTTCGAGGTTCCTCACGGCCTCGGTCAGTTCCTCCTCCGAGGCTGACTCCGAGCTCGAGGAGGGCACCATGCCCCCCCTCGCTTCTTCCATCATGGCGGCCACGACGATGGGCTGAAAAGAGGATTCCCTCCTTGGCGGCAGGGAAACTCTAGTCCCGGCGGCAGTCTCCGCTGGCGGTGTCTCTGCCGGCTTGGCAAGAGTCGCTGCGATAGCCTCGATAGAGGCCTTCGCCTGCTGGGTAGGGGCCTTCACCACCTTAGGTGCGTCCCGGGCCTTCTCCTTCGGGGGAGGGGCGACGCCTCGCTCCCCCTCTACCGAGATCGGACGGGGCTTCTCCCGAAGCTTACCCGGGGTCTCGGACTTTCTCTTCCCCGAACCGGAGCGTTGGCTAGTGGTTGACAGTGCTGGGGAAGGTGCGCCCTGCCTGGCGACCGAAGGGCCCGACCTTTCGGCGCTCCCGGAGCCAGCGGACTCGCGGCGCATGGCCTGGTGTTGGGCCCCGGTCGCCGGGGCGCCCGCACAGGACTTAGAAGCCCGCTCGGACCCTTTCTTCTTCTTCTCACCCGTCGAGCCCTTCTCCAACCAGCTTGCAAGACGGGATCGACGGTCCCTCATGGTCTGCTCCGACAAGTTCTTGCAGAACTGGCAGTCCTTCTCTACATGAGTCTTGTCCCCATGAAGACAGTAGAGGCATCGCAAATGTTCGTCTTTCTTAAACACATTCTGCAGCCCGCATCCAGGGCAGCTGCGAAACAGCTTGGGTCCGGGCGACGAACTCACATCCTGGGCCATCTCGAAGTAGGCCGCGAATCTTCTGGAATCCTCCAAGAAGTTGATTCGATGAAATCTTCACCCTTGAGGGGCGTAGGAAAATCCTGCAACGGGTAGCCGTTAACGGGAGTAGAAATGGTGGAGCTTGAGGCTCGATTAACCGAAAAAATGTGAAAATTCACCTGAAAAAGCGCGAAACATGCAGTAAAAGCTCGAGAGCTAAGCACGAGGACTCCCAACACTTGAACGTGCGGTAAAAATCTGAAGATGGCTGCCAGAGGCGGGGCTTAGGTAGAGGGCAGTCATTGGCTGTGGTCAGTATGACGCAGAGATCAGTGATTGGTTACTACTACGAAAGACAGATCAGAAACGAAACTGATACTGATTTTTTCTTTACCAAGGATTCCCAGCCTGACGACGGGGAATATTCATGAGCATGTGAATCCATGCCAGACCCCATGCTGGAGAACAAGTATAAAACCTTTGTATAACAACACTTGGGTGTGAGTGTGTGAATTACTACTGCCTGTTATTCACCAGATTGCCATTTTTATGCTAATAAAGTAGTACTTTGCCATATTCTTTGAGTCTGTCCAGTTATTTGGGTCCAAGATCATTATTGGTAATTCCATCAAGCACATGAGAAGCTTCAAGGTGCTAGAGCACATTATGGTAGCGGTGCAGATTGTTCTGGTCTAATAGACCTAGGGTCCGATCTAGACTCTCAGACTCTCAATTGATTCCGCCACTAGCCAGAAAACAGAGGGGGTTTACTGTTGAGATCGTTGTGCAAATACACACATGTGAGAAGATTAGGTCTGCAGGTGCCCCTTCACAAAAATCCTGTCCACTCTCTGCAGGTGCCCCGCGGACTGAAGGCAGACTGGTCGATTGGGGCAGAGTCGATGCCGAGGAACTCGAGCTGAGCCACGTATGCAAGTAGAACATCGAAGGTGGCATAAATAGGGGGGAGGGACTGTATTATAAATATATATATCAAAGTAACTGGATTTTTGGGGATTGGAAAGAAGAGAAATAGATACCTCGATTCCTGGTTCCAAGAGGTGCAGAAGGGTACGCACTAAAAATCCATATAAGGGTATTAAAGGATTCCTGAGGGAAGGCCAAAAAGATGAGTGCATATCAAACTCCAAAATGGGGTAAAAAGTGAGATGAGATACATTTACTAAAGATAGTAAAGGAAGGTGCACGCAAAAAATGTAAGAGTGCACGTGTATGGGGTTATCAATATGTCAGTATAAAAATATTTATTATCTAGATTAGGATATATAAAATAGTACAAAAATAAGCTGATCGTCAGATTTGTAAATCAAGTGATTCAATCAGGAGGATAAACATGATAGGAGAATAATAAATAAATAAGAGACTCTTAAAACATCAATAATAAAACAACGAATAAAATAGAAAGACAGATGACTGGTCTAAGGAAGTCATGGTGGCAATAGTGATGACAGACAAGTGGTACACGGTTCAAGGGTGTTTATTGAACTTCGATGGGTTGGTAAAATGCCTATCTAACCCCAAGTCTAAAGATGGGAGCAAGCTACGACCATCAAAGTAAAAATAGCACAGTCCTAGTGGAGTCTTGTAAAAATAAAAAGGGCCTACACTTATAAACCTATTGTCAATCCTTACTTCTAAATACAAATGATGTGGGAAAAAGATGTATGTAAAAGAAGTAGTGATCATGAAATAATAGGTCAGGATAGTTGAGTGATAATCATCCCCCTCTACACGTTTCAGCAAGGGACAAGGCAGCACAATCTAGCTTTGAACACCCTCTAGCTTCTGTGGCTCAAGGATATAGTTTAGGACATAAGTCAGGGCTTTCGCTACCAAGTCTTTTCCCCAAAACAAAGTCTCTTGTTCACAGGATGCCTGGACACACAAAAAACAAAGTTCCTTCTCTTCTTCAGGCTTTCTTTAAAGTTCCCAAGTTTAAGGGTTCACGGTTTCTAATGGGTCTCCCTCAGCCAGGCTCAGACCCGGGCTCTCCCTCAGCCGGGTCTCCCTCTACAGGGCTCGAACCCTCTCAAACACAAGTTCACAATAGGTTTCCCAGAGCCAGGCTTTGGACTTGTTGGATCAGAATTCCTTCTTCCTTTGTTAATTGAAGATTTGTGACTGTGCAAGGCCTTTGCTTTACCTCCGCATGACCGCTTCGATGTATTCCTTTTCTGATACGATACACCAAAAACAAAGGCATTCGACTGGGCACACCAGCGTTGCCGGACTACTCTGTTATTTTATCCCTCCTTTGACACTTACACAGACAGTGTTTCTTTCGTTCTCGGAAACTCACTGGTTGTCGTGTTCAGAGTTCTCCTATAATTCGCCTTCATTCAGTGCATTGTCAGCAGCTTGTAGCCTGCCTTCTCTCAGTTTCCCGGAGATACATCTCCCTAGTCATGCCACAGCCTCTATCCAGCATT